>NC_051441.1:16003226-16013540 GCF_001649575.2 Kryptolebias marmoratus | reverse complement strand
GGGGTGTAGGGATCTGTCGGACGAAGGACTTTGACAGCGAGGGACATGCAGAGGGTTGGAGCGACAGAGGAGCATGCCGGGCGAGAGAGCAGCCAAAAGATGCATCAGTAGGAGGCTTGTAGGTGAAGTTGTCAGTATCGGGATCTTATTTTAGCCACTATAGCTGATATCCCAGCTCTTTTGGCTGTAAATGGACAACTAAAGAACTGAATGGAGCAACACAAGCTAAAGTGAGGAAGACACACAGCTAGTATCTAATTATTGTCAGTTAGAGTTAAAAATAACAATAATGTTGATAGTTTTATTAGTCGAGGGGAAGAAATGATTTCTCACTGCCCTCTAGTGGTCAAAACCAGAAACTGCAACGGGAACTCTGCCTCATTTGAATCTATAACTAATCCAAATAAATAAATCTTAATTTCAATTTTATTGTCCTCCGGTGTTCACAATTACAAGCTCATATTTAAACGAAGACATTTTAATCATTGTGATAATCAACATTATCATTACACAGCCAAATACAGGCCATTATTGGTTATAGTATAATCTATTTACAATTTGATTAATCTTTATTAATTGTATTATGGTTGTAGTTTAACACTAACCTGTAATTATGTGTTACATACACAATTATTAGTTCTTTACATGTAAATAAGATGTTTGTTTTTACTGCTTTTAGTTTCTGCTACACCAGATACTTGCAGGTCTGAACTGGTTCTTGTCAATAATTCTTAAGGCTTTCAAAGTTTATTGTTTGGCTGCTTCTTTAATCATTTTCCATTCATTACCTGACTACATTCAGAGGGATGTTTTATAGTTTTTAAAAAGCCCTCAGCTCTGACTTATTTCTGAATCATCCAGGCATAAAAAGGACGAACCGCAGCTGTCGACACATAACAGAAAACCTAAAGAACTGATTTTAATTTGGCTCTTTGGGCTCTTTGTCACCAGCAGTTTGTCACAAAGTCATGATTTGCCTCAGTAATAAGTGCTTTTTAAACCCAAAATATAAGAAAAATCTGTTTTTCTTAGGTTGATATGATTCACGTTTCGCTCCGTTTCTCTCATTCCTCTGTGGATTTGATGAGGTACCCATTGAAAGTGATGTAGATGTCGAAGTCGTCGCTGTAGATGGCGTTCTCCCGCTCTCTCTTGTAGAGGCGGACCCACACCTGGTCGCCTGTCCGCAGTGTCAGCATCAGGCTCTGGCTCTGCATGATGGAGCGGTCGCTGGGCTGCGCGTACACGATGGCCCGCTCGGCGTCGTTCTGCATGATGTGCAGGTACGTCTCCTTGAAGTTCCACGTGTGGATGTTGACGTTGAAGAAGTAGACCCCCGCCACCCGGCACAGGAACTTGCCCTTGAACATGTCGAAGTCGTCGTCCAGGTTGACGAACACTGTGTCGAAGATCAGCGCCTGGTAGGCGTCGTTGGAGTGCAGGGATTTCCGGCGGGCCACAGAGAAGGCGGAGTGCTGCGCTTTGCAGGGCTCGCCCGGAAGACCCGCCTGACCCTTACTGCCCTTTGACCCCTCGGGGCCCTGGGACCCTGGGGGCCCTTCCTGTCCAGCTTTACCTGGAGTCCCTCTGTCTCCCCGATCTCCTTTGTCACCTGAAAGAAAATATCATACAGCAGGTATTTACCTGGTACTGACAGAGTACCTACAGGGTACTGGGCCGTATTATACCGTGTACTGACCGAGTATGAACTCTGTACACAACTAATACTAGCTAAGTACCTGATTGTTGCAGGATAAGTACCAGGTACGTACCCTATAGGTGCCAGGTATGTATGTACCATGTAAGTACCTTCTTATATCCAAGGTAAATACAGGGTAAGCACCAGACAAGTACTAGGTTAGTACCCAGTAAGAACCAGGTACATATACTGTAAGTACCAGGGATGTAACCTGTAAGTGTATATGTGTATGTACAGTATATGTACTGCTACTGCTACCTGCTTACTAGATAATCAGCCAGGTTCATACTGGGTACATACCTGACCGCTACAGAGTTTGTACCTGGCATTTACAGGGTACCTGAGTACTCATCTGCTTCTTACCTGGTACGTACATTTCACCTACATGGTATGCACTTGCTACTCAGCTGGTGTGTACTTAGTACTTACTGGGTACATCCCTGGCATTTACAGGGTCTGTACCTGGTACTTACTTGGTATTAACCTGACACTTATCTGGTACTTACCTGGGGTGTAACCAGGTGAGTACCTTGTAGGTACATGGTACAAACCAGGTAGGCACCAGGTTATTACCCTGTAAGTACCAGGTGGGGTTGCATTTTGTCTCGCTATCGATACTAGTAAAGAGAAAGTTCCGATCTTTTGAGATGGGGGTTTTGTGGATACACAACATTAGTCCAAAGGAAAAAAACTCCACAAATTTCTTCGAAATCAGGGGATTTTTCAGCGATCTCAGACCTTTGTGGGACATTTTTGTGAAACACAAACCAGATGTCATTTGAGTTAACGAGGACTACGAGCTCCTGTGGTGGATTAGATCCCTCCCAAAGCCGAGTGTTTATCAGAGCTTGTGCAGGAAAAAGACTTGGTTATGTGGACCTGGGCTCAGCCGTCCGATGACCTGGATGCCTTCACGGCAGCATGTCAAAGCAAAGTCTGGGGTTGCAGTGAGCTGGATTTATTTTCCTAAAGACACACCTGAGAAAGCTCTAAACTCGTTTCTAAGTGTCTGTGGACCGTGACTTCCCAAACCTCTCGTTTAGTTCACAGACAGTGCACACTTCAGGTTTTTTTTTTTTACCTTTCAGTATGGTCATGTTGATGTAGGTGCGGATCTCTGGGACTCGGCTGAACTCCATCGGAGTCGGCTGAGAGCCGCTGCCCTCTGCTGCCCCCAGGTGGTCACAGCATTGTCTGCAAGGGCCGGGGGGGCCGCTGGGATGGGGCACCGAGACCACAGGGGAGGAGAGGGACAGGAGGACAAGGACACCCAACATGTCTGACACCTAAGATGACAGCAGAGAAGGGTTTAGGGAGGCTGTCTGTAGCTCTTTTCTGCTGGCAAAATACAGCAAACGTCTGAGATGATTTAGCTGGACGTTACAGTACAAGAAGGAAATCTGGTTTAAATACTTTCAGAGTTAAAACCCGAGCACCTTTCAGGCCAGAGCTTTAGACTAAAACCATCTTAGGATGAAAAGAGGCTGTTTTAGTCAAACCTTAAATTTAACCTTATGCACATTCTCATGATTTATCACAAGATTTTGTGACATTTGGTACGTGCTGAAGATGACTCTCAGCTACTACATCAAACTTCAGCTCAGAATCTGTAAATCTGACTGCGTCAGAACCATTCCTGTGTTGGCTAACCCTGATTAGCTGTGACGGCCATCTTGACTTTGCTTGACTCCAAAAGTCGATCGGTTGTAGACGTTCCTCCGCTGATTAACGTCTGACAGGTTCATTAAAATCCGCCCTGTGGTTTGGGAGAGATTTCGCTAACAGACAGACAGGGCTGGCATTTAACAGGTAATGCCAAAGTTTTAAGCAACGATGCAATGTGCAGTGCTCAGAGTGTGTGTTGGGAATGACTCTCGGCTACTACCACACCAGATTTTAGCTCAATATCTGGAGAAATCTGGAATATAAACTTCCTGTTGGAGTAACTGTGCTACTGCCAGTACTGTAAAAATGATGCAATTTGACCAAACTGCTGTGAAACGTTTGAGATGGTAGTTGTTTTAAGTCAGCAGAAGTCCACCTTGCTCCGACTAGCCGTTTGCTTGTCAGTCCGGTCAAAACTGAACTCTGTTTCTCCAAACCAACGTCGTTCACAGAGCTATCTGCAGCAGGTGAGATATTCGTTGTTCCTAACCTTCCTGCAGGAAACCCCGCTTCAAACCACCTGACTGTGTCCTCCACAGTAGCCGGTTGTCCCTATGACCTTCGCTCAAACAAACCAGCTTTCTTTTTGTTTGTTTTTTATCAAACATCGTCACATTTCTCCAGAAAAGATTTGCAGATTTGGGTGTTCTCAGCTGCTGTCTATTCCCTCGGATCCCACCTTTGATCAGAAACATGCAGCTGGGGTTAGGGAGGAGGAATCTTCACGGCCGAGCTCCTTACATAAGAGCTTTGTTTTAATGTCCTGCTTGAGTCGGGGTCTCGTGGAAGAAATGATGCGTACAGACAGCAGGAAAAAAAGCAGCATTAAAGGACAAAAAATGAAGTGGAAATGACGGCATCAGGCCGCAGCTGGATGAGGGACTCTCTCACCTTGTTAACGCGCTGCAGCTTCAGTCCTCTGAGGATCCGTCAGCCTGCAGCTCCCTGTTTGAGCAGAAATCCCTCTGTTTGTGGAGCCCTCCTTCATGTGGGCTTTGGCCACCAATGACACAGAATCCTCAGGTCCTGACAGTCCTGACAGAAAACGCTGCTCGATCCCTGACTCAAACAATACCTCCCAAACCTTCTGTCTAACTAACCGACCCTTACAGTTGCTCTTAATCGGATGCAACATGTGGCTTTGGTCTGATCACGTGCAGCTACATGTTGATTATGAGAGGGGGGGGAGTCAAACACTCAGTAAAGCAGGGTGAAGGACGAGAAACTCCCCTTCATTTCCTCAGGAGTCCGCCCTTCCGCTGAATTCCCACAGCCCTCCGCAGCTCCCGCTGGCTCAGCTGCAAGAAAGGAGAGAGACACTAGAAAAAAGAAGGAATAAAAAGAAAATAAATTAAAAAAACCATGAAGGGATGATTGTCAGTCTGAGATGTGTTACAGGGGCAGGAATGTGCTGCTCTGCGCTGCTTTAGGCTTTGATTTTCAAATAAAAAAATTGATATCAATCCCAGTTTAAGTTAAGTTAAGTAAATACATTCAGAATATAGAAACATGGTGGAAAAATAACTTCAACTCTGATGTCAAAAAGAAATCACACAAGGGGTTAAAACGACAGTTCAGATCAGGTGAGGTTCTGTGCAAGTGTTACGGACAACTAATATCTTACCTGTTGTAGATAGGTCTTTGAACGACCCCCTTTTATTTCTGGCTGGACTGACGAGTTAATGGCTGGTCAGAGTGAGGCGAAGACCAGACTGGATTTCTGGCGTCTCAGAACAATGTCGATCTCGAAAGGTTTTGCACGTCGAAGCTGATAAAGACGGACGGAGCGTCTCGGCCTTCGCCAGTTGTTCAAAGCTGTCCCATTTATTATACAGAGGGGGCGGAGCTTAAAAACTGCAGCCAGCCACTAGGGGATGCTCATCTTTGTGGCTACTTATAAAAACAATATCTCGATGACTTCATGGCGGTTTGTGAGAACACTTTTTTTCCTTAGACCTTTACATCACTGTCAGTTTTCTATTCGATGGGTTGTGTGTGAAAGAGGAATCAGCTGCTATTTACGGACAAACTGTAAGAAAATCATGGAGGTGACCTCCCTTTCCCCAGAGACACTCTCCAGCTCCTCCTGGTCTCTTCCCAGTGGAACGTGACGGGAAAACCTCCAAAGGAAGGCATCCAGGAGGCATCCTAATCCGATGCCTGAACCACCTCAGCTGACTCCTTTCGATGAGGAGGAGCGGCGTCTCTACTCTGAGCTCCCCCCGGATGATGGAGCTCCTCACTTTATCTCTAAGGCTGAGCCTGGCCGCCCTACGAAGGAAGCTAAACCACTTGGATCCGGGATCTCGTTCTTTCAGTTGTGATCCAAACTACCTGACCGTAGGTGAGGGTTGGAACGTAGATGGAGCAGTAAATTTAGAGTTTTACCTTTCGACTCAACTCTTTCTTCACCACAACCGATCGAAGCAACGCCCTCATTACTGAAGACGAGGCTCCAATCCATCGATCCATCTCCTGCTCCATCCAACCATCATGCAGATACTTCAACTCCTCCACTTGAGACAGAGACTCATTCCTGACCCGGAGGGAGCATTCCTTCCATTTCTGGCTGAGAACCATAGCCTCAGACTTGGAGGAGCTGACTCTCATCCCAGCTAAAATGTACCTCCCTAAAATCGTTTTTTTTTTGTCCTGTGTTCAAAATCAGTGGTGTGACGAATTATAAGCAGCATACCAAAACAGATTCGAACGTTATACACAAATATTTGTGGTTCACAGATATTTGTGTTCCTGGATCGTTTACAGGAAGAACATTTTGGACAGATTATATAAAATGAGCTCCTCCTTTAAAAAAAACCAAAAACCTTCTCAAATGAAAAACAGCAATCTCCTCGATCCCAGATATGTCATGTTGAACATTAAAAAAAACAAAAACTTTTGCATGTAATTTATTTTATAGATATTTTTCACACATTAAGTCAATAATCTTATATGTTATTCAGATTAAAACCCCACGCTGTTTTACAGCAAAGGAAACAAAGGTGACAAAAATAAGAAGTAAATAAGTTTTTTCCAGCACATCTGTTCTGTAAACCTTGTTTTTGTTGCCGAGGAGGGGCTGAGGTGGAGCAACATGAGCTGAACAACCCCGGGGCTCAGATTTTACTCTCTTGTATGCCGTTACATCATGGAAACATTCCTCGACTTTTCCAGCTGAAGTGAGCTGTTCTGAGACGTGTTTGATGTTTAATCACCGGCTCAGATCTGAGGGGGGAAAAAAAGAGTCTCTTTGTGTGCCGTCCAAGCATCAGTGATCTTCATTTGTGGTTCCTTCGTGTGCTGCTTTATTAGGAATGATATCGTGTTGCCAAATGTTTCTGCTTCTCCCACTCTCTGTGCAGTCATGAATTAAAAGAGATCTTTGGATTTCCACTCAAGGAGTTCTGTGGATAAAAACGTATGGACTGAACAGCCCTTGTGCCACCAACTAGAGGCAACCTAGTCAAGATCACATGACTGGAAATCATTGTTTGCTGTATTTTTCAATGCAGAAAGCGATAACCAGGATTGGGTATTTCTAGTTATTGTTTCACCGGAATGGGGGGGTATGCTCCCTCCGGGTCTGGGGTGAGAATCCTCAGGTGGAGGAGTTCAAGTATCTGCATGATGGTTGGATGGAGCAGGAGATGGATCGATGGATCGGAGCCTCGTCTTCAGTAATGAGGGCGTTGCTTTTATCGGTCGTGGAGAAGAAAGAGTTGAGTCGAAAGGTAAAACTCTGGATTTACTGCTCCGTCTATGTTCCAACCCTCATCTAAGTTAACAGGGTATGAATAATGACTGAAAGAAAGAGATTCCGGATCCAAGCAGCTGAGCTTCCTTTGCATCATCCAGGGGGGAGCTTTGAGTAGAGCTGCTGCTCCTTCACATCGAAAGGAGTCAGCTGAGGTGGTTCAGGCATCTGATTAGGATGCCTCCTGGATGCCTCCCTTTGGAGGTTTTTGGCCTTGTCTCACTGGGAAGAGACCAGGGGGAGCTGGAGAACGTCTCTGGGGAGAGGGATGCCCGAGTCTCCCTCCTGGACCTGTTGCCACCGTGCCCCGACCACAGATATGAAGATGGATGGATTTTGCGCAAATTTATGACCACAATTCACAGCCAAGACGGTAAAGTCATTGGAGCATAGCTATATCCTTGTGAGGACTGTTTCTTGAAACATATCAGTGATGTTGTGAACTCTGATGCTGACGGCCCAAAGTGATCTATGTCCAGATAGCCTTTATTTAGATAATTGAAATTATGGATTATTTGAAGTTTATACATCTCTGAAACACTATATGAACTCTTTGGTGGTCTGGTTCTGGTCTTTTCCATCAGATGAAAGGGCGGAGGTCCCTCCTGCTGAAGTCCCTGACTCTCCATCCACACCTGCCTCTGCTCCAAAAAAAGGTCATCATTAACATTCAGGCTTTTTCTTCTCAGTCTTCATTTATCTCTTACCATTTGGATGTACAGTCGGCCCTGATTGGACAGCAACCATAGAATCAACACACACACGCTAACACTCACAGCGTCCATGTTTACTTCTGTAAACTCAGCGTGCGGAGCGTGATGTCATATCTTCTTTTGGGCATGCGGGACTGTTCCCACTGGACTCTGATGGAGGTCACATTTAAAATGTAATATGAACGACCATGCAAAGAAATCAAATTTAAGCATTAAGAGCTGCAGCGTGAACGTAGCCTCTGTCATTCAAAGAGCTTTCTGCAACAGGTAAGATACTGAATGTTCGTAACCTTTCCCCAGAACCCCACTTCAAAGGCTCTGAAGTGTCACTTTTTGCATGAGAATCACTTGTTTTGCACCAACAACAGGACAGCAACTCGTTTTTTTCAAACTCGAGACAAACCACAGAACTAAGACCACAAAGGAAATCAGACATTATTTACACTCTCACTCCCTGTCTGAACACTTTTATGATTGGAGAGTTTTGTGGTGAATGGCAAATGTGTTCTCCTACCACAACCTCATCCTCATTTTCTCTGTCAAATTATGATGTTTTGTCAATTAAAAAAAAAACAAAAGAGACAAAATTGCATTTGGATTGGTAAGAAAACTTTGCATTTCTGCTGGTCCCATTTCGTGACCAAATCTTGCAATCAGGAATGTATTTTTGTTTCGTTCGTGCGAAACATTTTGTCCCCTGTGGTGTTTGGAGGGGTGGTGGGGTGGAGGGGTTGCTGCGCCGCCTTCTGACAGCACCGCTCCTCTAAAGAGTGTGAATCTCACGCACCTCGCAGCTCCACCGTGGGACAGATTCAAAAACAAAAACCCCTGTGAGGTTTTACAGCTGCTTTTACATTCTGACACCTCCTCAGCTGCAATGGAGGGGATGGTGAGACACACATCACTGACCGTGAAGCAAAACGCCGTCGCAGCTCAGGGCTGATGGGACGTTTTCTGGAAATCTTTTGCCAGACCAAATAAAGGGTGACTGTGCAAGCTATACTTTAGAGCAGGGGTCTCCAATCCTGATCCTCGAGGGCCACTATCCTGCATGTTTTCCTTGTTTCTCTGCTCCAACACACCTGATTCAGTGGTTAAATTACCTCTTCATGTTCTGCAGAAGCCTGTTAATCACCCACTGATTCAAATCAGGTGTGTTGGAGCAGAGGAACAAGTAAAACATGCAGGATGGTGGCTCTCCAGGACCAGGATTGGAGACCCCTGCTTTAGAGCATGCCATTAAGGGTGCCAATCCATATGCATTAAAGAACTCTTATTAGGATTTTTTTTTTTTAGTTTGCATCCCAAATTTTGTTTGTTGGCAGCGTTGTAAAACGTAACATAAACGCTCCAACCCTAACCTTTTATACCAGAGCATAAAGATCCTTTTAGGATGAGAAACGATGCAGACATTCTGGTCAACCCTTGTAAAAGACTTTCACGCTCGATTTCAACTCACTTTGTCAGATTTTCCCCGTGTCGGGAATGACTCTCTCCATCTCTCTCATCCAACTTCAGCTCAGTATCTATACACCTGGCAGCTGGCCGTGACAGCCATCTTGGATTGGGTTGACTCCAAAGGTTAATCAGTTGTAGATGCACATCCAGTGATAACTGAAGGTTTCAATACAACCTGTTCATGAGACATTCTGACAACACAGACAGAGTTGACTCTAATAGTTAATGGCAAAGTCTTAAAAATCGATCTTGTGCAACTTGTTAGCTGTCAGAGTATTAGCTGGGAGTGACTCTCGGCTCATAAAAGTCCAATTTGGTCTTGGTTTCTGTAAAAACGACTGACTTATAGTCATTTTTGTGTTCGCCATATTGACATTAATGAAAGCTAGAGGAAGCGTCTCCGCTTTTTTTGCATTTTTGTTGTTTAAATCAAAGCCAAAATGTCAGTTTTTCAGGCGCTGCCAT
Source organism: Kryptolebias marmoratus (assembly GCF_001649575.2). Lineage (NCBI taxonomy): Eukaryota > Metazoa > Chordata > Actinopteri > Cyprinodontiformes > Rivulidae > Kryptolebias > Kryptolebias marmoratus. The sequence goes on along the minus strand of NC_051441.1, from coordinate 16,003,786 downwards.
GTTGTATTTTTGGAGCAGGAGGGTCCACGCTCGGGATGTGGGTCTGTACCTTCAATACACACACCTACACACACTCCCAGCTCTCTGTCTGTCAGCCACAGTGTAACGTGGCACTTTTCTTAAAGCCTCAAACAACTGACTAAAACTAAACGCATTTTGAAAGTGCATATTTGAACATACAGCAACAGGAGCTACATGTATCGCTGAAAATCAACACCTGAAGATTTTTTTTTTCTGTAAAAAATGTCCCATTAGTTTCCATGGAGGAGTGGAACTTTAAAACCGGGGTGCTCGTTTTTCGTGGCTTCAACTTCATGTCTCTAGTTATAACACACCTCAGTGGTCTGCTACAATCGCTTGGCTGTGACGGCCATCTTGAACGTGTTTGACTCCAAACTTTAATTGGTTGCACATGTACAGGTGCTGGTCATAAAATTAGAATATCATGAAAAAGTAGATTGATTTCAGTAATTCCATTTAAAAAGTGAAACTTGTATATTATATTCATACATTACATACAAACTCATATATTTCAAATGTTTATTTCGTTTAATTTTGAT
>NC_051441.1:15992274-16001844 GCF_001649575.2 Kryptolebias marmoratus | reverse complement strand
AAATTAAACGAAATAAACATTTGAAATATATGAGTTTGTATGTAATGTATGAATATAATATACAAGTTTCACTTTTTAAATGGAATTACTGAAATCAATCTACTTTTTCATGATATTCTAATTTTATGACCAGCACCTGTACATCCAGTTATCACGTCCTGAGAGTTTCATTAATATCTGTTCACTGGTTCATGAGATATTTTGATAATAAGACAATGTCGCCCTTTCACCTTAAACAGCAGCTGATAACTGCACTTGATTCAAACTAGCAGCTTTCTTTCAATCCCACTAAATAAGATGGATAGAAACTAATAAAAGTGACTAAAAACCTGTGATATCTGGGCTGAAAAAAGTCTGATTTTGCCCATTTTAATTGGAGAAATTAGACGATTAGTCGAAGCAAACAACCCGATGAGTCGTTCAGCTACTTTACGGCGTATTTTATCAGACTGCTCCTCTGTAATCTGAGGCACGCTGTCAAAAAGGCAGCTGAAAACAACAACATGCCGAGCGTTTTCCTACTGACATGGCTAAATATTGTAAAAACATCTGCGAGGTGAGCGGATGTCGCTGGTTGTGTCAGATTTAAATGTCAAACCACACTTTAATACGAGCTCTCACTCACACATTCACCACCAGGACCACCTGACAGGACATGTAGACACACACACACACACATCACGCTTTGTCTCCCACACTCTTATTCAAATGAGCGTACACACACACACATGCCCACCCCTCAGCCCTCATTCCACAACGACACAGGAAGTCACAAGGGTGACCCATTTCCAGCAGAGCTTTCATTTCGTTTGGTCTCTGTACAGATGTCAATGCGGCGAAAAACAAACAAAAACATAAAACAACCAAGAGAGACAACATTTATCATTTACCTTGTCGATTTATAATGCTAGAATATCCCTTTTCCCCCCCTGAATTTTTGCTGTTTGCAGTCTGAAAAGGGGACCAGCTGCAGATTTGTTACACAATACTTTAAATGTCAGCAAACGGAGATCAGAAGGCAGACAGAAGGACGTCACATCTACACACACGCCAGGCCTGCTGCTTCTCCTGGTGTGAATGACAACAAACGCGTTTGACGCCCAAATGGTTCCGGAGACGTGCTTTCATACGGCGTCGGTGACAAGGCGCCGCGCTCCACAACCTCGCATGACTCAATTCTGTAGCGACTGCGTGTGAATTTTAGTGGCATTTACATAATCAAAGCTCGCCTGGAGTCGTGTTTCGCCACTTTCGAAATCCCAGATTCTTCTGCGCAAGTACAGAATGTGTACCGCCGAAGCGTTGTGACGTGAAGTGAAACCAGTCGCTTACTGAGCACTTGTAGCTTATCTCTGTAGAACCTAAAGCCACCGGGCTACTCCCTGTTTTCATTGGCTGAGAGGAGATACGCCGAGTTCACAAACAGTAGAACGTGGTTTAAAACATGCTTGAAGGAGGGTTTGTATCTGATAGTGACACGACGAGATAGAAACCCACGAGCCAGAATGAGCTCCGTTCTACAGAAACAAAACCTAAAGTCTGACCAAATTGATGAGTGAACGGCTAGTCCGAGTCAAGCCAAGACTAAAGCGCACTGCTGCCGTTTTCAGACTCCAATCCAGCAACAGCAGCTAGCCATAGCACTTCCAGCAGAAACGGGCTACTAACGTGAAGGTGTGTGAATGAAACACTACTTTTCGTTTGCTCAGAACCATAAGTCTTCGTGAACAACCGTACAACGCACAATTTACAGACTAAAACCACTCAAGTTTTGCAGCCTGGAGTTGGTTCTTCCATTTTTTAGCATAGCGCTGCTAAAATTGGCCGTCAGCTGGGCAGCGTGGTCAAAACGGACCACGAAGTCGTTTGAGGAGCTACTTCCAGCAGGTTGCAGTGAGATATTTATTCATGACGTTTCCACAGAACAAACCCAAAGCCAAAGCAGGACAAGCTTTTCTACTCACTAATGCTCAATCACCACTGTTGTATTTAGCGTTTTTTTTTTTTTTTGTTGCAGGAGAACTTAGATGATGTAACTTGGTAAAGGTTAACTGTAAAGCTGCCTTTTTTATATATATATATATATACATATGTACAAATATTTCACTGATATCTCTTGCACGAGTTTCTCCTCCGAACATTAATCTGTTGAACGAGCAGCCGTTCAAGCAGTAGTTTTTTAAATCGCAACTTCATATAAGGTTAATTTTTTTGTTGTTGTTCTTTTAAGCTGTCAGTTACGTGTTATCCTCTTTTCTGGTCGGATTGAACCACCAGAGTTAAACGACTTTACAGTAAACAGGGAACTCATAGTTTTCCTCGCACAGTTTTAGACCAAGATCGTTTCATGTTGAGAAGTGATGGAGTTGCAGCCTTTTTAGTCCAACCTTAAAAACAACATTACGCAGAATGTCAGAATATGCATTAGGGACAACATCAATAACTGACTGAGTTATTGCCTCTGTCAGGTTGCTCAAGCAGCTTCACTAAACTCTGCTGTCAGATGGATTTGTTGCTGAATGTTGTCTGCAGCTCTTTGAGCGTCAAATAGTCCGATTTGAAGGGCTCTATGGGCATGGAGGAGGACCTGGACATGGCGGCGGCAGCAGCAGACTCGGGCACATCCAGCTGCTGTCTGTCAGCGGAAATCTGAGCTACAGCAAGAGGAGGAGGAGGAGGAGGAGAGGAGGAGGAAGGGGGACACGTGCGAGGATTGAAATGTAGAGGAAGGATGAGAAAGGCAGAACTGTGTTCACTCCGATCCTCTTCTTGTTCCTCCATGAGGCCAAAGCCCGAGTCTGGACTCTCTGGCTCCCTCTTCAGACTCTCGTAGTCCGGAGCAGAGGAGGGCGCGTGGCGCTGGGGGGGCTGAGGCAGGGCGGCGAAAGGGTCGTTGTAGGTGAAGTAGGCCGGGTGCGGTTCGGTTCGGGCCGAGCCGCCGGAGGAGCTGGACATGAAGTAGCCCATGTTGGAGAAGGTGGACAGAGAGGAGGAGTTGTAGGCCACCCCGCTGGAGTCCGAGGCGGAGGGGGGGTAGTCGTGGGAATACAGCAGGGCGCTGGTGGAGCTGGAGGACGGGGATGAGGAGGGGACCAGCCCTCCCCAGTCCTCGCAGACCTCCACTGGGGAGATGTGGTCGCACGGCGGGACGAAGACAAACTCAGATCTTGACGACCAGCTCTCCAAAAGAACAAAATGAAAACACAAAACAGATTCAGATCCAGCCTTGAATGACTAATCTGACACTTCAGAGTGGTTAAAAAACACACAACAGCAGCTTGTTCAGTAAATTTGTTAACTTTAGAGTAACACCTGCAAACTGAAGCATTGAGTTAAATGTTACATTCAGTGGTGAACAGAGGAAAACTCTAATATTTACCTTCAGATTTCCACCGTGGATGTTTTCTAAATACTTAGAGGGGTTGGGTACTGGTTTCTTTTTGAGAAGCCTGAAAAAACAAAAACAAATGAGGAATTAAGTTTCCAACATAAAAACGAGACGGAGATCTTATAAAACCATATTTTATTCTACAGACCACAGATCAGATCAGATCAGTTTTCCACTTTGCCTCAGTCCATTTACACGAGCTTTGGTTTACAGAAGATGGTGGTGTTTATGGATGGTGTTCACTTCTGGCTTTAAGCAGCATTAGTGGATGTCAGGGTGAACTGTGTTTACAGACAGTGATGTGTGGAAGTTTTCCTGAGTCCATGATGTCCAGAACAGAATCAGAGCTGATTTTAATGCAGAGCCCCCCTGAGATCATGAGCATCAAATATTGACTTTCAGCTCAGAGATTTCTCCAGATTCTTGAAATCTTTTGATGATTTTATGAACTGTATCTGTTATTCAAAGTCTTCCCAATTTTCCTGTTGAGGAACTTTATTCTGAAAGTCCTCTTCCTGACATACTGCTAATTAAACTCATTTGTTGCAAAATGCTCCTCCTGTCCCAACTGTTTGGAGAAGTGCTCCAGCCATAAAATTCTTTTGTGAATTAAATATAGGTTTATGAGATTTGCAAACCATTGCATTCGGTTTTTATTTACAGTTTTACACAACGTTCCAAGAGAAGAAATCTGTACACACTCTACTCACTTGCGGTTCTTGCAGGTCTTGTAAAAAGTCATAACAGCAAAGACGACACACAAAGTGAGAAAGACCCCCGTCACCATCAGTGAGGTCTGATCCATCCACCAGGCTGAAACACACAAGAGCAGCACGTTTAATGCGGGGCTACGACGTTTGCAGGTGACACTGTGATTTGTTGGGAGAGTGGGGAGCAGGTGGAAGAGAGCCTGGAGAGAGAGGTGGAAGAACGGTCAGAAGAACAAGCGTTGGGGGTGATTTGTGCCAGAAAGATGGCTACAACCTTGTTAGAACTAACAAAGATGAAAGATTTTTTTTATTTATTATTATTTATTTGCTTTTTATATGAAGACCCTGAAACACTCTGAAAGCAGAGTTGTCACTTAAACCAGTTAATAAATAATAAAGTTCTTTCTACCTCGTTTAGTTGATGTTTCCAACTTGTCTGACGCTTCGTCCCAGGACGTTGTCGGACTCCAGTTGCTCCAGTGGCAATTTTCTCTGTCAGAGGGCTTGACTCTCACTCTGACCTGCAAGGCGCCCTGTAGCGTCCAAACAGGTATCACCAGCTTCTGATCCAGTGTTTGAAAACTCATGGCCTCCTGGTGACAGAAGAAAGATAATTCAGCAAAGCTTTTAAAACGAGGGAGCATCTTCACAGCAAGCAGGGATCAGCTGTCGTGTTTACATTTATCATCAAGACTGATTAAAGGCCCGGAAGTGAAAGGGACCAATGTTGTTGCCAGGCGACAAACACGCCCTCTGAGTTGAACAACTTTAGCTACAACACCTGCAACTACCCAACAACCGCAAACACGAGATGCTGATTTCTTTCTTTACGTAGGTAAATGCAGAGATGCGTACTGCTTCTTAGCCTCCTCCCAGCACCCACGAATTTCCTGACACACCTTTAAGGTCTTATGTTACACTTTGGTCATAGACTCACAACCTACTGAACCAGAAAAAGGCTGCAGGCTCAGACGGTGTCCTCCCCATGGATGTTAAAGTCTACGGACCAGTTGCCTGAGTCAGAAGATCCAGAGACGTGGATGGAGTCCTGCCTTTATTCCAGTACCTTAAAAAGTTCATCTATCTGCTCTTAACAACTATAGACCCATTGCTCCAATGCCCCATGTCAGGAAAGTCCTGGAGAATCTGTTCTTGGCCCTGTGTGAGAAAGTAGATCCTTCGGAGTCTGCGTCCCCCCTTGGGGTACAGAGTTGAAGATTAAATCTTCTACGTACTGTTGTGGCAGCAATAAATGAATTTCCAGGCACTGTTATCTGAAATCACTCAAGCAGGTTTGTTTATATAATGTGCACAGAATATAGAGAGCATTAAAGACAATGAACAATCAATATCAGAGTCCCAGGTCTGAACAGGGAAGCTCCGAATCAAAGCTCTGGTCCCCCAACTCAACACAGGTGCTTTTATTAAAGATATTGAAATACTGGACCAGAAGGAGGAGTTAGGGAAAGGTAAGTCAGTCTGGTTCCCATGAGGAGAAAATTCAACATCACTTCTATAAACAAGTTCATTCTGTGAGAACCCATGGAACTTGGAACAGAAGTCATAACATTATCAGGACTTATAAACAACAGGTGTTACCCTATAGTAAATTTTGCCATTACAGTACTTTAGCGAGCCTGCTTCCAGAGAAGGCAGTCCTGTGTGGATTAGTTTGTACGATTTCTTTGGTGCTTTCAGCACCATTAAGTGTAGATGATCGCAAATTTGAAAAGAACGGTCAGCTGGACAGGAGCTGCTCAGGGGACCGTACTCTCCTCCTTTCTCTTTACTCTGTAAACCTCTGACTTCCAGTACAACCCAGAGTCCCATCAGCTCCATAAACAGCTCTGTAGCTTTTGAACAGGATCAAGACAGAAGAGATTTCTTTAGGCTTTAGATGGAGTATAAACTACTCCCCCCCACTTTCCTGGCAGAGATTGTTGCGATAGTTTTGGGTGACAGGATATTCTTCTGGACAAAAGACAGGACGAGAAATAAAACACACAGGTGGTATAACAATAAAGGCCAGAGCAGGCTCTTTGATCCTTTAGTTTTTAGATGAAGAAGTTGCGTGTTTTGTGATTTGAGGGGCTCTTCTACCGAATCAATATTAGGATTAATCAGCAGTCAGAGCTGCATCGAGACAAAGGAACGGCACATCGACACTCTCGCTACCAGGTAGGACGTACGACGCCTGCACAAGAGGACAACAGTCTCAGAGCAGGTGGAAGCTGTGGTAAACACAGAAAGGGATGCAGAATAGCTGCACAGCTTTGTTTTTTTTCCCTGTTATGCCCCAAGAAGTTGGGCTCTCTTAAACATGACTTGATCTTGTTTTCAGTTTCGTCATCATTTTTTGTCTCAGAGAGATAAAGAATGAGAAATTTAAAAAAAAAAGCATGCAACGTGTTTTTAGTGTTTCCTAAAAACACCGACTGCACCGAAATCTGTAGACAGATTGCCGACTGCCGTCTTTGTGTGTAAACAAGGGGCCTAAATAGGCCGACTCTGTGAGACTCTGTGCTATAGACTGCTAGATTGTGGGCAAAAAAAGAAAAAAAGAATCTTGTGCATGTTACTAAACTTAATGTGTAACACTGCACAGCCACTGCATGACCTCTTTAACAAAGATTGCCGGTTACTTCAGCCTACAGAAATAGCTTTAAATATAGAAATGTTAATTACTATTTTCTCTTTTTGTTTCTTCATACGATTCTGCACAAAAGATTTTTCCATTCAGGGATCATTAACATTATTCAGTTCAATTAAATTGAATATTTTCGCGACAAAATGTGCAACAAAAGCTCGTCCACCTCGTGATTTTGTATTTTTAAGTTCAGCGAAAGTGGTAACTACGAGCGATGATAACGAGATCTTGGTGCGATGACGATTTGTGCTCACCGTCCACGTCTGGCTGGTCTGTTTGACCTGAACTTGGAAATCAAATTTAGATCTAAAAAAATAGGAGACGGGTTCCCGCAGACTCCACGATATCAGGGTGTCATTGACGGTGATGTTGACACGAGGAGCGGCCGGAGGATGCATTTTAACTGCAGACAAACACACAAAGATAGTTTATAATGAAATCAATTTATAATACTGGGAAATATTATTATAAAACAAAAGCATCATAATTATAATAATAACTCACTGTGACTGGCTGGCCTGTAGTTTGTGATGTTATGTATCAATGTGCCATTACACTTCATGTTGATGACTGGCATCTGTTCAGAACCAGAGAATTGCTGCACGGACACAATTAAAAACATTTTTAGGAAGACAAAAAATTGAACAGAACAAAAATCAGCCTGCTGACAAATGTTTGGGACTTACTGTTCCTTCAAAGACAAAGCTGCAGCCTGGAGGAGAACTTCTGTGTTGTTTCATCTTACAGCTCTGGCTACAAAAGAAATATGATTAATAAAAGACAAATTTGAAAGTATCGTCTCGGGTTCAATCACCTGTTTCCTTCTTTTTTCACCTCTCAAATAACTAATTAACTACTGGATCAAATGCACACAATCTCTGATTTTAATATTTTTTTTTCAGGAAATAAAAAGAACGAGAGCTCTCGTAGCTTACGTGATAAATTTAGGTCCTTTAAAACTAATCTTCGTTCCAGAAATCCAACAGTCCTCCACAGAACCCGGCCAGGACCCGTTCCAGCTGCAGCTCACGTTGTTGACATAGTCATTTGTACAGAGGAGTCCTTGTTTAAAATGATACAAGAATAAGCAGATTAGAACAACATTCATCCATTCATCCATCCATGATCTGCAGCTTGTTTCAGAGGCAGCAGCTTGAGCAGGGAGCCCCAGACATCACTCTCCACAGCTCTTCCAGCTCTTCCAGGAGGATTCCAAGGTGGTCCCAGACAAGCTGAGACACATAGTGTCTCCAGTGTGTCCTGGGTCTTACCCGGGGTCTCCTCACAGTTGGACATGCCTGGAACACCTCAACTGGCTTCTCTCAATGAGTCGACTCTGAGTCTTTCCCAGAAAACTGAACTTCTCACCCTGTCTCTAGAGGAGAGCCAAGCTACACTGCAGAGTCTCGACCTCCTGTGTCCAAGATCGCGCTCCTTCGGTCACTAACCAGAGTTTGTGATCGTAGGTGAGGGTAGGAACAGCTCCCTCGTCACCACAACGGACTGGTACAGAGAAGCTGCACAGATCCGTCTGTCGATCTCATGCTCCGTTCTTCCCTCACTCATGAACAAAACCCTGAGATACTTTAACTCCTCCACTTGCAGTCTGCCCTCTTCCGACGGAGGACCATGTCCTGAGATTTGGAAGTGCTGATCCTCATCCCGGCTGTGAACGATCCAGTGAGAGCTGGAGCTCACAGCAGGATGACACCAACAGAACCACATCTTCTGCAAATAGCAGAGACGGACTCCTGATGCCACCGAACCGGAACCCTCTCTACCCCTAGAAATTCTGTCCCTAAAAGTCATGAACAGAGTCTGTGACAACAGAGGTCCGACTTACTGTCAGCAACGTGATCCAGACTCTCACACCGTTTGTTTAGGGACTGAACGGCCCGTAACAACGGACCTAAAATCCCAAACTCACAGAGCTCGGGACCTTGAGGACCCTAGTGAGGGTAAAGAGCTGGTCCAGAGTTCCACGGCCGGGACACATTGTTCCTCCTGAAGCTGAGGTTGGATGTCACAGTGAGAGGTAAAATAAAAACATAAAAAGAGACTGCAAAGCTAACGAATTTGTTGATTTTTATGGCATCTCCCAGTAGATCTGATTTAATGTGCACGTACCAGGTGAACTTTTGTGAGCAGAATTAGCTGGGACCAGAACCACAAGCAAGCACAGGGACGGCAGCATCTTCATGACGGCGACCCGACTGGAAGGAGACGGGATACAAACTGTCACGGATTCATCAACAACAAGAAAAAAAAAAGGTCCTCAAATTAAAGCAGAACAAGAAAAGAGCCTGAAGAAACCTGCTGAAACATTTACTTCTGAAACCTGAAGGCTGAAACTGCAACAAATTATCACAGATTTTTAAATCAGATACAGAGAGCTAAAGAGTGGGTTTGAGAGGACAACAGTAAGTTAGAATAGTTGAATAAAACACTAAGAGACAATAAACACACCTTACATTACTGTACGTGCTCTTTTTGGCTGCCTCGCTGTGTCAAGTGACTAACATAACTGAGTTCAAAACATGAATTTATGTTTTCCTTTAAGCGGTTTCAGCAGAACAGTGAGACACGTAGGTACAAAAAGTAAGATGTTAAGATTTAATCTAATAAAGGGATTAATGCCTCTATACAGGTGCTGGTCATAAAATTAGAATATCATGAAAAAGTAGACTGATTTCAGTAATTCCATTTAAAAAGTGAAACTTGTATATTATATTCATACATTACATACAAACTCATATATTTCAAATGTTTATTTCGTTTAATTTTGATGATTACAAATGACAACAAATGAAAATCTCAAATTCATC
>NC_051441.1:15971294-15991161 GCF_001649575.2 Kryptolebias marmoratus | reverse complement strand
ATTTCTATAAATCCTTTGTTTTTATTGGTCTTAAGTAATATTCTAATTTTCTGATATGATGAATTTGAGATTTTCATTTGTTGTCATTTGTAATCATCAAAATTAAACGAAATAAACATTTGAAATATATGAATTTGTATGTAATGTATGAATATAATATACAAGTTTCACTTTTTAAATGGAATTACTGAAATCAATCTACTTTTTCATGATATTCTAATTTTATGACCAGCACCTGTATAATGTGGCAAATTGAAGCAAATCTTTTTGGTTAGAGAATAAATGAGACCGAAGTAATAAGGGAGCCAGGAAGACCCAGCTCATTGATTTGTTTTTATCTTTAATTATTATTGTAGAAAAACAGTTTAAACGAGCCAAGAGCCAATCAGAATGGGACACTAGCCTCGCCGGAGCCAGAGAGCTGTGTCAGTAAGAACAAGGTATGAAGGCATTAAAATAAAAACACACAATTCAATCTGCTTCGTTCCAATAGCAATTATTCCTAGATGGTAGTTTATGAGTTTGTTGTCTCGCATTCCCTATACCAGTGATTCCCAACGATGGGGTGGGGAACAGTGTTAAAACTGGCTACTTATGAGCGATGTTTGTACATGACACCCAACAATAGTTGGGGTTTGTAAATGCTGTGTGGGTCAAAGCCCGACAGCAAGCGGCTCGAATCAGAAGGATTTTGGTAAAGTCGCACCCGCCGGGTCTTTATTTTCCATAACATGAAGCGGTTAATCGAAGCCCGCCTGAGTCACTGCGGATGACACGAAGTGCTGTCGCTGTCATTTCTGCAGGCAGACGAAACGACACATCTCGATACTGAAAGTCCTCTTTCAAAAGAACTTTGACTTATACAAGGATGGAGCAGAAATATTTGAGATTTTTACAACAAAAATCCTAACTTGTACTTCTACTTTTTAGAATATTGTTCTTTAAAAAAGAGAATTAGTGAAATTAAATACCTTATGAGTATTGGTAGCTGGTGGTCAACAAGAGGAACATCTCCATCATCATCATCATCGTCATCGTCTCCTCTGGACTGATTTATTTGACTTCTGTCTCTTTGGACCTCTTGCTTTCTACTTGTACATAACTTTCTGCGTCTCTTGCGAACTCTCGCTCACCCCCCCCCCCTCTCTCTCTCTCTCTTCATTCTCACCTCTCTGTCTTCTTTTAAGTGCCCAGTGACATTTTCCACTTGAAACCACAGCTTGTGTCTATAGGTCTTACAGGAAGCTTCATGCAGCGGTGAGTGACAGTGAGAGGGGACGGGCCGGGCTTGGAGAGGCGCTGGTGTCGGTGGAGGGAAGGGTGGCGGTGGTGGTGGTGATGAAAGGGGGAGGTGGGGGCTATCTTCCTCACAGAGCTCCTCCTCCTCCTCAAGCCCCACCAGCAGCAGCCACGGCCTGGGCCCCCACCTCGTACGTCAGGGTGAAAATAATTGCAATAAAAACAAGAAATACAAAGCAACACCACATCCTGTTTCAATCACTACATAAGAAAGAGGGGTTGTATGCAGAGAAACCTGTTCTATGAAGTGGTTTGAAGAAAAAAAAGAAAGATATTTAAAGGATAAAAGAGGCTAAAAGCTACCAGATTTAGAAGCACGAAAATGAGATCCTTCTCTGTAAAACGCACAAAGCTGTACAGAGCTAAAACCACTGCTGTCACAGCCACAACCACTGCAGACGCACGCAAACAGCTCCGGTGCTTTTAGAAGGAAAACAGATTGGGGGTTTAAGCGACTTGATTCCCATCAACCAGTGGTCACCAAGCTGTTCACGTCTGCAGCGACGGGCCTCGAAACCTCCATATCCTGCACAAAACATCCAAGCCGTAACATCTTCATCTTAGTGTGCTGAGTTCAGGTCAGTCAAAACAAGCAAATAAAAAAAAAAACCCTGAAAGATTTGTTACAATTGTTTAACACAGTCGACAGCTTTTGTCTCAAAAGGTCAAACTGTGATTACGACAGAACACTTGACTAAACTCGGTTTTGGAGCGTTCAGCTCAGTGTAAAAGTTCAAAGAGAGGCCATTGCGTAACCTGCCTCCATTTGTGTCATACAGACGTAAAACCACAACATTTTCAGATGTGTGTATATATATATATATATATATATATATACATATACGCAACATGGAGACTGTTGCAACACCGAATGTTTGATCTCTGGAGTTGGCTGCTACACAGTTTGTCTGCTGGAGTGAGTTCAGGCCTGCAGTGGGCCACAGGGTGATCTGATGGTAGCCGCCAACAGCTCCTGCACTCAGTTAGGTGTCGGCGTCAGCTTGAGATGGTGGCGGTGTGTGTGTGTGTGTGTGTGTGTGTGTAGGGGTGGCAGGGGCGAGCGTTTGTGCATGCAGGAAAGCTGCAGGAAGAAGAAGAGCATACAGCGGCACTCGCCAAAAGGTCAGAGTCCGCTGCATCTGAGGTGGGAAGCCGCTAAGAAGACCGAAGGTGATAGCTGCGTGTTTGTGTATAGGAGGGGTGCATTGTGGGGAAGAGGTGAGAACAATCACAACGGAGGGTGCACTCACGGTGCAAACCCTGCAGGCCTCTAAAACGCACACTTAAATAAAACACGAAGCAAATTCTGACTAGTAATCAATCTATACGTCTTTAGGTTAGATGAAGTTAACTTAGACTGAACTGCGACAAACAAACTGTCACTAAACACACCCTCTGTGTTTAACAATGACTCATCGAACGCAGAAGTAAACAGTAAAATACTGACGATTCCTGTAAGTGCAACCTGAGGTGACTAAGATCAATATCCTGTGAGGAAGATGACTTTATTGTAGGAGTTGGGTGTCAAACTTGACACTAAGCCTATTGTATCTAAAGACTAACAAAATAAATCCAGCTCGGACAACGTTTGTTTATAGTGTATTGTGAGGCTAAACACTGATTTGTTAACATGGTAACAATGATGTGACAGGAACAACAGAACTAAAATAAATTAATGTAACCTCAGTTATTTTTACATGGCATATTATAAATACTATATTTGACTATATCTTATTATATCTTTGGAACTGAGTGCAATTCAGCAACACAAAAGAAATCTGCATGCGCGCTAGCAGGTAGGTCAAAGTGTTTAGTGTACAATGATGCTAACTACTTGTTAGCTAGCATGCTAACAGAGACAAGGCAGAAACAAAAATACAATAAATTAAATGAATATAAATACTATATCCTACTATATCTTTGGAATCTAGTTTAAACATATACATACAATAAAAATCCATATGCATGCTAGCAGCAAGGTCAACGTTTGGTTTTTAGTGTACAGTGATGCTAATTCCTCGTTAGCCCACATGCTAATGGTATTTTGGCCTCATTAATAACAGCAACAATAAAAGAATTACATCAATTTATACCATAAAAAAATTAAAACATTGTAAACCTAGATGTACCTTGGATTAGCCAAAATTCAATGCGATAATATGAGCAAAAACAACTTTTTTTCTGGTTTCTTCAGCCCCTGTCTGTAGATTTCTGCAGGTTGAACACTTCAGCAGGGTCGAACCTTTGTTGCGCAAGACAGCAAAGGCAACTTTAAGCGATCCCCCACCCTGACCTCCTTTATATATTTCTGCCTCAAAAATGGATCCGATTGCTACAACAGCCTCGGCAGGAGAGGCGTATGGTTGTGACAATAAAGCGAGTTTCAGTGGTTTCTGTTGAAACCACCTCCATTCTACTGCCTTTCACACATCACACGCCGAGCAAGAAATATTCCTCTCAGCTGCTGCTTGGCGTTTGGCAGTACAAGTTTAGAACGCCTTTAAACGTTTGACCTATATTTTTAAACCCTCAATCAAAATTTCAACGTCAATTTAAGAGGAGGTTTCTTCATCATTTTGATCCTCGCTTTGGCTTCCATTCGCGGCACTGTGCAAAAGTCTTTGTGCATTTCTTTTTTCCTGCAAACTTTGCAAAGACAAGACAGGTTCTGGTGTTTGTTGAAGCTGGCAAACGCAAATGTAAGTGCCATATATATAAGACTAGAGTCTGGACTATCCTGTGCAGGCTTCTTTTTTTTATAAATACTTTTGCAATGATTTAATAAAAAAAGATGCCATTGTCAATTAGATGCTTTTTTTTATTGTTTTGCATATACATCAAAATAAAAAAAGCACAGTATTGCGTTTATAACATCAATTTAGACAAGATCTCCAATGCAACTAGTGCAGCCCCAAACCATGACAGAGCCTCCACCGTGTTTCACAGATGGCTGTAGACACCTGACCAAACGTGTCCATTTTTGAGGCCGATTTGCACCAAGAATTCTCAAAATCTGGAGTCATCCTTTCACCTCTAATCGCTCTGGAAGTTATTCTGGGCTCTTTGGTTGACATTCATATTATCCGTCTCTTCAATTTGTTATCCATGTTCCTTTTGTGGACACATCCAGGGAGGCTGTCTCCAGTCCTGTGGACATTAAAGCTGTAGTCCCAGGGACATGGAGCTGCTTGGAGATGGACTTATAGTCTTTAGCTTTAACATGGCGTCTCTGTCCTTATCCTTCTGTGCTCCATGTTCAGTGTGTTACACGCCATGATACCAAACAGCCCTGTGACTACTTTACAAGACTGAAGCCGCCTGTGATGCTGATTACAAGACATCTTAGATAAACATGTCTCTACGCTCAAATTATTATCAATCTTTGTAATTCTGTTGAAGCCAAACTCAAAGGCAACGGCTGCTTTTCATTAGCTGATTTTCAGTATTGGTTTTCGTTATTACTTTTGTCAGTTTGAAATTATTTCGGTGACCTTTGTGGGTTTTTCCTTTCTTTAGCAAACGAGGACAAACAAATGTGTCGGTCTCTGTAGAGAAACGGTCTTCCTCACAGTTGCAGGTCCAAAGTAACGATGTACTCTTTGTGGTGCTGAAGTAGGAAACAGGACCTCGTTTTGTGGTGCACTCTTTTTTTTTTTTTTAACCCATTTCCGTAACTTATTCAGCTTCTGGTCGACAATATTTCTCTCTGTTCACTGGACTGCAGAGAAGAAATAAATACGTATAAAGAAAAGAATAAGAACAACCAGATCAAAATCAGACAACAATAACAAAAAGCTGAGAGGAGCCTGTGCAAGATGAAGGAGACATGTTTAGGTAATCTTAAAATAGTTATTAAGACAAGGAGCTAAAGGGAGCTGGGGGAAAACAAAAGAAAAATGGTTCAAAGAAGGCAAACAGCAACTGAAGACCAAGGAGCAAATAAAAGAATAACAGGCAACCAGGAAAACAGAAAAAAAGGGACGATAAGGTGAAAATTTATTCAAAACAGGAAAGAAGTATGACTATGAAGCCACAGTCTTATCTGTCTTTGGTCAACCCAAAATAGATAAGGTGGTGTAGCAAAACATCTGGTGATCAGTTATGTAGATTATTTTTTAAAAGTATCCCAAAGAGGTTACCTGTGACCTTGACCTTTGACCCCATTTCCACTTGAAACCAGCAGGCATCATCTTTGACCCATGAGGTGTCCAGCTGTGCAGTTTTACGTTCCTGCATCACGCTGTTTGACAGTTAGAGCTCTAGGTCATCTGTGATGTTGACCTTTGACTCCATGGCCTTGAAATCAATGGTGATCACCCTTGACGAAAGAGGTGTCCAGCTGTGGAGTTTCATTTTCCTCTGTTACATGGTTGCACAGTTAGAGAACAAGGTCAGTTGTGACTTTTATCTATGACCTTGAAATCAACGGTGATCACCCCTGACCCATGAGGTGTCCAGCTGTGGAGTTGTCACATTCCTGTCATAAAGCTGACGGGTTAGAGCACAGGCTGATCTGTGACCTTTGACCTTGGACACTGACCAGATCACCACCCAAATTTAATCTCTTATTCCTTGTTTATTTGTGCACGACTGGAGCTCTAGTCTTCCTGTGCATAAGAGCCCAAGGCATGACGACCACACACATCTTATTCAGAGTTTTTAGAACATGTAACGTCGTACAGGACCTCTAGTAATTAGGTCCGATGACATGCTTTGAACAAACAGACAGAGGAACAGAACGGACGCAGAGCACAGGGTCAACAGACAGAAACGAAATATTGCAAAAGCCGTTCACATGTCACTGAAAAAAAAAAAAAAGGACAAGAACTGGTCTTATCACCTCGATCTTTGCTTGTTCTGGTGAAATGAGGTCATACGGAGAGGATGAAGAATGGGAGAGGTGAAGCAAAAACAACAGGAGAGGTGTCGAAGGTGTTACATTTCTTCAGAATGTCACACAACAAACCCGAGAGCATTACATCAGGTTTCACCTCCAGGTCCCTAAAAAAATAAACAACGGCTTCTGAAACCAAAGTGTGAAAAAACACAAAGCACAAAAAACAGGCACTATTTTTACAGTTTTGCCAATGTGACTCAGTCCGCTTCACACTTAAAAACATTTACTTATACAAGCCCAGAGATCGAAAAACGTAACGCATTAGAAGTGCAGTTTGGTGGAAATGTCATGTATGGTTAATATCTTACCTGCTGTAGACGGCTATTTAGAGGACTTCAGGTTGGAGAAACGGATTTTACCGTCCAGAGTAAAAGCTGACCAGTATGAAACTTTAAGACCAAACAACTCCCATCTCCAAAATATCTGAGTTTCACATTAAAAGATGCAAAACCAGATGAAACTTTAAAGAGTTGGAGTTGTTTAAATTGGTTAAAACCCACTTTGGAAGTTGGTTCAGCCCGGCAGCCAATATCAACTCAGCGTACGGCCCAAAAGGATTTTATTGTCTTAAACATCTCATGTTAGTTTATAGAAGAGAACATTTTATAAGCCTTCACATCATCATAGGTTCCTTAATATGATATTCTAGCTGGCTGCAGTAGAAGTGCTACAGCTAGCTGCTGCTATTAGCACTCACAAGTAACCTTAAAGTTTCATTTCAATAACCCAAATCCTATTTCTATCTGAAACCCCAAATCAATAAAGAAAATCGCACGTTCTTTGGTTTTCATTCAACTTTATTTCACAATTTTAGACCATTTATTGTTTTTTATTTTTTACAATACCACACACATTGTCAACTGGCTAAAACAATATAAAACATTACATCTACGGTTTTCTCTTATTTATATTATGTACATGCGCTCATAGATTTAGAGGCAAAAATAATAATAAAAAAAAAGAACCTCAGGCCTTCGCTTACACTCTACGACAAAACTGTAGTGACACTCAGAAAAAGAAAAAAAAAAACAGATTTAATTTTTCAGTTGTGAGATTAAAGTCGAAATGTCAAGAATAAAGTAGAAAAGTTGAGAATAAAGTCAAAACGACAAAAGCAGAGTTAATTTGAGATAAAAAGAATAGATTTATAAAAGCTTTGATAGCTTTGAGCCATGTGTGGGAAAAAAAACAACAACAACTAGTGATTCAATATTTTCAGAATAAAAGAAACTATTTTTAGCGCCTGAATAATGTTGTAATGAATATTAGTAGTGTGTCCGGAGAGGTACACAACCTGCAAATAACTTCTGGAAACTTCTAAGAGTTGAAGTATGAGTTTATACTGGAAAAGACTAATAATAATAATAATAATAATAACAACAAGGTCCATCGAGCTTGACCTTATTCTCGAAATACTATTTGAATTTTACTCTCAATAGTTTGACTTTAATCTTCACATTCCGACTTTAATCTTGACACAAGAAAACCAACAAATGGAAAAAAAAAAAGAAAAAAAAAAAACTTCCTGAATTATTATTTTTTTCTTCTGAGTGACCCGAAGACTTCGTCCTAACGCTCAATTGCACTTGTCTTCTGCTTTCTGTCGCCGTTCCAGCTGGACCGCTCCGTGGACGAAAACACGTTTATTTGTTCATTAGTGGAAGCATTTTTGGTTAGAATGACCTGCTTTTTTTGTTTGTGTTTTTAAATTTCCGTCAGCCCAGCATGATCTTTGGAAGAAGACGACGCGTTGATGATGGACGTGGGTGAAGTTGGTTACTAACAAGTCTGTACACCGAAGTAAAAGCTGACCGGACGGAGCAGATCTGACTCTTCTCTCCAGCTGAAGCTCTACCCCACCCCATAAAACAATGCCCCAAGCCACGATCTGCTCCCCAACCGCCACCCTAAGAAGTGCTGGATTGTCTTTGTCTTAATTAAGTTTTCTTTTCAAACTCAGAAGCGATACTGGGAAAACAACCGGCGTCCGTTGTGCTTGAGACTGCATCGCGAGGACGTGGCCACGTTATTTCTTCGGTTTGATACGGACTGGAAGGAGGCTGGATCGGCTGAGCTCTACACAAACTGGTCAGGACACGCAAGTCTTCTCTGTACAGCTCCATCAACACGTTACTTGTGATATTAATGTTTAGGGTATGGATTATACATGAGTTACAAAATCAGAAAAAAAGTCCTAAAGACAGGTAAAAATCTGAATAATTCTATTGTATTTTGTTGAATATAAGAATAAAGAAAACCAGGTTTGTTTGTCATCTGTGGAACAGTATAATAATAATAACAATAATAATAATAATAATAATATTACTCAAAGTTGATTCTTATTGGAGTGGTCCTTCAGGTGCTGCCTGCTTCCTGGGTGTTACCATCATCCCTTCAGGCTGCTCAGGTGGGACGGGTTGGGGGGAGGGGGAGGGGTTCTGCGTTCCCTTTTATGTGGGGGCAAACTTCTTGGCTTGAGCTCTGACCCGTTTCTCATAGTCCATCCTGTTCTGACTGAAAGACAAAAACACACCAATGAGGACGTTTTCATTCCAGGTTCAGCTGACGGCCCTTCGGCGGGTTAAAGCTGTTTCCATCCTCCGTGAGAAGTCACAAAGTCACGTGGCTGCGTGACGAAAACTGCGTTATTTTGTTCTCGTAGCAGCTTCGTCCACCCTCTTCTCGACACAAGGCCCTGACCGAACTGTTTCTCTCAGGGGTTTGAGCCACGTGTCGTGTGATTGGTCAGAAGCTGTTTATGCAGAAAAGCTGGCGAGCTTTAATGGAGTCATTTAGCTTCTGCTGCTCCGCTGAGAACCTGTTAGAAAATACAGCCGTCTTTCCAACTGTTCCAGCAAAACTTAGAAACCTGTGAACTTAAAAAGACCGCGAGGAGACACAGGCGACTCTTCATGGCTGAGACTGTCTCAGTCTGTTTAATAAACACGTCAGGTCACAGTAAGAAAATCTAAAATCTGTACAAGAACAGGAGAGCTGAGAAGCTGGCAGGAAGAAACCCGTTTTAACTCTGCAGGAGGAGGAAGGAGCTTCCTGGGAGTTCTGATCTGAGTGTCTAGTAGATGATGAAAGGAGAGAGTGAAAACAAACGTCTCGCAACCACGTGACCACGAACTGACTTCTTGATTTCTTACGGAGTATGCTGGAGCCTCAAGTCTTAAAACGACCTACCAGTAAATCGTGTAGGCCTCTGCTTGTGCTGGGTCCTGGATGTTGGGCTCGTTCAGCAGCTCCTGAATACCCAACAGGATCTAAACAGGGAGACAAACAAACACTTTTTATCAGAGGCATTGGAGTCTGCTTGAGACATGATCACTCACAAGGCCAAAAGGGGGAAAGCATATCTGTGTACGTGTGGTCTTGGCTAAATGTATCCTTAACATCTGGACAGATTTTGCTGAAACTCTCAGGCAGTAAATCACTGGATGCTCGTCTGCAACTGATGAACTTCTGGAGTCGACCTCATTTGAAACAGTCAGCTCAGCAAACACTAAAATGGCCACAAATCATTGAGTTTCTCAGATACTGAACCTAAATTTCAGTGCGGTTGTAGCCCCAACACACACTCCAGTGCAACCCATCGACACATAACTAGACACCGGCAGAAGGTAGCTGAACGATCACTCCTTACGACTCATGACTGCAGATGGGTTTTTAAGTCTTACATCAAATTCATTTTGTAAAAAAACTAAAATGCATCACATCAGCTGGAGTTGCTTCTTGTTACTGAGAAGTTGAGTCACAAGCAGCTTATGGCAGATTTTACATTAATTTGAACTTAGAGTTTCTTTTACCATATGAATAAAATGATAACTGTCTGTTTTATAGATAACATAAAAAAGCTGGGGTTTTTTTCATTCAAAAAAAGGAAAACTCTAACAAGGTTTCTTTTTCCGCTCCATACTTATTCAGATGTGACAAAGGTTCTTAGGGCGCAGCAGGAAGTCTGCACGGTGCGACATAAACACACGAGGGCTCAGACCTGTTTGATGGTGATGGCAGGCCTCCAGTCCTTGTCCTCCTCCAGGATGGACAGACACACGGTGCCAGATGGGTAGACGTTCGGGTGGAATATAGGTGGCTCAAACTTGCCTGAGTGGAAACAATTCAAAAAAAAAAAAAAAAAAAAAAAAAAAAAAAAAGGAAAGGAAAACAGAGTCAGAATGTAAAAACCTGAAACAAAGCGGCGTCGTAGAATTGAAGATTTCATTAACAAAGAAAAATCAATGTAGGTATGGCAGAAATCCATCATTACCTAGTCATCAATAAGTGATGTCTCTAAAACACAAGAGGATCTGTGAGAGCACAGTGGTGGAAAACTCGTGTAATTCTGCTACAAAAGGTGCAGGTTTTGCATCTCACATCTGCCAACATCATCCAAGCATTTCTGGTAGAATAATTCACATCTGATTCATACTGTACGCATGCAGAGATACACAGAATGAAACTGACAGGCATGCGATGCGATTTCCGAACCGAAACAACCCCAAAACAAGGAACTCCTGATGGACTTACTTCACCGAGAAACTAAACTTTTATACTTTCTCGGGTCAGTTTTAATACCTCGGAACAGACATTGCTTAAAAATGTTGTTTTTATTTATTTCACATGGACCACATGTGGTGACTCAAATATTCAAAGCAAATTCTTTTTATATAAATTGCATAAATGTGATATAAAAAGTTATATTTTATGGTTAAACGGGGGAAAGTTTAACCTGACAGATGTTTTGAGGTTAAAAGTGAACGAGTCTGCTTCTGTTTTGAACCTCTCTTTGGAGTTACACAAAACTGAGTGCAAGGGATTGTAAAGGAGTGCTACTCACATTTGGGTGGAGAGGAAGGGTAGTCGTCTTTGAACAGCATTCTGAGCTTATAGAGTCCCCCCTCCCATAAGGTCTAATGGAGGAAAGGGGAAACAAGAGCTTTAGTGAACTGAGAACACACACAAGACGTCGAAAGCAACAGGAAAAGGAAGGCTGAGCGATTAATCGCACGATATTTTCAGTTCTGATTCTCGCTTTTGTTACTGAGTCAACAAAAACACACTGTTTAAGAAAAATGACTAACTGTTTAACATCTCCAATATTAGGAGATAATTCCTTCCTAGAAAATCAAATCACCCCCCCCCCCAAAAAAAAGAACAAATTAAGTAATAAAAACTACCAGTGACTGACTGGCACCTGTCTGGTTATTTAGGCAGAATTTGGCTTTTTCCATGATTTATTTATAGCTAAATATATTCAAATCAGATAAACTAAGTGAGCTGCTCAAGCTGGCTGCCTTCCTCTGACTTGAATCCTTCAGATAGTAAAGATTTACTCATGAATACAAGGTATTACCAAATGTAATGAAAGAATGTAAAATGTGTTTGAAAAACACATTTTACCACCTATAATACACAACCTTTAACTAAGATTACTAACACACATTCTTTTGTTATGAAATTCTGTACATTTCCAGACCCAAGTGTTTATTTTTTTTGTCAGTGCTTGGGTTACTTTTCATGTCCAAAAAACAAATATTTAGTGCAAATTTGGTCAAAATACCGTAAAAATGCACTGATTGAGCACCAAGAATGGCTGACAGGAGCCAACACTTCTGCTTGAGTTATAAGTAATTAAGAGGCCACGGCTAAGGAAGTAGGGGCTCGTCCTGTAACCGGTGGGTTGCCGGTTCGAACCCCTGCTCTGTCTGTCTAAGCCGGTGTGTCCTTAGGCAAGACACTTCACCTGCCTTGCCTGCTGGTGGCGCCGGTGTGATGGCAGCCTCACTTCTGTCAGCCCACCCCAGGGCAGCTGTGGCTACAATGTAGTTTACAGTGGATGAATGGGTGAATCACTGAATGAAGTGTGAAACGCTTTGGGGTCCTTGGACTAGATAAAGTGTTATACAAGTGTAGGCATTTACCGTTTAACTCACAAGCAACTTTACTTTTTTTTTGCATACGCTCTCTAATGCGTAGCCGCTGTAAAGCTCCACAACTCCAGTTGAAATTTGAAACCAAATTCATGGCGCCAGATTGTTTTTTCCCCCCAAAACATTTCAACTTACGACCCACAAAATGACAGACGATTGACTCATGACCCCGACTATTACTGGCTGAAGTGTGCAAACTTTGACAAAAGCAAATTAGACAAGCGCTAAATAAGTTTCATTTACTATTCAGCCATTTATAATTGTAATTTTTTTATCTTGTAACGGTTAAGCCAAAAGAGGTGCTCTGGATCAGGTGCCAGGTGTAAAAACGATCCTATCAGCAGCCGTTAATTTTCTTTTCATCCCCTCAGAGCATCTCACGACCCCCTGACCTGGTGCTTTGTGACCCCAAAGTGAGGCCCCGAACCCCAGCTTTGGGATCCATCGCGCTACATGGTAACTTACTCCTTTCTTCCCAGGGATGGCACACTCCCAGTTCATCAGATTCATGGTTCCATCTGGATTCTTAGTGGGAACAGCAACAAAACCCTGCGAGATTAACACACAGACACGGGTCAGCAGGTGCCACTCGGTGTCAAGGTGGAACATGTATTATTATCCATGTGCACCGGGACATGACAGTGATGATATCCGAAACAGAACATGGTGGGGGGTGATGATGATGTGCTTACAAATGGGTGGTCTTTCCTCCAGGCTTTGCGCTCCTGAGACAGTCTGCTAAGAGCAATACCAGACATTACTGCTCATCAACGCCTCCCTGTGGAAAAACAAACCTAAACCGATCAGTTTTTTTCAAGTTGGGCACAAAACAAACACACGGCTAAGGTTGTTTCTACTGACTTAGCAACGCGGGTTGGTTAAATTACTAGCACTGATAAAGAAAGGCAGTTAGAAGTGATGAATAATTTAGCCGAGTTAGCCTCCTCTTTACTCGTTACGAAACAAACTGCCAGAAAACGGCGCACATAAAGGAAATATTACAGCAGTGTTATTGTTAAACCCTACACACTCCACTTAATCTCACCTGTTATAATTCGGACTAATAAATACCACAGTTGAGGCTGTTGTCGGGAAAAGCTTGTCGGCTAACGTTAGCTCCGCTTTGACGGCGACCGAAAACGAAAAAAAAAAAACACTCCGTCGACGTTTAAAAAACGAAACCAGTCAGGACGTAAAAAGCAACAACCACACAAAACTTATTTTCCGTTATTACAGCTCGAACTGCTTCTTTAAAACCGGCTCATGAAATTATCAGGAGGAAATTTATGATTATCTAAAACAACATGACTCTGAACAGCTAGCCTTCGGGGAAAAAAAAGGACCCCAATTTGTTTGTTTCGCGAGGGCCTTCAGGCAGTGAACAGGACACCCCTTGGCATACGTCACAGATCAGCGGCCATCTTTGTTGTGGGATTGGAAGTGTTTTCCATTTATCATAGTGTTTCACATTAGGCACACCGATGTTCAACTGGTTCTTATAAATGTCTATGGTTTGTGTGTCATATGAAAACAAAATACAATTTTAAAAGAGATAACATTGTTTTGAATGTAAAGTTTCATTTTGCAGGAGAATTGAAGAGTTTTGCCCATTGTGTGTGTGTGTTTTTTTTGATTCGTGTGTAGAGTTCTGAGAGTATGAGGCATGCTTTCAGAAAATGTGTGTAAACAATCGAGAAAAACTGAAATATTTAATTTTATTTAGCTAAAATACGTTTGAATTAAACTGATTTTCATAAATAGCTTTAGTCCCCATATAAATTACATGTGGAATAATATTGACCTTTTGTTTAAATCACTCAAACAGAACTTAAAATTGATGGCCCCGCAACTGAAAATGTGAAAAACCATATCGCAACAAAGTGTAATGTTTTAGAAAAGTAGCTTTTTATTTAAACTTTGGAAAGACTTGAATTATATAAAACTTTGATGACCTCTGGCTCGTACAAAGTTGTTCAATATTACACGTTTGTGACAAATGCAACTGTGCTTGTTGCTTGTCAATAATTATATTTTTTGTGGAGAAAAACAAAACTATGAACCATATTTCACCACAAACATTTTTCTTTTCTTTCTTATATATATATATATATATATAACATCAGCTCAGCTTTCTGTATACTATCTTGGTCAGACTTTTTTTTTTTAAATAAACTTTTGTGCATTTTTAAAATGACAATCATGTCACTATTTCTGCAAAATTAGATGACATTACAAATGCCAGTTTCAATGTTTTGACATAAAAAAGTGCACAAAAGAGGAAATGCTTCAATATTTAAATGCTTCACCCCAACTTTGACCAAACACTTAAAAATATATTCTTTTTAAATGTATTATTTCATCGATAGAAAATAATTGCATAAAAACTAGCAGGTTGGAATAAATGCACAGATTTAAGGCAATTTTCAGAGCACCTCTAAGCACAGGACACTTATTTGTAGTTTCCTTCTCATTCACATTAATATGGCTTTATGGTTCCACATTAGTTACATAGAACTCAAACTCAGAACAGGAACAAAGTCACTTCAGTAAGAGTGCCTGTTTAATCTGAATCTGCACAAAACAAAAAAAATATATGTCTTTCAAATAATGCATTGTTCTTAAGGGAGGTTCTTCATATATATATATTAGACACCACCATGAAAGGCGGGTGATAAAAATGTCTAAGTGTGTGTTCATTTGTCATGTTAAATATCTTGTGAACCAGAGAACATATTCAATAAAGTCCTCAGACAGTAACTATTAACTGAAACTCATTAGCTTTTGGAGTCAACCCAATTCAAGATGGCTGCCACAAGTAATCAGCCTTAGCCAATCCAAAATTGGCTAGGTATTTGTAACATTCACCAAACATAGAAATCCTATATAATATTATTTCATAAAATGGAAAAAAAGAGAGTTTTCAAATTAAATCCAGCTTTTATAGGCAGTTGTATTTGCATAATGCGGACGGAAATAATATAAAAATCCTTTTGACACCTGCTGAAACACACATCTGTCCCTGCTGAGTTAGATCATAACATGTATAAAGTTCAGAGCACTACAAAGCATCAACAAAAAATCTAATTAAGGCTAATTTTGTTATCGATTACCCTTCTGAACCAAATACACCGCTCCCTCGATAAACCCTAACACAGTCTTACATCCTCCCTGATAATGGTTCCGTCACCTACACCTTCTTTCCCTCCCCCTCTGTAATGATCATGTCTGGAGACGCCCTTTTAAACCATTCGACCCAGGAACCATCAAACAGAGGGACGCCCGGGTGGCCGAGCCGATGAGCGGCCAGGATGATGTGACACGCCGTGACTCCAGAACCGCAGGAAGCCCAGAGCGGACGCTCCAGGTCCACCCCGGCGTCCTTGAAGAGCTTGGCCAGGGCCTCAGTTTCGAGATGTTTTCCAGAAGAATCCAGGAATGTTGTATACGGCATGTTGATGGCTCCGGGGTAATGTCCAGGCAGGGTATCTGAGAGGGTGAGACAAGAGGAGGTGAAAACATTTTAAAGATAATATTATTACTTGGAGATCTTTGCTGTATTCATCTGACTTTGAGCAGACTATATATCTCTGTAGACTTCATGTCTATATTCGCCAACAGACCACCTTAACATGATTGGCAGATAACAATATGTGCATTGGATCATTAGTTACGGTTGAATGACATCTGTCCATGTGTCAGCATGAAGAGCAAAGGACTAAACACACATCCCTGAGGAGCCCCAAAGTTTTGTTTCATAGAGTTTGTTGTGTTTTGACTGACACATACCGCCTTTTTTCTATCTCACAGAAAATGACAAGGTGTATAGGGACTGTTTTGAACAATCCTGGTACAACGGGTTACTGGAAAAAGATTTTAAAGATGTTTCTAAAAAAAAAAAAACCTCACCTGTACAAGTCTACATTAGGAGAGAGGTGATAGAGGAGAATGGTAAAACTGGTTTAATGTGAACTAAGCAAAAAACAAATTGTGCACAGGTGTGTAAAGAATCAGGACTTTTAAAATGCTGACTAGAACTTGACCTTCAACTTGAGAACAGGAGTCCTTGAACAAAGTAGCTGAGGAAACAAGGACATTTCTGAGTTCTGTGATGTGGTGTTTAATAAGAAGACTTTGCACAGTTTAAACCAGCCCTGCTCACCATCTCTGGGTTCTGGGTCGGTCCCCTTAAACCTGCCAGCAGACCTCCCGTCCACCACCTGGACCTTCTTGGTCTTGATGTTGTCCAGGACGTCCTCGTAGCTCTTCACCCACGACGCGTTCAGGGTCGCTCGGAACTCTCTGCGCTCCGGCTTCTTGTGCTCGGAGCTCACCGGGCGTCCGTCAGCCTCCCAGCTCTTCATGCCTCCGTCCAGCACCGAGACGGAGCCGTGGCCGAACACCCGGAACATCCACCACACGCGCGGCGCGCTGAACGAACCCGAGCCGCTGGTGTCGTACACGACGACGTGTGTGTCGTTGCCGATGCCGAGATCTCCGACATACTGCGAGAAGAAGCCGGGGCTCGGCAGCATGTGGTCCAACTCGGAGCTTTTATCGCAGCACTCGTCTATGTCGAAAAACGAGGCGCCCGGGATGTGCTTCTGGGCGAACTCGTCCCTGGTGTTCCGCTTCGCTTTGGGGAGATACCAGGAGCAGTCCAGGACGGCCAGCTTCGGACCGACGAGATTGGTCCTGACAGCGTTCGCCAGCCACTGACCCGAGATCACTGCACGAACCTGGGCCGCCATGACAGTTCAGTTCAGTTGCAGGGGCGCATCCAGGGTGTTTTCAAAGCGGGGTATGGAGCCAGATGGGGGCCATTGACAATCCCAGGGTGGCCCACTAAAACCAAAAGCCATAGCAGAATATATATATTTTTATCAGTACAAAAAATAGTGTCTTTCATAGTATCAATACACAGTATAAACTAGAAGAACCTCCTCCAAGGCTACAGTGGAATAGAAACATCTGGATCGGCACCTAAATTTAATCCATTGTTTTATGTGACAAAATTTCCTGAACATTTCCTCCAAATCTGTTCTTTAGTTTTTACCTGATCTTTGCTCACAGATAGACAAACAAACACAACCAGAAACAGAACCTCCTTGGTGGAGGAAATAAAAGGGTCACAAGTAGGAGCAGAGAGAAGTTTTTAACAAAGTGGTTACCTGTGACCTTCATCTTTGACCCCATGATCCTTGAAATTAACAGGCATCATCTTTGACCCAAGAGGTGTCCAGCTGTGCAGTTTGAAGTTCCTGTTATACAGCTGCAGAGTTAGAGCACGGGCTGATCTGTGACCTTTGACCTTGAACTTTGACCGGATCACCACCAACATCTAATCCCTTCTTCCTGACACCACGTTTTGATGTTTCCTGATATTTCATGAAAATCTCTTCATAACTTTTTGAGTCATCTTATCCACAGAGAGACAGACGCTACTGAAAACACAACCTCCTTGGCGGAGGTAAAAATTCAAAACTAATACATAATTTAGAACGTACGTATAAATAAGAGTTTATTTATGTAGTCATTAAATGCAAGAATCCATTTTGTAGAAAAAAAACAACTTTAGGCAACTTAACTTTATTCATAAATATGCTTTCATTTGACCAACTCTTGATAAAACGATCATTACAAAAAAAACAGAATTCTGCAGCAGCACCCACCCCCAGCACCTTATTTAAACATGTAGTGATCAGGTTTTAGTGGAACGCTGCAGGTTGGAAATAAGTGCACAGATTTAAGGCAATTTTTGACGCAAAGCTCAAAGGACACTTGGTGAACATTTTCATCATTTTTTTACATTAATACACATACATTATTGCATATTAGTTAAAAAGTGTACAGTGTACAGCTGCATGTACTTATGCTAGTTTCACAGAAGCTAAAATTGGCATATTAATGGATAAATCACATTTAGAACAGGGGATAAAGCTTATGAAAACCCTCTTTTTGTTGTATTTAAATTATTTCCACGTAACTTTTTTGCCTCTAAAAGCCATTCTAGGTTTTTGTAACATTAACAATAATTCAGGGTTAGTAAAACATCAGCCGGAGGTTAGTCTTGTTATTTTTTCCTCTCTCTGTTGTTTTGGTAACATATTCCTGCTTGCACCTTGTCTGATGACGGCTGGTTTGTTCACTCCTTGTTCTTGCCCCACTCTGAAATGATGTTCTCCTGCTCCGCCCTTTGAAACCACTCACACCAGGACCCGTCGTAAAGGGGGACCCCCGGGTGGCCGAGCCGCTCGGCGGCCAGGATGATGTGGCACGCCGTGACTCCGGAGCCGCAGGAAGCCCAGAGCGGACGCTCCAGGTCCACGCCGGCGTCCTTGAAGAGCTGCGCCAGGGCCTCGGTACCCAGGTGCTTTCCGGAGGAATCCAGGAACTTCGTGTACGGCATGTTGATGGCTCCGGGGAAATGTCCGGGCAGGATATCTGAGAGGGTGAGACAGGGGGAGCGGGGTGACAACATGTAAAAGAGACAAATTATTGGTTGGAGATCTAATCAGCTTTGCTGAATTGGTCCGACTTTGAGCAAACTTTAGACAGTGTGCTCAAGAGGAGTGGGCCTAAACACTCGTGGTCAGGTGCAGGAGTCTCAGAGAGTTACTGAAATCACTTGAATCAATCAATCAAATTTTATTTGTATAGCACATTTCAGCAGCAAGGCATTTCAAGGTGCTTTACATAATTAAAAAACAAAATAAAAACAGCATGTGAATGCAGCAACGAGTTCAAATTCTCCTTAAAAATCAATGACATTTTCTTGACTAGTGGCTTGGATTAATGGCACTTTGTGTTGATCATAAACAGGAAAAATATCCAGAATTCAACCTGTTGACTAGTTGTTTAGTTCCTATTTGAGGAACAGTCATGGCATAGTTTAGTTTTATCAACAAAGTTGTGTTTGAGTTTCCTGAAGGTGTAAATAAACTTGTCCAACCACCTAACAGACTGATGTTTTCAACTCCCTATAGTCCAAATCTCAACCAATCAGATCCATCAGCACATACTCCTCCCTCAAAATGTGGAAACAGTGATGGCAATATAATTAACAAACTCAATCTTTAGGATGAATACAGGTTTATTACTAATTACATATCTGATTAATATTATTCTAGCCACTGAAAGTACGTTCTGAACGTTCACCGAAGAACATTTGCTGAAAGTTTCAGAACAGTCTCTAAAAATATGTCTGCCAGTTTCAAAACAGATGGCAACTTTTCCATCCTTCAGTGGAAATCCAGGATGTTAAACATCCCAGAACTTAGAATTTAAAAGTTGTTTTAAAGCTCTTTCTTTCGCAATTACTCGCCTTAACATAAACCTGTTATGGAAATGTTGTCACTTTTAAACTGCAGGCTGGAGTTTTACCTTCAACTTTTGACCCACAGTCCTTAAACACAGCAGCTTACACAACAGGCAGGAGTTCAGTGTTTGTTTGGAAGAGTTTGTCGCCCTGCTCACCATCTCTGGGTTCTGGGTCAGTCCCCTTAAACCTGCCAGCAGACCTCGTGTCCACCACCTGGACCTTCTTGGTCTTGATGTTGTCCAGGACGTCCTCGTAGCTCTTCACCCACGACGCGTTCAGGGTCGCTCGGAACTCTCTGCGCTCCGGCTTCTTGTGCTCGGAGCTCACCGGGCGTCCGTCAGCCTCCCAGCTCTTCATGCCTCCGTCCAGCACCGAGACGGAGCCGTGGCCGAACACCCGGAACATCCACCACACGCG
>NC_051441.1:15966959-15971191 GCF_001649575.2 Kryptolebias marmoratus | reverse complement strand
CGTGTCGTACACGACGACGTGTGTGTCGTTGCCGATACCGAGATCTCCGACGAACTGGGAGAAGAAGCCGGGGCTCGGCAGCATGTGGTCCGCCTTGGAGCTTTTATCGCAGCACTCGTCTATGTCGAAAAACGAGGCGCCCGGGATGTGCTTCTGGGCGAACTCGTCCCTGGTGTTCCGCTTCGCTTTGGGGAGATACCAGGAGCAGTCCAGGACGGCCAGCTTCGGACCGACGAGATTATCTCTGATGGCATCGGCCAGCCACTGACCCGAGACCACTTCACGAACCTGGGCCGCCATGACAGTTCAGTAACCGTCAGGCGGGGTTGCCAAATAGGAAACGACGGAATATCGTAAATTTTGACCCAAACTTTAATGTGCTGCGTGAGGGCGCTCTTTCTCCCTCAGCACGGTGTGTGTGTGTGTGTGTGTGCATTTTTTCGTTCATTGGCGGAGGGTGCGAGGTGTGTTGTGATTGGCGAACATGCGCACAGGTGTGGAGGAGTGGTGGCTGAGGCTGTCGAGCGGTATGGCTGCTCGGATGGGACTTTCTGGTGATATGTGGGTGTTCTGATGAATAAAAAGTTGTTGTTTTTTTGGTGTACGGAAATATCAAAACTATTGTATATTTGGGCTTTATTTATTGTATATCGTATAGACCCTAAAACTATGATATAAATACAATAATTATCATATATCTGGCAACACTGCAGCCAGGGGCACACCCAGAATGTTGTCAAAGTGGGGTGGGGGCCGGACAGGGTGGCCCACTCACAATAAAAGCCATAGCTGAATTTCAGCAGTTTATTTACGCTGTTGTCATAAATAGGCAGTAGTAGTTATGGCTCTTTACACAGGGTGGCATATGGGGGAAAAAATAAAGTTATTTTTGCGCCCCACAAATTATTTTTTATAGGTTTTTGGCATATCTAGTAAATGTGGAGCATGGGCGCTCCCCTGTTGTTGCGCAGCGCCCTTCTGGCTGTAGAACGTGTCCCACAGAGACAGAAACATGTCATTACAAGAAACAAATAAAAGGGAAATAAAGCAGATATTAGGATTAGATTTTATATTTAATTTTGTTTAAGAAGTATTCTGTAAAAGGTCAAGATCACAGGTAACCCCTTTGTAAAAACTTCTCTCTGCTCCTACGTGTGACCCTTTTTTTTCTGGTTGTGTCCGTTGGTTTGTTTGTCTGTCTGTTAGCAAAGATAAGGTAAAAACTAATAAAAAAAAACTTTAAAAAAAAGCTATTATTTATGACGTTCTGAGAATCTGTACCTGGTAATATATATTCAATTCTACACCTTGCCACATTTTATCATGCACAATGAGTCACAGGGAAAGTAGTTTAATAGTTTATACCTTTTGGTGGTTTTAGAGATGTAGACTGGTGATGGACAACATGGTGTAGGATAAGCATTAAACACACAGGGGACACTTAACAGGTTCAACTTTATTTTTACATAAACGTGCATTTATACAACTCTTGATAAAACGACCACTGCAAAAAATAAACACATACATCCAAAAACAGAACTCTTCCCCCAGCACCTTATTTAGACGTGGAGTGATCAAATTTTAGAATCTTTCATCTCATCTTAACGCTGCTTTTATTAACCCCAAAACATCGACTTCAAGTTTGACGTTGACAGAAAATGATTGCTTTAAAAAAAAAAAAAAAGAGAGAGAGAGAAAATGCTGCAGGTTAGAAATAAGTGCACAGATTTAATAGCAGTTCTCGAAACAAATCTCAAAGGACACTTGCTGAACGTTTTTATCGTTATTTTACATTAACATACATTCTTGGTTCCATATTAGTTAAAAAGTGGACACTGTACAGCTACACATACTTATGCTAGTCTAACAGAAGCTAAAATGTAATAATTTAGTGCTAAAATTGGCATATTACAGGATAAATCACACTTAGAACAGGGGATTAAGCTTATTAAAACTGTCTTTTAGTGTTAGAAAAAATAGCAATGTTATAAACTTTTTGCTGCATATCTAAAGTCTGTAACTTTTTGTTGTGTTTAAATTATTTCTGTGTAACTTATTTGTTTCTAAACGTCATTCTAAGTTTACGTAATATTAAAAAGTGGCTGATGAATCCATTCATTGGAACATTAATCAGGTAAACAAACCCTATCAGGTTAGATCTGAACTTCATCGATGCAGCTGGTGAAACACTGCCCTCTGGTGGTTGAATTAGTCACTACATTTTAGATTATTCTTAATAAAAGATGTTTGCAGCGCTAATAATTCAGGGTTAGTAAAACATCAGCGGGAGGTTAGTCTTGTTATTTATTCTCTCTCTCTTTTTTTTGCAACATATTCCTGCTTGCACCTTGTCCGATGACAGCTGGTTTGTTCACTCCTTGTTCTTGCCCCACTCTGAAATGATGTTCTCCTGCTCCGCCCTTTGAAACCACTCACACCAGGACCCGTCGTAAAGGGGGACCCCCGGGTGGCCGAGCCGCTCGGCGGCCAGGATGATGTGGCACGCCGTGACCCCGGAGCCGCAGCAAGCCCAGAGCGGACGCTCCAGGTCCACGCCGGCGTCCTTGAAGAGCTGCGCCAGGGCCTCGGTTCCCAGGTGCTTTCCGGAGGAATCCAGGAACTTTGGGTACGGCATGTTGATGGCTCCGGGGAAATGTCCGGGCAGGATATCTGAGAGGGGGAGCGGGGTGAGAAAATTTTAAAGTTACAAAAAATTGCCTCAAAATAATTCATTTTCCCCCACGAACCAGGCTCGGTGGGAGGCTCACTGCAGAATTCTCTTTTCCCGTCTTCACAATATTTAAGCAAAACAGGGCTATTTAGACGTGTTTTCGACTGATGACAGCCTACACAAGGCGTTAACAGCGTGTGGCTCGGGCGTCTAAGCAGTAGAGTGATACTGAAGCACCTAGCAAGATGGCAGCCACAACTCTCACCTAGCACTGTCAGTAGCCACTCCAGTGTATTTCTGTTTCAGAGGGCACTTTGAGCAGATTAAAGCATCCTGATACCGTTACATGTTGTTTAGGTCAGGTTTTGATGCACGTTCAGACAGTTTTTACAATCTGACAGGCTTGTTTTATGCCTTTATTTGGACATGCAATAAAACGTTTAGGGCACTTTTATCAGGTGATATCATGTTGTGTCGACTCACGAAGAGTTGCAAGTTTAAAATCCCTTCAGTAATTAATAGATCATTTATGTTACCCAGTTATCTCCTACTTTTCTAATGAAAACACCACCTAGAATAGTTTAACGCTTGCATACAACTTGGTGATGTCCCTGAAGTTGCGGTAACCTATGTGAGAAATACTCCTTTCTTGTTTGCACCGTAGCTGCAAACACAGATGATTTAGCTTTTTTTCCTCCAATTATGAAAGATATGGTTATTGCACATTTCCTCGCATACAATGACATAATTTGTCGCCCGCCCCAACTGGTTGGGCCGGTCGGGCCAGTGGTGTCCCACCCGCCCAGCCACTTTTGCAGATGTAACATGACTCAGCGTTTTCTACACACTAACCCATCTGTCATGCAGATACCTCTGTATACCACAGTCAGTAATGAAAGCATCCCTATGTTGTAGTTTATTTTGTGGATTCCACCATGAAGAAGAAGTTCATTTAAAAAAAAAAAAAAGAAAACTTTACCTGCTCATTAAATGTTTCCCCTGTTAATAAGAGGCACAAACCAGAAAGTTAGGGAGGAAGTTTGCGGTGGCTGTCCTGAATTTGTAGAGCAGCTTACATGAGATGATGTACAGTGAAAGCTGTACAATGTAAATATATTGTAGTTAAATAGCTGTTTGCTTTAAACTGAGCGTAAGAGACTTCTTACACTCAGTTCTGACAGTTCTGCAAAGTGATCATTCATTGCCCTGCAGAACTGTATTCAGCTAACTTTCACCTACACTTTGATGGTTTTCTCTGAATACATAAATGAATAAATGACAGTCGATAGTCCTGCTCACCATCTCTGGGTTCTGGGTCGGTCCCCTTAAACCTGCCAGCAGACCTCCCGTCCACCACCTGGACCTTCTTGGTCTTGATGTTGTCCAGGACGTCCTCGTAGCTCTTCACCCACGACGCGTTCAGGGTCGCTCGGAACTCTCTGCGCTCCGGCTTCTTGTGCTCGGAGCTCACCGGGCGTCCGTCAGCCTCCCAGCTCTTCATGCCTCCGTCCAGCACCGAGACGGAGCCGTGGCCGAACACCCGGAACATCCACCACACGCG
>NC_051441.1:15912393-15966934 GCF_001649575.2 Kryptolebias marmoratus | reverse complement strand
CGTGTCGTACACGACGACGTGTGTGTCGTTGCCGATACCGAGATCTCCGACGAACTGGGAGAAGAAGCCGGGGCTCGGCAGCATGTGGTCCGCCTTGGAGCTTTTATCGCAGCACTCGTCTATGTCGAAAAACGAGGCGCCCGGGATGTGCTTCTGGGCGAACTCGTCCCTGGTGTTCCGCTTCGCTTTGGGGAGATACCAGGAGCAGTCCAGGACGGCCAGCTTCGGACCGACGAGATTATCTCTGATGGCATCGGCCAGCCACTGACCCGAGACCACAACAGGAGTCTGAGCCGCCATGACGAGAAGGAGCTCAGGAGGAGACAGGAGAGGAGAGGAGAGGAGTGAGCAGCAGCAGAAACTGTGCAGCTTATATGCTCCTGTCACGCCCTTATCTGCAGCCAGGAAGTTCACCACTGGAGCTGATAACTTTCAAATATGTCCCCAGTGAAATAACTTCAGGCTGAAATGATGAAGGAAAACTTTCTCCAGGGGAGTGAAGAAAGGAGCATTCAAACAACTGATGTGCTTCAAGACACTTTCCCAAACACCATCAACCTTAAAGCACCGGAAAACATTTAAAAGTGGTTTTAATACATCAAGATTTAATTAGAAAATACAATAAATCAAAATACACACAAATAACTTTTTAGAAGAAACCCAAAGGAGACAACAAACAAGAAGCCATTTCCTCCCTCATTTTTATTGCACCTCTATAGGTG
Organism: Kryptolebias marmoratus; assembly: GCF_001649575.2. NCBI lineage: Eukaryota > Metazoa > Chordata > Actinopteri > Cyprinodontiformes > Rivulidae > Kryptolebias > Kryptolebias marmoratus. The sequence goes on along the minus strand of NC_051441.1, from coordinate 15,966,212 downwards.
ATAATAATTCCTAATTTTAGTTTAGTGAAGGTTCCTATAGTAGCTGCAACTACAGTAACTCATAGCTTGTATCGTAAAAAAGATAAAATACAACAAACCAGGAGCACTCCGAGTTCAAACGTCCACGGAGGCCTTAAAAAACAGTGTGAACTGGATCAGCACCTAAATTTAATCCATTATTTTTTGTGACAACCCCAACTTTTCCTGAACATTTCCTCCAAATCTGTTCTTCAGTTTTCAGGGTCACATGTAGGAGCAGAGACAAGTTTTTAACGCAGGGCTTACCTGTGACCTTTGACCCCCATGAACCTTGAAATCAACAGGCATCATCTTTGACCCCTGAAGTGTCCAGCTGTGCAGTTTGACTTTCCTACATTACACTGCTGCAGAGTTAGAGCACTAGGTCAACTTTGATGTTGACCTTTGACCCTAACACCTTGACAGTCGTGATCACGCTGAACTTTCCCTGCGATACTGCACGGTGTAGTGCGCGAGCGAACGTCAACACGAACCCCAGTCTAGGTGCAGATATTAGCTTGTGTATTACTCATGAGTTAGACTCACAATAAAAGCAGTGTTTTGAAAATGAAAATCTAACGATTCAGGTGAAAGTCAGTGAGCTAACGTGGCGTTTTCTGCCCTTCGTGTTGCTTTTCAGCAACACTCAGATCTCATCATTCGGAGCTCCGTTCAAAGATCAGCCAAACTGGTGTCGCCTCATTTTTGCGCCAGCCACTGATCTGAGGGCAGAGTGACAGGAAGTTCAAGTTTTGGGAGCGCCAGAAGGAAACGCTGATCGCTAACAGGAAAAGCCGACGTTTGGCGTGCAGGCGCTCGTCCCCCTCGTTCGCTTCAACCAGAAAGCTTGGCAGAGGCTCACGCACTGGTTGCAGGAAGGCAAACAATTCATATTAAAACGTGAGCTGCCTTGAAATTAGAGATGAAAGCTTTCCTTCAGTGAAGCGGCTGCTTTTACAACGGTTTACTCTGCATAACTTAAGGCACCAGAAAAGTGTGAGATATGAATCTCCAGACTGGAGGATTTGTTTTTTTTTTTACAGATCACAAGATTGAGCTTAAAAACAGCTCATGAATCAGCAAAATTATTTTAAAGAGGCCTGGAAAGACAGGAGAATGAACATCCTGCGTGAAAAAAATAAAAATAAAAAAAATTGCACAACACTTCATAAAATTAACAAAAAACAAAAAATGTTCTGTGTTGAAAAAAAGAACAATTACAGTGACAAGTTTAACACCTTTTTTCTTATTAGTAGTTAAAAGTTCTGGGTTTTTTTTCACTGTGAATAATTTCATTTTAATACTTCATGTAGTTTTCGTACTTATACACTGTGTGTGTGTGTGTGGTCATGTATTTGATACATTGTGGGGACAATTTTCTTTGGGTTAGCTTGGAGGTTTCCGTGTAGGTCGAAAAGTATAGGAAAGAGGTGTGAATGGAAGTGGGCCTTTTTCAAAATAAAATACCCTGCAGACTAGTGAATATTACAATATTTATATAGATCTTTTTTTTATTTCTGTCCAGCCTGGTGCTCCATGGACCAGTACCTGTCCATGGGAACCCCTGCTGTCTACTCCCTGGTTCCTTTAGCACAGCGGTGTCCAGTCCTGGTCCTGGAGGGCCACGGTCCTGCATGTTTTAGGTGTTTCTCTGCTTTGAATGACTGAGTGATCAGCAGGCTTCTGCAGAACCTGAAGACCTGCTGAAGAGCAGGGAGACAACTAAAACCTGCAGGATATTTGTCCTCCAGGACCAGGATTGGACACCACTGCTCCAGCTCGCTGTCAGATCCAGCTGTTTTCCTGCTCCGTTGCGTCCTCTGAGTCTTGGTCTCGGTGGTTTTGTTCTGTTTTGTTCGTGCCACCTGCTCCCGTGTGCTCGCGTTCGGTTCCCTCCTGAGTTATTCTTTTTGTTTTGCATGCCCGGCCAGCCTCTTACTTCACTAATAAAGCTTTGTTTGTCTCCCTGGCGTCGCCTCATCAGTCTCCGTGTTCGGGGCACACTCCACACACGACTCAGCGTCACGGCAAAAAGGCAGAACATGTCGATGAAATCTAGTAGAACGAACTTTAAATTGTTCTTTCCTTGAAAGAGTGGCTCCACATGCTGATAAGGTTTGCTCTTTACGTCACCGGTAAAGGATGCGTTGAAGGCGCACAAAAATACCACCAAAAACAGCCATGTGTGAGAAAAATCAAACTTCATCTCATTATAAGTAGCTCATCTAAACAAAGTGCGGCTTTACTGTTATTTGGGTTTTTTTGTGAACAATTTGAAAATGTTCCCGACTAGTCCTGCAGGTGGGGATGTACGCAAGCTCTGAATGTCACATTTCAGTAGATTTGATGACAAATAACCAGTCCTCTGCCTGTGAGTCAGTTTTTAAGAGAACTTAAAAACTTTTTTTAGAGTTTTTAAGAGAACTTAAAAACTTTCAAGGTTAGTAGCAGTACAGCAGCTCTTTCACAGAGGTTTTAAGTTACCCCACTGTTCCTCTACGTTCTCATTTATACACAAAACCACGCTGTGGTGCTGTTTTTAATTGTTTCATTTTGCTTTGTCACTGCAGGAATGTGTGTCCTTCACAGCAACATTCAAATCAGATTGTTTTCTATAAGCAGGTTAATTGTAGATTAGTTTCGTTTTTTTTGTATGTAGCAAAAAAATTGTAGTAACCCTCAGTTGTGTTAGTCAAGATTAATGGCTAAAAAGATCGACATAAATTGGTCAAATAATTAATATAAAGTTGAAATAAAACTGGTCCGAGAATACAACCTTGTGGAACCCCACTGGGCTGTAACGATGAAAACATTTGCACCTGTCAACAAAAATACATCCAACAAATGCAGTGAATTGGTAGATCAGTTTAGTTGCCTTATGGCTTTTCAGTTTGATTAGAAATGCTCCAGAAGAATGAAGTTAAATCCATTTTCCAGAGAGGCTCGTCCACCAGAACCCACCGACTGGGCAAATCAGAAAAACAGCCGAGAGGACCTGCTGGATCTGTGCGGCTCTTCTGCAGAGAAAAATGCCATTGCTTAAAAGCAGGGGGCAAAACATTTGGAATTTGCCAAAAGGCATGTTGGAGAATCCCCAAACATGTGGGGAAAAAGGTGCTTTGGTCAAACAAAAACACATAAATGAACTTTTCGGCATCAAGGGCAACACCACGTTTGGTGCAAGCCTGACACCTCTCTCGTCACTCTGATATCAGCACCCCCACACAGTTGAAGCACGGTGGCGGCACCATCATGGTGTGGGGATGCTTTCCATCAGCCGTGGCTCGGAAACTTGTCAGAGTTAAATAAAATACTAAAAAGAAAGGGTGAACAGTTGAGGGTTTATATTTCTTGCTTGTTGATTTGCATCTTCAAAGTGTGTATTTTCTGCAGAAAAACTAATGTGACTTTACGATAAAAGAGAAGGACCCAACACACACACACACACACACAATGGTACTCTCATCATGTGACAGGGCGGTCACATCGAAACCACGAGGTACCCAGGGTCACATGTGACACCAGTAAATGTTATAGGGCTTTAGTGGAAAGCATCATGCAGTCATTATCGTGAAACTTCAAAAAAAAAAATCTATTTGAAGCCTCCGTGTCTCTGTGACCCTCCGGTGACTAATACGTTCACCCCAGATGGTTTCACATTGATGGCGACTTCTGTATTTCACAACAATGAAGTAAAAATATCTCCTGAATCACTGGGTGGATTTTGATGAAACTTCCAGAAAGTAATCATTGGGTTGCCATCTGCAGCTGGTTTAGTTCCGGAGGTTACCTGATTCAAGATGGCTGCCACAGCAAAGCAGTCCTGAATGTCAGTGCACCTGCAGGTCAGAGGCTGAGGGCAAGGACTGGCACAACCTGAGCAGCGCCTCACTGAGTGATACGAAGTCTGACTGAACTCCAGCAGGATACAATAATCTGCTGAGTCACAGTGACAGAGGAATCGAGAGCTCACATTCCTTCATGCAAACAGGAATTTCAAACACAAGATCCTGCGTGTGAGCAGCTGGTTTCTTAACTCCTGTGTTCCTCCGTCGCCCGCTGCCGACATTCAGTGCAGGCGATAACGTTTTTACCTGTGTGTATGTGTGTGTTCATACGTCTGTCTGTTAGCAAAATATCTCATAAACCACTGGACAGATGCACATGAAATTTTCAGGAAATGATTATTGAATGGAAATCTACAGCTCATTAACTTTTGGAGCCAACCCAATTCAAGATGGCCGCCACACCTGACTTATCTTAGATACCACAATAATGGCTATAACTCAGACAGTTTTATAGACATTGAGCTAAGATTTACTGTGGTTGTAGATGAGAGTCATTCACAACACATGCTTTAAGCACTACTTATAGCACAGGATGTTTGCTTAAAACTTCAGCTTTAAGTGTAAAAGTCAACCCTGTTTGTCTGTTAGTAAAATATCTTATGAACCACGGGTTGTATTTTAATGAAACTTTCAGAGAGTAATCACTGGATGTACATCTACCACTGATTGACATTTCAAATTAATTAAATTTAAGATGGCCGCCACAGCTAATCAAAATTAGCTAATAGAAAATTTTCTGTAACTCCGTCAGTTTTACAGACATTGAGCTAAAACTTGGTGTGGTAGTAGCTGAGAGTCATTCACAGCACATACTCTGAGCATGACTTGTCATGAGATGAGACTGCACATAATAGTATTTTTATGTTTCGACCAAAGAAGCAACAAAACCATCATTTCTCAGCATAAGAAGATCTTAGTTTTGAACTGTGCCACGAAAGGCGGCAGGCGATATGCATTCTAAAAAATGTCAAATTTAACCCAAAATAGAGAGTTCTGTTGAGTTAAGTTTACATTTATGTTTTTTGTTTTATATATGTATATTTTACTTTTTTTGTTGTTATTTGTGAAGGTAATGCTAAAGTAAATGTGTTTTTTAAACCCCTTTTTTGCATTCAAAACAAATAAACCCTATATAGGATCAGTTGCAACTGTTGTGAGCTGCAGTGGCTGAAACAGGAAGTTGTGGCAATAACGCCACCCCTGCTGGGTTACGCTACACTCAGCTTTGTGTCTCCTTCCCTGCAACGCAGCTCATATAAACATAAAACGGATCACCTGCTCAGATATTTAAGATGCAATCTTTAGGTCAGATAAAAAAAAAAAAACCCTATTTATCACATCCACCACGATAAATGATATGATAAACTGCTACTTTCTCACGAATGTCGTAAAACCTTTATCTCTAACGACTTAAAAGTTCATTCTTTTTGTATAAAAACACGTTTTTTTCCCTTCATGTTCTGATACAGCACACCTACGTGAGAAAGACTTGTTAAAGTTTAACACTGAGCCGAATATTACGGAAGAAAACTCAAACTTTTTGCACTTAACAGCCAGATAATACTGCTCGTTAGTGTCTCTGAGAGGTCTGTAAGGAGCGTTTGTTTTATTCAACAAGGTCAGACGGGCGGGGTCAAACCGGGGTCCTGCTGGAAGTTGGACTTTATTTGACTGAAACATTATTTTGAGATCCTTGACGTTCTTTGGGTTTCGGAGCGTGATGATGTCTCACTTTTTAAGGTGTCTAAACGTTCGGAAGGTTCTGCGAGCAGCCTCGACTTGTTCCCCCCGTTCTCTGCACTTCTTGTACAAATTCTACGCCAAAACGTAGGCATGATTGTCCTTTTTCACGCAATATGTCTGTCACTACTTTAGGACTTCTTCTCTTTATGACAGGTTGTAGAGAAAACGACCCACAGCTGCAGACCTAAAACAGGATGATTAGAAAAACAGAAAACATTTCCTACGAAGGCTTCAACTTTGAAAAAGGTTGAACCGTTAACGAACACAGGTCGCTGTTTTACCTCTTCAGATATATTTTCAGAAATGTTTTAGTGCCTTTATTTACTCTCCTCCCCAAATCCTCTGCTCTGAAAACACAACAGAGCCGGGTGCAAATGTTTCCACACCCCTCCAGCACAATTTTAGCCCTTACCTGAGACAATAAATACTGTTAGTTGCAGCTTTATGCCCAAACTGACTTTGCTTTGTGAGCAAAGTTGAAGTAAATGTCCCTCAGAGATCAGTGCAGTAAGAGACTCTTTAACGTTTGCCTTGTCCCGTCCGGAGATTATCCCGCTCATGGTAATCAAAAGCAAAATAAAGGAAGAGAAATGGTTTCAGATTTACTCGGCAGGGAACAAAAAAAAAACTTACTGTTCAGTTATTTACACCATCGGTTTTACGGTTGAACCTTGCAAATTTGTGGGGACACAGAGTCCTGTTCCTCTGTTAGGAAAGCTCTTTGTTGTAATCAGTGTTAAAAAAAAAAAGTGTCAGCCTCCATCAGACGTGTTTCTTTATTGTGAAATTCAGGACATAATTTTTCCCGGCCTTATTTGGTGTTCATCGGCGCACATGTGGGTATAAATACACCCAGTTTAGAGTTTTCGGCCTCTGGTAAGACGCCGAAGTCCCCGAAGAACCTGTCCAGTTGGAGTTTTCTTACCCTCCTGACCAAATACTCCACCGATTTCACGAGCGAACTCGTTTAAGGTGAGTAACCTGACACTTTAAGACGAGCTAAAGGTATTTACAGTATTAAAGATATTCTGCACATTTGGGAGACTAAAACAAGGATGATTGTTCCCAATGATTTAAATCATTTTATTTTATAAGAGAAAAAAAATTGTAGTTCCAACTTGAGCTGAACTTGATTTGTGCTTCAAAGCACTGGTTCTAACGACAAGTCGAGACCCAAATTGATGATAATTTTACAACTTTTCAAATGTATTAAAAAAAAACAGATGTTGCAGCTTAACCCTGAGATAGTAGATAACTAAAAAAAAAGTTTAACTATAAACTGAAACGATGCTAGAGAGGGAAATATTCCTTTTTATGCTAAATTAGCCTCATTTTAATTAAAACCAAAACTCTTAAGTTAAGTGCTTTTGTGCACAAACATGAAAAAAAAAACTATTAAGGAGTTTCAAAAAGACTCCAAACACTTGCAAACAAACAACAGTTTATTAAAACAAATCCGTCACTGTCACCAGTATTTAAGCATTAACCATAAGGCTGACATAACAATAAGTGTGTTTTTCTTAACACATTTATTTTGCCCTCGACCCACTGAAAAACTTTAGGGTCGTGACTCAAATCTCTGCTTTAAATTATATTTGAGGAAGTTTGATCATTCATGTCTTTTCTGTACCTTATAACCAGTTTATTTACCAAGAAAGAAAAAAGAAAAAGGAAGAAGATGATTATGACTAATTATTGTGTTTGTATTTTTAGTTTAAACAGAATATTTTATTGCAGAAATTTAGGACTCAGAAGATCATTTACGTTATTTGTTTTCCAGTTTTAGGATTAAACAATGCAATGTTGGAATTAAAGTCAAAATGTTGGGATTAAAATCAAAACAGGACCTAAAATTAGAAGAGCAGGGACCCCGTTTTGCATTTGATCCATTTATTAACATTGTGCTCCGGTAAAACTCGCACTGCAGCCTAAACAGATAAGGATTTTAGGAAGTTATCTGCGGGTTGTGTAAAACTTGACGCAAGTTATGAGCTTCAGTGTTAACAGAGGAAGAGTTTACTCAATATTCAAACCCTGTTCTGAAACGCCACTAGTTCATTTATACAAAACGGGTGTTTGAACTTTTACTTTTACTTTTGCCTTTGCTGGTCTGGTTTCAGATTCCTCCTTTAATTTCTAAATAACTGTTTTTGTTCTTGTCATTTTGACTGTTTTATAGAAATATATATTTGGCTCTATTCTCAACATTAAGACTTCAATTTCAAAACTAGACAAGAAATCCTCAATTCTTTTTTTCTCCTTTTTTTTGAATGACAAAAAGAACTTGTTCAGCATATTATTTCCAGGTTTTATTATACATGAAATTACAACCACATTAAGAGGAAACAGAAATGAACTATTATGTAACTATGTAGAATTTGTGTCCCACCCCAAGTCTAGAAACCTGCTCTTAAATATCGTAAACACTTATGGGCACAAGTTCCAGTTGTAAATATTTTTGTGCTTGTAAATCAGAATGTGTAGTCGTGAATTAAGTTTTGTTATCATGTAAACCAGAATGTCTGAGAATTTCATCTTTGTGCATGAGCAGACAAGAGCTTGTGTGTGTAAAAGGTTTTTATTTTTTTTAAAATAATTACGTAAGTTACAAATTGCTTTTTGTTGAGGTCTATTTACAGATACAGAGAAAAAAAAACAATGTGTAAAAGTAGGAATTCTGACCTGAGTCTTCTTCCTCTCAGCTGATTGGTCAATGTCATGTCAATCACAAATTTAACAATCCAATCAGAGAACAGATGGGTTTGCCTCTTGACTGAGCTGCAGGTCAATGAAACAATGAAGAAAGACAATAAGCAAAATATATACCAAAGGTTTGCATTTATCTATATGAGTTAAACATGAGTGGGTCCAAACCTCTGACTAATACTGTATCATAAACTCACCTGATTAACTTATGGTTGTCAATGAGAAGGAACACTGTATGTCCTTCTAACAACACATTTTGCTTTTTGTTGTTCTTCGTTATTTTTCCTCTAACTTTTATGGGAAACAAATGATTCTCAATATGGGGCTAGATTTGATGTATTTCTTCATGATGCAGAGTGATCAAATAGTAATACAATTTTAGATAAATATTGACATTGTGTATTTTACTTGACTGTACTTTTATTACTCAAAGTTAGCAGTAAGAAATAATTAATTGTTACTATATATATATATCAATAAAAGGCAGAGTACAGTAACCAAATGTGGTTTTTCACATAGTTTTTTTGCTTTAAATCTGTAAACAGACCTTAACAAAAACAAAAAAATTGTAACTTGTGTAATTATTTGTTACAAATACAAATCTTTTTTACACACAAACTCTTGTCAACTCATGCACAAAGATGAAATTCTCAGACATTTTTGTTTACAAAACTTAATTCACAACTACACATTCTGATTTACAAGCACAAAAATATTTATTTACTATTATTTACTATATTTAAATATCAGCGGAGCAGCCGTTCACCTCTGTGCCTTCTGTGCCTCAAGTGGGCAGAGTGAGCAACAGTGGACCCTGAAAGTGAGGTGGGGGGTAAACAAACCCTGTTGGACCAATATATCCGCATGTCCAGATCTACATTTGTCATTTTAAATAGATAAAAACATTTGTCTCATCAGGGACCTGAGCAGGAAGTCTTTGAGAGACAGGAACTTAGGTGGAATCAGTCGATGCAAAAAGAGATATTTATCACCACTTGTAATCGTTGTATGTACCAGTTCAAAATGGCCACCACAGCTAATCGACATTAGCCTACACATACAGGCTGTAATCAGTCAGTTTTACAGATATTGAGCCAGCTGTGAGTCATTTACAGCACATATGCTGAACTGTACACCTCCCAGTGCCGTCATTTCTCAACAGAAGAGGATCTGACATGACAGGCGGCGGGCGATATGCATTCCTTCAGGGAATACAAGCAAGCAGTCTAACAGTTGCATTTCTCTTTTGTTTAAAGTTTGAGAAGCAGAAGCTGAATAGTTTGGTAGAGAGACAGACTGTAGGAAATGGAGAGACAGAAGAGCTTAATGGAAGTCACAGCTTCTTCATTACTGAAAAAAACAAAAAAAACAACAACCCTGTCTTTGCAGCCCAAGAGCCAAGAGTTCCTCCCACTGAGTCTTCTTCCACCCAAACCGTTGGCCACGTCTTGGACAGATTTCTGCAAAGAGGTAAGATTATTTCATTTAAAAAAAAACAAAATACTACTAATGTGTTATTTATAGCAATTTGTGGTTGGCACACTCAAACACTGGTATTCAGCGAATTAAACAACAGTATAATGTCAACTGTTTCACTAATATTCATTAATTTTATTTATTAATTAGCACTGTTTAAATCTCTTAGGACATTTATGGAAGAAATGGCCAATCATCCATAAATTTTATATTTAATTTGGATTTTGAAGATGATCTCAACTTCCTCAAGTTACTTAGTGTTTCCCAACTTATAGAAATATCATTATACTCCACCTCTGGAAACACTATACTATACTATACTATACTATACTATACTATACTATACTATACTATACTATACTATACTATACTATGCTATGCTATACTATACTATACTATACTATACTATACTATACTATACTATATGTGACTATACGTTCTTGTACAATATATTACACTATACTTTACAATCCTTTTCTACTATTTACTGTTATTATACTGGTACTGTATAATACTAATATGTACTTTGAGATTCATTGAAAATGTGAAAATATTTTTATATTTAGTTATTACTACTGACACACTAATGTTTTTTATTGTATATTGAGTAAATTTGTGTTTAAAATACTAAAAAATGAGAATATCATCATTTTGTTGTCACATATTGACACTGTGGTCACCATAATGGGCTGTTTCTGATTGAATCTTATTTATAGTACCATATTGTTAATTTGAGAAAGAATCATTGCCTGGTCTGACAAATTAATTATTATGCTTTTTCACCCTTTTTGTGATTGTTTCACAGTATCCCTTTTGACAGAATAACATAGTATTACAATAAAACGTGTCCCCTGTATGACAGCAGAGCTCAAACCAACAGACAGACTATCAAACTCAGATAAACCACAAACACACAGCATTGTCCGCATGATCGGATCGGATGGGCCAAATCAGGCAAAATCTAATATTCGTGTCATGTTTCCTTGACGACCAGCAGCACAAAATGTCTAGTTTAAGCTTTAAAAAGAGAGTAACTGCTTTCACGTGTGAGCAGACGGGCCTAGTTATGGGCCAAAACGCAGGTCTGTATAGCTGCATGGTCCGGGGGGGTTTATTGTCCCACACAGACATAAAATCTGGATGCATTCCACTCATGTTCACTAATTTAAACCACAAAGAGAGCTGTGTTGCATTCAATGTCTCCTTAAACATTAATCCGATAATTGGCTGACTGGTTCCACTAATGTGAGAAAGGATGGACGTCACGTGAAGGAAACGTATGTCCCACTCTGCTGTGGAGCGCTCTGACTGGTGTGTAGATGTTAAGAAGATCAGTTTATTATGAATGTTAACATTATGCCTTAATATCTGATGATCACAAACAATAACACCAAAGTCTGACAACTTGTTGGACTAACAGTTTCATGTGAGCAGTTAGTTTTGTCACTGCTTTGTTTTTGTTTGTTTGTTTAAAAAAAAAAAACACTGTTCTGATTCAAGAGCATCGTTGTGACTGTGGTTCAGAAATAAATTTATAAATATATAACACTAAAGCATACTGAATTTGGTTCACTCCAAAAGTTCATCAGCTGTAGATGCACATCTAATGTTTACGTTCTGAGAGTTTCACCAATATTCATCCGGTGGCTCACGAGATATTTTGCTAACAGACAGGCTGGGTTAACTCCAAGAATTAATGCCAAAGTTTTAGGAAAGGCTCTGTTAACATTGAGATATGTGTTGGGGATGACTCCTGGCTGCTATCACATCAAATTTTAGCTCATTATCTGTAAAATGACTGAGTTGGAGCCATTTTGATGTTGGCTAAGGTTGATTAGTTGTGGCTCCAATAATTAATCAGTTGTAGGTGTATATCCAGTGAGAGTTTCATTAATATCCGTCCTCTGGTTCATATGAGATATTTTGCTAACAGGACAAACATGCATGCACACACACAGTCAACCATCATATCTCACGCCACCAAAAGGTGGGTGATAATGAGTAGTGATTTGTTCTACTGTACAGACAGTTATCATTGTAGTCACAAATTATCTTGCATAACCACTTATGTTTTCCCCTGTTTTTCTCTCGCTCTCTCTCTCAAGAGCCCTTCATCTTAGCAGTATGGCACTTCTCAACTACCCTGTTCCAGAGCTGGACGCGACGCTGAAAGAAGTGAGCCGTGTTCTGCAGCTCACGCTTCGCCCCGACCTTTACCTGGAGTTCAAAAGCACGCTGGAACAGCAGAGGCACGTCGTTGAAGAGGCTCAGCAGAAGTTAACAGTCACGGCTGCAGGCCAAGAAAACTGGGTGACACAGCAGTTCAAGAGAGGCTTGTTGTGCTGCCCGGACCCCCTGCCTACTTCGACTGCACTCCCGGTGGTCCTTCTTCCATGTAAAGCAAAGGCGTGCACCCAGCTGGGGAGGGCAGCAGCTCTGCTCTGGGCAGCGGCACAGCTGTACAGTGAGCCCCTCCTGTTGGAGGGCGATGTTCCCCTGGAGCACACTCAGCAATCAGAAGTCTTCGCTGCCAGCCGCATTCCTGGCAAAACTCAAGATGAGCTTAAGGTCAGACTATTCCCAGAATACAACAGGCAATAAATGAAATAGGCTTTGATTTTTCCAGAAAAATGTAAATTTGTTTCATCTTAGCGCGCTACGCCGTCACATTCATCCAAGCATTTTACTAACCTGTCGCCTTTTCATTCACAGGTCTACCCAGGCAGCCTTCATGCCATTGTCACCTGTGCTGGGGGAGTGTTTCCTGTTGACATTCTGTGCCACCCAAGCGCCAACGGACCAGTTTCTGCACGCTCATTTATGGACATCTACAACCAGCTAGTTCAGGTGATGGACCAGCCCAGAGCGGCGGGACAGAGTGATCCCTCTGTCATTTGCAGTCTCTCAGCTCTGGAGCGCAAGTCCTGGGCTGCAATCAGGGAAGAGATACAGAAACAAGGAGGAGAGGCTTTGACATCGCTGGAGCTGATGGAGAGCGCCGTCCTTACACTCTGCCTGGAAGACTGCGACGCACCTTCTGAACTGGCTGATGTCCTTAATGCAGTGAGGCTCAGTGGAGGAGGAGAGAACCCACGTTTGAGATATTATGACAAGGTACACAAGACTAAGTGACTAGGGGTCACTTACTCTGTCAGTGAAAGTGCTAATAGAAAAAAACAATCTACAGATGTAAATAATTCTGAGATTTTGTCATAAAAAGAATTGAAGTCACTAGCGTGATGTAATATTTTTGAGGTTTAAAACTTTTAAAGTCTACAGTACTTGCTGACTTGTGGAGGGCAGAGTAGCCAAAATAATTGTATTCATGTATATTTTTGCAGGTAATGAACCTGGTTGTCTTCAAAGACGGCACAGCTGGGATGGTGTTCGAGCACAGTGCCGTGGATGGGATGGTAGCAGCTCTTGTGACTGAACGTGTGTACCATCTGTCTGAGACTGTTGACTTAAACTTTGTCCTTCATGACACAGAAAATATGACCAAGTCTGACTCAGTGAACAGCGCTAAATCTGTTAGTCCAAGTGCCCTAAACTTTCCCCTGCAAGGGATCAGCAGACCCCAAGAGAACCCTGAATTAGCAGCAAACCATCTAGTCCTCACTTTTGACATGCCTTCTTATCCAGATGTATTTTCTACTCTCAGAGGGCAGAGGGGCCTGTATGATGCTTGGGTCAATTTCTCCTTGCAGCTCTCCCTGAGGCAGACTTTTGGAGAATCTGCAACCAGCTACATGCTTGTCACGCCAACCCATATGCGGCACTACAAACATGGTCGCTGTGATCCTACTTACTCGCTCACCATTCATTCTTTTAATTTAGTAAATGCCTTGTCAACCTACATTTGTCCAGACAACACAATCCAGTACACTAACGATTTACTGCAGTTGTTCCATGTTGCATTTTTGGAGCACAAGAACCTCATCAGGAACACCAAGAGTGGCCAAGGAGTGGGTCCCCACTTGGCTGCCCTGCGTCGATCTTTGCCATCTGACAATCCATTGAAGACGTTCCTGAACCCTTTCGGATGTCCATCGGTGTACCTCACGGGTATCGATCTGATGGAAGGTTTGGAGTGTGGAGGAGGAAACGTTTATGCCCAAGACCAGCTCGCTGTAACCTACCTTGGGAAGACTGACAAGGTGCGCCTTATACTTAACGGAAAGGGGACCTTTGCGGTAGCTCTGGAGAAGCTTCAAGAAAACCTCAAGATGAATTTGAAATTGGTGATGCTTCTCGCTGTTAGATATGCCATTGCAAGCCAGATGGGAGCACTGGAGTGTCTATTCAAACAGGGCCAGACAGAGGAGAAGACTAACTGCTCAGGGAGTCCAGCCAAAGGCAAAAGCACTGTTGACTCTGTATCTGACATGGGCTCAAGCTACACTTTAGTGATCCATGGTGGCGCTGGAGAGGAGATGATGCTGAACAATAAAGTGGCAGAGATTATTGAGTTTGCTTTACAAACAGCCTTGACCACTGGGTCCCAAGTACTCCAACGAGGGGGCAGTAGTCTGGATGCTGTTCAGAGGTCTGTGGAAGCTTTAGAAGACTGCTTCCTGTTCAATGCAGGCAAAGGTTCAGTGTTAAACAAAGACGGCAAAAATGAAATGGAAGCAACTATTGTAGATGGTAAAGGAACGAGGTCAGGATCTGTTGCTTGTGTGAGAAGCATAAAAAACCCAATCAAAGCAGCCAGATGTGTAATGGAGAGGAGCTCACATTCACTGCTTGTGGGAAAGGGAGCTGAAGAGTTCTTTCAAGGGTTGAACGAAAAAGAAAAGCCTGTCGGGCCAGAGTATTTCTTCACCGACATACGTCACAAAGAGTTAATTGCAAAGCTCAGAGGCGGAAACACCTCAAAAAACAATCACCCTCAGACAGTTGGAGCTGTGGCCTTGGATCGTTGGAATGGATTGGCTGCCGCGTCCTCCACAGGTGGGGTGGTTGGAAAGCTGAAAGGGCGAGTTGGGGATACTGCCGTTGTAGGGGCAGGAATATATGCTGATGACAAGGTTGCTATCACTTGCTCTGGAGATGGCGATGTTTTTTTGAGAAACACTGTGGCACAGAAAATAGCCAGTCTATACCACAACAAAGGCTATAGCCTTCGGCAAGCCTGCAAGGAAGTGATGGCTGAAAATTTGAAAGGCACGTGTGCAGGGATCATTGCTGTGGACAAAAAAGGCGATGCTGTCATTGAAACAAATGCTGGTGTGATGTTTGTGGCCTCGATGACTAATGGCATTTCACGAGTAGAGGTTCTCAGACCCATGAAGGCCCACAATGTGATCTGGGAAACAGATGAGCTAGTTGCCTTCCTGAACCCCAACCCCTGGACCCCTGGATCAACCATTCTGACTAGAAAAACTCTTAGTGGGGCAAGCAGCATCTTCCAGCTGCCCATACCTGACTTCACTGCCATGCTACAAGGGGCAAAAGTTGTATCTAACTTGCTGTGTGAGCGACTGGGGGTGCAGCGTTGTGCCTTGGTTTTTAATCCAACTCCTGATAAACCAGCAGAAATTAGACTACTCCCTCTTCATGGTTTGGAGCCAAAGTGGAAGCCCCATCTTGCTCGGGAGGAGGAGTTCCATGGTCACTGTCCTGGCTTCTGTACCTCAAAAAGTGGCCCACGTTGGGATGAGGATAAACTGGCCCAGGTTCAGGCCGACATCAGAAAATCACTGCCAACACCAAATGCTCCTTGTTGCTTTGACTGTTTTGGTGATCCCTCCAATGACAACCTGTTTTGCCAGATTATACGTGGAGAGCAGCAACAGTGGAGAGTGTGGGAGGACAGTGAGCATGTTGCCTTCCTGACACCATACCCCAACAGACCTGGGCTAACTGTTGTGGTGCCACGAAAAGCATCGACCAGTGACATCTTCAGAATGGACGATCCTGACTACAATGCACTGATGTTAGCCACTTATACTGTTGCTCAACTACTGCAAAAAGGAATGAGAGCTCAGAATGTCGCAATGATCTTCGAGGGATTCGAGATTGACCATGCCCATGCTAAGCTGGTCCCTCAGTTACATTCTCCAGATGCCACTAAAACTACTGAGCTGCAAGCAGAGTTTTTCGAAAGTTACCCTGGATTTGTGTCATCGCTGGATGGCCCACCTGCTGACTCCGAAAGCCTAAAAAACATCCACACAAAAATTACCCAGAGCAGGCCTCCTCGTTCGTGGGAAGATCCCCAGTCTCATTCCACACTTGCCATCACAAACCAGTGGTATCACAACATCTTCCAGATTCAGAACACGTTATTCCACAGCACAGTGGAATATTTCCACAGCTGCTGCCAGTACTCGTATGCTCTGACCCCTCTCACCACAGACACCATTTCCTCACCAATGGGCCTGGGATCTGACTCAGAGCCAGTGTCTGTTCATCTGCTAGGGCAAGATGTATACCTGGCTGACTCCATGCAGTTTGTGCTTGAATACTTTCTTCGCTTTCAGGAGAACCTACCTGGGACCTACTACATATCTCCTAGCTTCAGGGGAGAAGATCCGGATGCCACGCACTTGAATCAGTTCTACCACGTTGAGTGTGAGTTGCTGGGTGACATGGACAATGCAATTTCCATTGCAGAGGGATACTTGGCTCATCTTACCAAGTCCATGTTGAGGAAACACTCAGACATAATCCTGAACACTGCTGGCTCCCTTACACATGCCACAGCCCTGCTGAGTAAAATGGAAGGAAAAACCTCTCTTCCAAGAATCCCCCTAGATGAGGCCATTTCAGTGATGCCCTCTGCTGACTGCTTAGAGTGGGTACAAGATGGCCAGCCACATTTTGGTAGAAAGCTAACTCGCAAAGGTGAGCGTGTTCTGATAGAGAAGTATGGTGGTGCTGTTTGGCTAACTGAGATGGACCATCTAGGAGTTCCCTTCTACCAGGCGTACGTGGAGGGCACAGGGCGGAGCAAGGCCAAAGCAGCCGACCTTTTGCTGGGGCTGGGTGAGACTGTAGGCCTTGGTGAACGTCATTCCACCCCTGAGATGGTACAAGAAGCCCTGAGGCATCATGCAGTGCCAGAGGAGACCTATAAGTGGTACATAAACATGCGCCAAGTGACGCCCCTCCTCACCAGTGGATGGGGCATGGGGACGGAGCGCTACCTGTGCTGGCTGCTTCAGCACAACGATGTCAGAGATGTGCAAATCATACCAAGGATGAAAGGAATGAAGTACATGCCATGAGACAAAGACCAGCCCTGTCTTTTAGGCCATTTGATGGAAAATATTTGTAGCAACCAGGCCAAAGGACTATTCAATGTGGCGTCCGAGCTCGCAGATGGATAAATTATGCCCAAAGTGTAACTTGGATTCAAATATAAGTTTCTAAAAATACTGTAGACCGCTAGAAAACTGCTGTAGCCTTTAGTTGTAGCTGCTGTTTGGAGCTAGGAGCACTTTGAGTTGCCTTGTGCTGAAAAGTGCTATATAAATAAATGTACCTACCTACCTACCTAGGAACCACAACACAAACTGGAGACATCTAGAAAAGTAAAAATATTTAAGATACGCCAAGAGTAACATTTTCAAGTGAAAAATAAGGAATATTGGCGCAGTGGTGGAGTAAAAACACATTTAAACTGCTTTTTTATTTCTTTTTCTGAGACTAAACACCAAAATTGGCAACAGTTACTTGTAAATTAAAAATGTATGTAAGTTGCAAGAAAGTAACATATTCAATCAAAAACAAGTTAAATTTTAATAAGCATTTAGTTTAATTTTGTAATCAGTTTTGCAAGTGTTTTTCTTAATATTTTTTTAAAAATCTTATTTTAAATCAGTTGTTTTCTATGTTAATGATTGTTGTTAAAGTCATGTTGATTATATACAAATTATTTTTTGATGAAATGATTTTTAATTAAAATATCACAACTAAATCATCAGGATAAAAATGGATTTAGATCAATTCACAGCACTGTTTGAGGTTCTTAAAAAAATTATGTTTTGCTTCTTTTTTGAGCACAATAAATAATGCAAAGTGTAACAAATGTTTAAAATGAGAAGAGTTATTTACTCTGTAAAAGTTCACTGCAAATTTGCATTAAATTGTAAAGCTGGTTGGAGTTTGCAGTTTTACAGTGTTGGAAGTCATTTAATTTGATTCAATAAATGTTTCTGATTCAACATAATGACTATATTGATTTTCTGTTCATAAATACTTTACTTCATTTGCAATGATGTGCATTGTCAAATAAAAATAGTGCTAAATTAATAATTATATGTGTTTATTTTTATTTTTTCCCATTCATGCAGACATTGTGATTATGTGGGGTGGATGTGCAGGATCACAAGGAGCTTTACTAGTGCACATTCACACACATATATTTTCACATACAACAAATGCAAATTCAAGACAAAACCTTGCTAATGAAGGGTAAGGTAGTTCCTATTATATACAGTAGATCCAAACATATGAAATCCAGTGTATACATTAATATGCCAGGATAGCTACAACGTTATAGTATTTTATGTACCTAAGTTTTTAGTTTACTGATAGTTCACTAAAATTAGTGAGTGAATCACAGATAGACTAAATACTCTGTGTCTGATCACCTGTCTTTTTTTTCTTTTTAAGATTGCAAAAAGCTATAAGGCATATTATTTCTTCACAAATGTCCACTAATTCAACCACTGCCCTCGAGTTGAGAATTCAAACTTATTGTGGTTCTCTCTCAGAGGTTTGGGGCAGGCCATCAGATCACTTTCTTCATTTGGAATCAGCAATAAAACACTGCTTATTATCACACCAATAATAAAAATATAAAAGTTCTGCACATCCCAGTTACCCCTCTGTTTAGAGCCCGAGTTTGTGTCCATTTTGCCTCCATGGTTCATATATTTGTTTTGCTAAAGGGTTAATACTGTACAACACCAAGTTTTACAGACTACAAAATGTTTGATACCTTGATGGTCACAGTTAATTTCAAATCAGTTTTATTTAGCAAGAACTAAGCATAATAATGTTACATTACATTAAATAAACATTAAAATGACTGTTGCAATATACTGTTTGTAGAACATCAAACAATACACAAATTGAGACCTTTTCTATGCTTAATTGTAAGAACTTATTTTTTGTACTAAGAAAAAGTCTTTGCTTGTTATTGAGAAAAAGACACAAGCAAATAGATATGAGTATATTGGATATTTTGGGGCTTTAACTGTGACTCAGTGGAATTGCACTTCGTTGTTTATCTGAGGTAAAGCATCAATACTATTGAATATATTTTGTGATTTTAGCATTTGTCTAAGGGAATAAAAAGCAAAAATGATTCAGAAACTTAAAAAAGGAATATCTAAAAAATGTTCTAATCTGATTTATTTATTAAAGTCAAGCACAACAACAAGTTTATGTCTATATCTATAGATATAGATATCATAATACTAACTTCAGTGAAAATGTAACAATATAACAATAAACGCCAAAATTTACTCTGAATAGTCCTATTTTCGTCTGTTTTAAATGAATACTTGCAGAAATAAATAACCTAAATAATTTTTTACATGTATACAATCCCGTTTGAAAATTATTTAATCAGAATTACACAAAAATAAACTAAAAGTTTCTTAAAAGAACAAAAAGCAGTTAAAAAGAAGAAGAAGAAGAAAAAAAAGAACGAAGCGGCTGTAACCCGGAAGTAGTCTGTCCGTGCTGAGTATTTGTTTCCGGTAGTCACCATCGCATCTGACCCCCCGGCTAGAAACGAGACGTGCTTTCTCGTGAAGATAACCTCCCGTGGTCTCGTTTCTGAAACGTAAGCTGTCTCGTGCTCTGTGAACTCGTGCTGTTGTGTTTAGTCGCCGTTCGGACATTTTTGCGGAAGTGTTTCGTCCGCGAGGCTCCGTTTAAAGTTAAGGTCAGCAGCTAAGTCAGGCGGCTACCTGCCGCAGCTGCTGAGGGATGTGGGACTTTCTGACGGGACAGCCATTTTCTACAGACCTGGGTTCGTCCATAGGTAAATTAAAGTGCGTACAGGCGGCAGGAGAGGTTGGACTGGACCGCTCTTACAGGAATCAGAGGATTTTTAACTTTACTGGGCGTGTTTGCCTTGTTACCCCCAGGGCAGGGTGAAAATGTACGGTGTGGGGGAAAAGCTTTACACCACCTGCACTTCTTTCCACAAAACCAGGCCTTCTTGTAATCAGACAGTGGTCTCCATAAGCTGTTCTCTAGTAGTTTTGCAGGTTATTTGTTGCTTTTTCCTTGCACCAGACCACCATGGCAGCCTGCTCTGCAGTGTTTACTGAAGTATGAGACACGTGGAGGACGGAGGAAGTACTGTTAGGCCTACAAAAACAAAAACAAACAATAATCAGTATTTAAAAGTTAAAAAAAAAAACAGCTAAGACCTGAGATGCATCATCTTTCAGTGGATCCTGTCTAGCAGGTTTTCAGCTACCTCCTCTGGGGGAATCACCCTGTTGGTGCTGAAATAGTAATTTAGGACTCAAACTGTGTGATCTGTGATGGTTTTATGAGCTAAACACAGTGACCCTCGGACCATCACCACCTTAAACGAAAACAAAATGATTTGACAATTAAACCATGACGAATCAGCATTTTATGAATGAAACTCCAGGGGAATGAGAATAACCGACGATCGCACCTTCTTTAACTTTTTTTATGATCGCTGATCCGGCAGGAAGAGGCGTTTCTCAACTTCTCCCGTCCTCTGTCCAGGTGCCCCCCTCCATGTGTGATCCCTGATGGGCAGCTGGTCTCGCAGTGCCGTGCTGGAGCTGTACAGGGCGCTGCTCCGTGCGGGCCGCCGCCTTCAGTACACCGACAGGAACTACTACCGCTGGGCCGTGGCCCGCGAGTTTCGCCGCTGCCAGGCCCTGACCGGAGCCGAGGACAAGGAGGAGGCGCTGAAGAGGGGCCGGTTCTTTCTCCGCAGTGGGCTGGGCGGGCTTATGTAGCCGGGTCGGGGGAGGTGGCACAGCGGGCCATCCGGAGGCGCATCTCTCAGGTGGGTCTACGAACCGAAGAACCGATCCGTTAACACGGGCTTTGTTGAGAGCGGATCGGAGGAATTCTTGTCTTGATCTGTTCTGCGTCATCACGCGTCGTTGTCTCTCTTTTTTTTTTAGCGGCAGGATGGCAGGAGTGAATGGAGACGGCAAAGGGAAGAAAGACGACAACGGCATCGGGACAGCCATCGACTTCATGCTGTCCAACGCCAAGCTGGTGCTGGGGGTGGGCGGCGCGGCGATGCTCGGCATCGCAACGCTGGCTGTCAAAAGAGTGAGGTCTCGCGCCACGTGCAGTTTTCGTTCCTCCCCTCCACTCGTCATCCCTAAAACGACCCGCGTTGTTTGTGCAGATGTACGACCGTGCCATAAGCGCCCCCACCAGCCCCACCAAGATGGAGAAGGCGGGAAAGAGGTGCTGGGAGGAGCCTGCCTGGATGGGGTCGTCGCCGCGCGTCCTGAACCACGACATGAAGTCCACAGTGAGCAGGTCTCTCCAGTCTCTGCCCACGTCCTCCCATTCCTTTGAACCAGGTGAGGGAAGTGCCTCCATTTTCCACTGATGTCATCGTTTCAAGTTTCCCCGACCTGAATTGTCAAATTAGCCATTTTTTATGGGTTTGACTTAGAGCTGCATGTTTATCTGTTGACAGACGGCCTGCTGGGAGCAGTTTTACTCTTCCTTTACAGTGGGTGTTGGTTTATTGTCCCCCTACAGTTTAGATACGCCGCTGTTGTCCAGTAGTCTGGTAACGAGATTAGCCATGAAGTAGTTTAGCTTTAATGTCAGCATTTCTATCCTAATAAGACCATCCGGTGCACGTCAGAGAGTCATGAGGTTTATGTTGACCTGAATCGTTGGGCGACAGCGATTCAAGGATTCCTGTTAAAGGAACATTTCCCACTACAATCAGTGAAGGGGTTCTCTCCTGCTGAGCAGCGGGTTGTACAAACTGCCAAAGTACTTCTGCCTTTTCACTGTTTTCCCAAAGAACGTCCCAGAATGGAGGTCCAAATAGATTGCTATCCAGAAGGTGACTCCTTTATTTTTAAGTTTCTTTCCTTTGATTTTTAGTGACTCTTTAACTCCTTTAATTGTCTACATCAGACTCTCCTTTGGCTCCTTCCAAACAGCTATGCAGGTGACTCAGTAGTTGTAGGGGGTCTGATGAGGTCTGGCAGATCTGTGGTCAGGGAATCCCGGGTGTTCAGTTGAATTTATTGCCGCCTCACATTTCCTTTGAAATGTGCTTTTTTTTTAGACCTCTCCATGCTGCAGTTTATTTAGACCTCCAATTTGGGTCGTTCTGCAGAAAACAACAGGAAGACAGGTTGTTGAGACAACCGTTGTGCTGATGTTACTTAGGTTGATAACTAACATCAGAGATATTTTCCCTCCAGCGACACAGGTGAACATAAATCCTGCGATTCTCTGATGGGCTCCATAGAAGCCTTTAGTCCTGATAACACACCTGTTCAAACCTCCAGCTTTGAGAGAATTTGCCCTCTGCCTCCTCTTCAAAACAAAACCCTACAAGTTGTAGGAGAAACTCGATCCAAATTCAGCTGCGTCTTCCACGACAAAACGTAACTTTTGTTTCCCCTCGCGCCTCAGACAGCCTGCGGAGGGCAGTGGGACGCTCCGCCGTGGGGAGGGGCCGCGCCGCTCAGTCCGACCTGCTGCGGGCCCGGATGCGCCTGTCTCTGCAGGAGCGCCTGTGGGAGTTCTACCAGAACAGCGTCAACATCCCCGCCGAGGAGCAGGCCATGGCCAGAAAGGCGGCGCTGGACATCTGCGCCGAGGTCAGGGTGTTCCTTCATGCCAAACTGCCGGACATGCCGCTCAGAGAGATGTACCTCAGCGGCAGCTTGTATGACGACCTTCAGGTGAACACAGCATGCAGGGAGGCGGGTGATGTGCATTTCTCCAAAGAAAGCTTTAAATGAAACATGTCTCCTCCACCTCCCAGGTGGTGACAGCTGACCACGCCCAGCTGATGGTTCCTCTCATCTTGGAGAAGAATCTGTGGTCGTCCATTCCAGGGGAGGACACCATCATGAACGTCCCGGGTTTCTGGCTCGTTCGCCGGGAAAACCTGGAGTATTTTCCGCGGAACAGCAGCTACTGGGACCGCTGCATGGTCGGCGGTTACCTCTCCCCCAAATCGGTCCTTGAGGTCTTCGAAAAGCTGGTCGCCGGCTCCATCAACTGGCCGGCCATAGGGAGCGTCCTCGATTACATCATCCGTCCCGTGGTCCCCTCCGAGACGCTGACCCTCGAGGTTCAGTACGAGACCAACCGGAGGCTCTACGTGGACTTCCTGCCTTTGCTCGTGATGGAGGACGGCACGTCGCTGATCGCCAAGCCACACCGGCTAGCCGC
Source organism: Kryptolebias marmoratus (assembly GCF_001649575.2). Classification (NCBI taxonomy): domain Eukaryota; kingdom Metazoa; phylum Chordata; class Actinopteri; order Cyprinodontiformes; family Rivulidae; genus Kryptolebias; species Kryptolebias marmoratus. The sequence continues at coordinate 15,943,020 of NC_051441.1, read as the reverse complement.
CGAGCGCCACGAGAACCTGTGGCGGCAGAGCTTCCGCGTGGCCGAGACGGCGCGGCTCAGGGCGCTGGATCAGGAGGACGGCGGCTGCCGCTGCGCCTGCCTAAAGGTGGCGAAGGCCGCGTGCAAGCTGACCCCGGCTCTGAGCCGACTCAACGCCAGCCAGCTCACCAACACCATCCTGCTGCTGAGCGAGAAGGAAGGGGACTGGACCCAGGAGGCGCTGGCCGACCGCTTCCTCCAGCTGCTGCGGACGCTGGTCGAGCACTTGGAGGCCGGGAGGCTGCCGTGCACCCTCAGCCCCAAAGTGAACCTATTCTGTGAGCTGACCGAACAGGAAGTAGACGAACTGGGGTACACGCTGTACTGCGCCCTTTCAGAACCCGAGGGGCTGCTGAGAACTGCAGAGCCGCAGATCTGAACCGCCAGCTCCTGCACGGAAAACAATCAACTTCCTGTTGATTTTTACTGTCTGTGAGTAAACATGAGACAGTTTCATGAAGTTGGGGCTGTTCCAAGTATTTTAAATCTCAGAAGGAAGTGGAGTAACTCTTCTTAAAGCCATTGTATTAATGAAATCCAGATTAAATGATTCTTCAAAACGTAAAAATCGCGCTCTTTTCACCTGTTAACACTGTGCGGACTCTGCAGCTTTCAGATGGATCTGTGCCACAGCATCAGGAGATGAAATGGAATGTTAAATGTCTGTACGCCCGTCCAAAAGGTTTAATAAATTTCCGATCAGCTTTAAGGGCTCAACATTCTTGACCTAAATGAGCTGTTTGCGTTAAAAAGTGCCCGTTTTCATTAATACAGTGGCTCCGCTCGTCTTAAATGGGAGGGCGGGAGAAAACGCAGCTTGCACGTGTTTCTCGTTTCATCTGGGGAAACTGGGCAGGTTCGCAGTTCTGGTTTAAAGGTATAAAACAAGTACAAATAAGGAAAACAGGAAATGCTTGACACACAAGTGGCCCGATCCCGCTGCGAGTAGAAATCATATCCATGGTTGGACACAGAGCTGCTCTTTGTTTGCCGTTTCTCCTCCAGGCTCACATTCGTTGCGTCACCGCGTGAGTCCAACATGCATACATTTAAAGGAATAGTTCAGACCTTTTTAAAGTGGTATTCTGTGGATTCTCCTATATGTGGCTTTTTGAACGACCTCAATTTGGCGAAATGGTACGTCTGACAAAAACAAACTCGAGTAGCTCGTAGGGACGGGCATTTCTACCAAGAAAAGCTCTTTGAATTATTATGATAGTATTCATTTTCCCACCTCCCCATTCCATCTTGTCAGCTAAAAAAAACCCTGCAATGAATCAAAGGCTTCAGGTAAAGACACGTGTGCTGCTAACACTGATAGCCGGGGATCTTTGTGTGTTGATTTTCACTGGATCAGTGTGGAGGGGGAGGCCCCGACTCTGACAGTAAAGATAAATTAAGTAAAATAAACTACAAAGCCAGACTCTTTGAGTTGCTTTCTTTTAGAAAGAGGGCATGGTCGACAGATGTTAGGTTAAAACATTTTAGTCATAAAGCGCCCCGCGGGACGGCTTTCTCCTCCTTTTTACTTTGTGACAGTATTCACTGAAGCCTGGGCCCGCCGTGAGAAACAGGCGTTTTGGCTCGCGCCTCGAGCCCACCTCAAACCCAGGTTGATCGATCTGTGCCAAGGATAAGGGTGCGGGTTTACGTCGTGTCGGCCAAACGGACGATCGCCGATCGTCACATCTTCTGGGCCTGCCTCGTCACGTCAGACTGTCGTTGTTTATCGCCGGGTTACAGGGGACCTTTCAGCCATTTTAGCCAAAGTTTCTTGTGTTGAGCAACCATAGATTCATCCAAGCAAAACCCCAGAGTGGAATAAAAATCAGCCGATTTACCGAGGTGATGTGAGGTCAGGCTGTCAGCAGGTGTTTATTATGTCTCTACATTCAAAGTCCAAAAATAATCTCACGGCTGCTTTTTGTTGTCGACTTTAGCCTTAGAGTGGGAAACAAAGTATCCAGAGTAAATATCCTCTCATTCCCAAAGCAGTGTTTGTGTAAATTATAAAGAGATTTGGGTTCTTTATAGTTTTAGTCAACATCGTTGATCTTTAAGGTCAGAGAAGAACAATGATAATAAAGAAATAAGAAAAAAAGCAGGTGACTATTTTTGTATTTATTCTACATTTGTAACCAAAAAGAGGTGTATATTTATTTCCACTGATGCAGATACCTGTTGTTTCATTGTTCGCTCTGGATGCAGCGTCGATTTATCTGTGCGACTGAGGCGTCTTCCTTCGCAGGAACGCACTGAGAGGTGTCACCTTTCTCATGTCGTAAAATAAAACCCAAAATAGAGCTCGACTTCAAAGTCAGAAGGGTCTTAGAGTCGTATGCTGTGATGCATGTAACCTCACTTTAAAAAAAAAACGATTCAGCTCTGGAGTTGAACATTGTGGCACTTTGTATGATTAAATGTCAAAATAGCGTTCGGTAATGGTCGTGGGTTTTTCTTTTAGGGGAATATGCTTGAAATGTCCTGAATTCAGTCTAATAAAGAGTCCACCCCCCAAAAAAACCTGTTCTGGTTTTTATTGGAAGATTTGTTCACATTTTGGTAACAGGTTCGCCTAAGCAGACACTTTTATTGTACAGAAATCAGCTGCAGTGATTTTTCTTATTAAAAACTAGAAATGTGGTTTGTTTAAAGCAATAGTTCAGACGTTCTGAAGTAGAGGTCTGTGGGGAAAAAAATAATAAAATAAAATCTTAACAATAAATATCTTACCTGCTGCAGATAGAACCACCTCAGTTTGGAGGAATAGTTCGACTTCAGAAGATTTTTATCTAAACATTTGGCATGCAAAAGTGATATGGATTCCTTTAAGAAATTTTACTTTGATTTACACAGATTTAATGTTTTTTTTGCAAGTAACACAGAGGCAGCTAGCTGTAGCACTTCCTGAAGAATCCTCATTTTGCCAAAATATTTGTGTAATCTGAAGTTAACGGCAGCATGCTCCAGTCTCGGCCATGTCAGAATTAGCTGTTAGCTCATTAATCTGGTAGGAATTAAATTATTTCTCCAAACTGAAGCTTTTTAAAGAACTACCTGCAACAGGTAAGATACTATTTATTTATTAACCTTTATTTAACCAGGCAAGTCCCAGAGCCCCACTTCAAAATGTCCAAACTATTCCCTAAAACAAAAAGCATGTTTTATTAATCTTTATTGCAAAGGTTAAACTGGAAATAAAATGCATAGTTGAAATCTGAAATATATGAAATATTAAACATCATTAATATCGAGCAAATTCACAAACAGAAAAAAACAAGTCATTGGATCAGTAGCAGAACACGTTAACAGTGGCGATATAATGGTTCGTGTTTAACCTTCAAACCCGTTTTGGAAAACTGAAAAAGCCAAAAGTGATAGTACCAGCCCTGACTGTGATTAAACCACCTTTTTTTAGTCAAACTGCCACACGAGAAGAGATTCGCACAATGCCTCGTTATTTCGACGTATCCCGTTTTCTACTTGGCGGTGGCGAACCCGACTCGATCGGCGTTCCTGTCGAAGACGCTGTAGTACTTCCCGATGAACACGTCTCCCAGGATCCAAAGGGGCCCAGCAGGAGGCGGGATATCCATGGCCATGAAGCCGGACAGACAGATGGTCTTACCCATCTGGGTCTCCTGCGACGAAGAGAAGAGGCGCCAGATTTTAGTCAGGCAAAAACGCAGACTACTATTTAAAAAGGGTTGGAACTGTATTTTTGTGGAGTATTGACCAACATTCGTTAATACCTTCAGGATATAATCATTCCCAGTCAGGGTAAACACCTTCCCTCCGATGGTGAATGAAATAACAGGAAGAGTTGGGATCTTCGCACAGTCCACGAAGTACTACAGGGAGGCAGAAAACATCCCTGCGTTAACTGAAACATCAATAGGAACAGTCGAGAAGCTTCTAGAAACGGGTTGCAGGCGTACCTCTCCCATCACCAGGGGCAGAGCTCCGATGGCTTTTTGGAGTGCTTTGACTTCCTCCGAGGGACCGACGATCAGGGACGTCCCCGTGTCAACGATCGCCTGGCAACCGGCTTTGCAAACAGTCAGCTGATCTCCCACATTCACTCTGCGGAGGAGGTCGGAGAAGAAGAAATTTTAATGTCGGGGTACGGCAGGAAACACACAAGACCGGGAAAAGACTAAACCAAAAACCATAGCGACCATTTTTTTTAACATCCGGGAACAGTCTGGTCACTTATGAAGTGATGCTCTGTCAAATAGTTATTAGTAGTCAGCACCTTCTAAGCAGAGACATGAGTCAGAGCACGGAGGATAGAGAAAGAGGGCAAATGTCTCCTTACAGGCTACCAAGCTAGGCTAAAGGCTAGCCAAACGACGGCCCGTTTACCAGCAATTACACTATCCCTTTAAGCCCATTTCATGCACATTTCAAAGACGAGACACAAGACTGTCAACCCAGACTACTCCGTTTTTTTTTCCTCACCTGTCCATACCGATCTGCCAGTAGGCCTTCCTTGTCACGTTAAAATAGTGTAGGTCTCCAGTGTAGTACTGTGGGTCGGTCCCACCCAGGACCAGCTCTCCTCCTACTGCTCCTGCTGGGTCTCTGAGAGACACAGTCAGAAAAAACGACTGCGTTAGCAGAAGAACCAAGACTGTAGCAGCTTCCTTAACGACTGAATCCAGAACAGCGGCTGGGCTGTTAGTTGTTCTGCTCCTTCTGAAACCAACCTGTTAATATAAACGGAGAAAATGTTCTGGGGCAGCAGCTTTTCGGCCATAGCCGTGTCAAACACAGGGGTGACCTTAGCCGCCGAGATGGAGGGGTACGCCATCCCCAGGACGCCGTCAAACCGGGCGACGACGAAGGTGATGCCGGGCTGCTTCACAGCTTCGCCGAACTGCTGCTTGGTCACCGACAGGCCTGCGATCTGCCAGCAGAGGGAACGGGAGTGAACAGGGTCATCGATGGGGAAATCAATTAATAAATAAATAAACTATACTGATGTGATTGGTAGCGTGTGAAACTCACGCTGACGGTGTCCTCGCTGATGAAACCAGACAAGCTGCCTGTGCCGTACCGGATCGAGAACTCGGTGCCGTTCTTAACGTACGTGCTCGACTTCTTTGAGTCGTACTTGTGATGAACCCCTAAAAACAGAGACGACAATCAAAACTTAGGTCAAAGTCAGAGGAAGCCAGGGTTTGTTTTAAAACTGAGACCGATGAGAGCAGATTTCTAAGAGATGCAGCGAGATGAAGTCGTTAAATTGCAACCTCTGCATGAAAGGACTAAGTTAAGACTAAATTACAACAGAGTCGCTAAAAAATGGTGCAAGCTTATTGTCATGGGTGGAGGAGCCAACTCACAGCAGGCCACATCAAAGAAGGAGCAGTGAATGGAGGGGACCCAGAGGTTGGAGGAGCCGGTGTCAAACAGCACGGTGAACTCCTGCGGAGGACTGCCAATACTGATCACCCCGTAGTACTGGGCCTGAGAGGACACATAAAGGGTTAATACAGAGCATACTGAAGTGTCTGCAGCACAGCCACGATTAAATATAATTAAATTAAATATAAACCAGAGTGAAAACGGTGACAAATTATTATTATTCAACACCTATGAGGGTGGATCGCTGAAGTGAGGCGGAGCCAAAAACCCATGAGAAATGTTTGTGATCGTACAATCGGACAGACTTTAAAATCCTGTTCAAAACTCTGTAAAACTAAACGGAGGACGCAGAACAAAAGCAGACCTTCCAGTTCCAAATCAAACTGCGACAAGGAGCCAAAAAACAGGAAAGACTCAAGTCAACACAGTATCGTGGGTGCTGAAGTCAAATATTTACCTCAGCACTTTTCTCCCTTCCTCTCTCGTAAGGAAAACTGCTGAAAGTATTTACTGTAAATCTCTCACTTATCTGCTAAGGTCCCAACGATGTGATGGGAATGTATTTGCTCTGATAAGACCGCGGCTAAAAATAAAAAAAAAGGGTAGTTTGTGCCATTAAGCTGGAAGTCGACAGAGTCAAGTTATTATAAATCAGGGCCTGTAACTGAAGTGATTTAGCTCTGAGGCCTGATGTGAATAAGTAAACATCCTATTACTGTGTTTATTAAAGCCTCATTGTGAATGCAGTCACACGCATAAAGTCACTGATAGTTTACGTCCACAAACAGCTTTTTTTTAATCAGATCTATTAAATAAACAGCAGTCTGAAAGATAAGAATGAAGGTCCTGCCCTTTTCACCGGTAAATATGACACTGTTAGTGGCTAGCGCCACAACAGGCGGGCGATCATCTAATTATCTGTGTCTGTGTGTTTTTGTTTATCTGTCCGTTAGCAAGATATCTCACAAACCAGTAGCCAGATCTGAACAAAATTCTTAGTAAATAATCATTTGACGAACATCTACAGCTGATTAACCTTTGGAGTCAACCTAGTCGAAGATGGCCGCCACACCTAATCAACCCTAACAAATGCAAATTACCGGTGGCAGTAGTTGTGAGTCACCCTCAACACATTGAACAAGTTGTTTTCCTAAAACTTTGGGTGGTATGCATTCCTTCAAGGAACGCTAGTTTCATTTTAAAAAAGGGAACAAATACGTTCAGGTCAAGTTTGTCTGCTGGTGTTGCATTGAAAAAAGTACCCCATCTTGGAAAGTTCCTCGACAAAAGGGCTTAGTGTCAAGACCAACACAGATATACATGTTTCTTTTATTTAGCTTGGTATGTTCAGGCATGTCGTTGTTGATTATTAAAATTTAAAATGGACCTAATTATTTGGCCTCTTGGCTGATTGGTGGGTGCTGATTCACCTTCCAGTGTTATCAAATAAATATTTTAAAGCTCTTCTAACCTGCAGTGCTTTTGCAAAACCTTACAAATACAAGTGTGTCGCGTAGGAATGATACTGATGTGAAAAGTCTCTCAGTCCAATGTTTGTCAAACAATAAAAATACTTAAATGTACAGAAGTACTCCCTACAAATATAGACTGATTCAAATAAAGCATCTTTCCATTCAAATAATACTAAACATCCGACACAAGAGACAAAAAAAAACTTTCCACCTTTTACTGGGAGTAATATTTTAACACAAATAATCACTGAACTGGGATCATTTGCCTTGATGTCCTTCAATAACCTGAGTACACGTTTTATCTTATTTTGCTGATTGTTAGGTTTGTTTCTTTTTTTTAGTTTAGCTGTTTATTTGTCACTGCTCAGTGTAACCTCCCTGCTCTGCTCTTAGTGACAAATTATTGCGTCCTGACTTCATTTGGCCAGCAGGTGTCGCTGTGGCGAGCTGTTCCGAACGTTCAACTAGATCGAATCTTTTTCCGGGACAGTTGTTCCCAAATGATTCGATCCCTTGAACGTTCCGTTCCTGCCACCCCAGTACCGACCGGTCTACCTCCGGTTTAGCTGATATGAAGAGTCGGAAACGTGAGTTTTCAGAGTTTGCACGTACGTCCATGTAGTTGGTGAGCCTCTCAACGGGCAGAACGGGGGAAGGAGCGCTGTTTGGAGCCCCGGAGCTCTGGGCTAAAGCCCGGAGCTTAGCCAGAGACCTGCCATTGTCGCTCATCAGGCGGCGCAAGGTCCTGGTTTTATAAAGAGGAACTCTGGAAAGACATGTAGAGGTAAAAAAGTCACACGATGTAAGCACTTCCTGTTTCCGTCCGCAGTTTCTCATAAAGATCAAATCAGAAATTCACAGCTGTAGGTCCCATAAGGAGCTTTTCATAAGCTGCGTCATTGTTGTTTACAGGCGGTAAATGAGAGCACGCGGGTCTCACTTCACCTGAGACGAACTCGAATACAACACCTACTCCTCAGCTTGTTAAAGCAGGTTTATAAACATGACTTACCTCACGATGGCGGCGCACTGAGCTACCAGCAGCGCTCCAAAGACGCACAGCAGCCTCAGTCGTTTCATCCTGTCCTCTGAAGAGAGAGAGAGAGGGAAAAGAAACACTTCGGGATTGTTTTCGGTGCTAGTGAGCTACCGAGCTAACAAACACAGCCCAGCCTCTGTGAAACTGACTTACAAAACTGAAAACCTCGCTAACGTCCGCTCCTACCCGGCTCCTCCAAAATGCTGCTCCGTGATTGGTGGGAAGGTAGTCAGCAGGGCGCTCTGATTGGTTGGGGAGAGTGTCCGTCAAGATGTATCGGAGGAGTCACGAGTTATAACGTGACTGCGATGACGACAAAAGCACGCTGTTAAAGCTTCAAATGGCAAAATCAGTCACAATGAGGAATATTTCAACATCGACTTATTATTGTTTTCTAATTTTCCATCCGAGAAGCTTAAAAAATGATACGCAGTTTGTTTAATTTGGCGACTTATCACCTGGCCTGGCAACAAGCTGGTTTTTGTTTACAACTGTGTCTGTAGTGATGCCATCTGCCATGCATTTATAAAAAGGGAATCCCCAAGTTTCACATCAACACCACACTTTATATGAAGGGATTTCCCTGCGCTACTGCAGAGAAAAATGGTCAATTGCAAAGGTAAACAAAAGGATTATAATTAAAAGGATTATTTCTGACAACATACCAGTTAGAAAACTTCCATTTAAAGGTGGATTAGGAAGATTATTATGCTATTTTAGTCACCGGGACTGCTAAATTGTGTCTTTACGGATTCATTGTTATACAAATCTCAGTTATGGCAAAAATCAGTATTTTTCTGAATCATTCTGCAGCACGTATTACACATATGAAGTGCGTTGTGATAAAATGTTTCAGAAAATATATATAAAAAATTAAACCCCTCAAATAATGACAGCTATTCACTGAAAGCAGCAGGCTTGGTATATGACTGGATTAAATCAGGAACAAAATTTGAAGTCAATTTTGTGGGACATAAGGGGAATTTTATTCACAGAATAAATTTCAGAACGTTTTATCTCTTCATAAAATAGAAATAATATCAACAACTAGAAGTGACTATTGGAGTATAGTGTTCTGCGTTAATGTCTTTATAAAACACAATACTGCTTTAAAAAGAAAAAAAAAGAACTTGTTTGCTTGTGACTCCTATATAACAGCACATATTAAGAAAATATCCTAAAATGAATAGACAGTAAAACACATTTTATTCCATTATGCAGGAACAAGCAGAATGATTTAAACATATTAAACATATTACACATGGACAATTAATATCTTACCTGTTGTAGATGGCTCTTTGAACGACCTCAGTTTGGAGAAAAAAGGTTAATTCTGACCAGATTGTTGAGCTGATGGCTAGTCTGAGTGAGGCCAAGGCCAAAGTGGATTGTTTCCTGTCTTAAAACAACTCCAGTGGTTCACGTGCAATTTTGCATTACACAGTTATCAACGTATTATTACGCGGTTATTTGCAACCACAAACAGCAGCAGCTAGGTGTGGCACTTCCTGCAGGAATATCTGAACGCTTCCTACAGAATAACCCTGTAATGTAAAACAGATGTCAGGATAACGGTTTATAAAATAACCTCCATGAAACTGTTGAGATTAAAGTTGTCTTAAAACAGCAGCAGTCCACTGTGGCCTTGGCTGTCCTAGGATCAGCTGCTAACTTGTCAGAAGAATCAGAAATAAACTCCACTAATTCAAACCGAGGTCGTTCAAGGAGCAGCTAAGATAATAGTTGTTTACTGTCACACTAAAATGTGCTACACATCTGTGTCCCTGAGACGCTCTCCTACATCCACATTCTGTTTATTTTCTTTACGTTTTGGTGGGATGATCATTTATTTTCTGTGCTTCTCGGTCCGTTGCAGTGTTTCCACTTTATTAACTTGCAGCAGTTACTCCTGTGCTGTAATGGCCGGGAAATTATGCAAGCAGCTTGAGAAACCTGACGTTTGCTCGAAACACAGAACACTCTGCAGGGTGTTCTAAATCATATAACCCAGATTTTTCTGTTCCGCTGAGGCACACACACACACACACACACACACATACACACATCGGTTTGATAAAAGGTTTGCACTGTCCTTCCATGTAATTCACGTTGAGCTGAGTTCAGAAAAGTTCTTTATCCGGTTTATAAATCTCACGAGGGAACATGTAAGGGTTCGCAGTCAGACAACGTACACCTTAAATCAACTTGACTTTCACAAGGATTTGGTTTTCTTTCTGAACAATAACCACAAAGATAAATACAAAAATGCATTTAAAAAAAGGACCTCGTTGCCGAACATAAACAGTGTTTCAGACAAAACACCAGCCGGGCCTGCTGAGCCAGTTTCTGATAAAACCCCCGACAGAGAAATCACAGACTCTGTCATCCAAAGAATGGCATTTAAACAAAAGGTTTACGCTCACACACACACACACACACACACCCACACACACACACACCCACGCGCACACCCACACACACACACGCACACACACACACGCACGCACGCACGCACACACTCACACACACACACACACACACACACACACACACACACACACACACACACACACCATAAACCATCTAGGCTTAAGAGCTGCCTAAATACAGTCATGGAAACACAAAAATCCACCCTTCTTCAGTTCTAGTGTTTAAAGTCTCAGGACATAATAAACACAATCTGTTCCCTTCACAGGAGTTTAGATGAATTGCTGCTCTGGACCAGACAGGTGTGTGTTAGCACAATGCCAAGGCAGAACGACATCAGCAATGACCTCAGGGAAGCAGCTGTTGCCGCCTATCATTCTGGGAAGGGTCAAAGGTCATTTCCAAGCAACTCAGAGCCCATCATTCTACAGTGGGAAAGACGATTCCCAGGTGAAAAACATTTAAGACAGCCGCCAATCTTCTCAAGAGTGGAAGTCCCAGGCAAATTCACCCCAAGGTTAGACTGTGCAGTGAACCAGCGGCTCCCACAGTCGAGGGGCGGGAACTCACTGTGGGGGGTGTGTGAGGGTGTGAGGGTCCCCAGATGATCTCCAGAAATCAAATTAAATGGAGAAAGATTGATGTTGGGATATTTTCACCATAAATATTACAAATATAATAATCCTACATGAATAAAAGCAGCACCGTAGTTGCTGAGGCCCTTGTTTAGTAGGGTTGTTAGCAAAGTTTGCAAACTTTGGAGCCACACGCTTCTGCAGCTGCTTTTTTGTGGGTCAGAAAAAAGAAAAGTCTGGGAATCACTACACTAGACTAGAGTAGAAAAGAAAAGACTTTATTGTCCCCATATGCAAACTCTCTTTTGAGCATTTAAATGATAAATGCAGCCAATCAGGACCTTGTGATCAAAAATGTCATTAATAAAATGAATCAAGAGCTACACGTCAGACTCTGCAGGGTGGATTCTTGAAGGGCATATGAATTTCCAGTCACGTCATTGTCGACTTTTTACAAGAATAGAATCCTTTCACATATTTTCACTATCTCTCTTCATGCTTTCCGAGGCACTGCAGGCACGTCACTCATCTGCCGGGTTATCTGAAGAGCGGATCGAGGAAGAAAGCGGGAAAGGGAGGCGTCTGTGGCTGAAATGCGACAGACGGCAGCATCCATCTCCGACACCCGTACACTATGATCGAAGACGAAACAGGACAGTAGGTTTGAGGCCGGAGCATGAAGGTAGGAAAAACTCTTTTCTTTGCGGTACTTTATGTTCCTGAAAATGAGAAAACCCAGACAGAACATGTCACTGTTTCTACCTGACAACATGTGTGATACAAGGATTTAACTGCCCAAAAAGTAGCAGAACTGGATGTATATATCTGAAACCATGCAGGTTTTTAAATAAAACATTCAGCAGGATTTTTGAGACGGCAAGGTGAACCATTTAATCATGAGCAGGAGCTCAAAACTAGTTTGTTATGGAATCATATAACAGAGCTGCAGATAGTAGTTTACCTGAAAAACTTCATTTGCAACACAGCAACCTGAACATTTGTCAACATCTTTCTCCGATTTAAAGACAGTTCATTGAAGTTACAGTTCATGAGCAACTCTATTACTAACCTAAAGGAAAGATAGATAAAAGTTAAACACTTTGTGTCAAAATAAACAACACAGTGAAACTGCTGCAGACTAAAATGATAGTTAATAGTTCGTGCAAACGCCCCTAAAGAATGGGACTTTCTAACTGCACAGATCAGGAAATAAGAAAACTTTAATCTCAAACTTTTGTTAAATGTTGCCGCCCAACCCTTCTGCCCTGAGGCCAAAAGAAACCCCAGAAACAACCCACATCATGTCTGCTGCTGTTGCCGAGGAAGTTAGCACAGACGTTCTTACTCAAGCAGGAACGTTGTGTTTTACAGTGATGAAACAAATGTCCTTTTACTTCGTATTAACGACAAAATAAAATTATTAGCTGAACCAAAGACGCAGTGGGTTGCAAAAACACTCAGCGCCTCTGTTGCCGTATTTATTTGGCTTTTTATAACTTTATTGCAAGTGATAATGAGGCACCATTCCACCATTCCAGGACATTTGACTGGTTCTTCTTAAACCACTGTGTGTGTCCCTCATAGGATTTCTCTGTTTTTTGCTCCATCCGTCTTTCCTTTACCAGCTTCCCAGTCCCTGCTGATGATAAACATCCCCACAGCATGATGCTGCCACCACCATGCTTCACTGTGGAGCTGGTGTTCTCAGCATGATAAGGTGGTGGCGTTGTCACTGATGGCCAAAAAGTTCGATTTTAATCATCTGACCACCTCTTCTTCACGTGTGAGGAGTCTCTAATATGTCATTTGACAGTATCTAAACAGTCTTTTTCCTGCCCATCTTCCATGAATACTTTGTAACAAATTGTTTGAACAAAAGAAAAAAAAGGCAACATTCACAAATTTTAATTTATCCCCCTAAAACAAATCCACCTTGTTCCAGTCCCTTTCAAATTTAGTTTGTATGTTCTGTATTAAAATTAGTTTAAACAAAGTACTTCAACAAGTTATTAGACAGATAACTTATTCTAAAAATGTTATCAAGCTAAATAATACTTGATAAACTAATTTTATTTTTAGCGTTCATTGTTTCTTTTTTCTCCTCTGAAAAGTCAAATGTCTTCTGTTAACAAAGCTAAAAGCAAAGTGTCCAAAATGTAATTATTAACTAAACAAAAATAGCATGCACTATTGGAAGCTTGAATATGCTTCGTATTTATTATTCAAGTATAACATATGAAGGATTTCAATAAGATTTATGATCACTGTAAACAGTGAAAGGTCCTTCATGTGGCAGCATTTTTAGCCAAACTACCAATCACCAACACCTATTAAATAAAATGACAATGTCGCAATAAGAACATCTTGTAATTTTCAGGACAAAGACGTCTCACGTGGAGCCGCAGTCCCTCCTGCAGTTCCTCCTCGACTCTACCGGAGTGACTCCATGTTTGAGACGTCAAAATCTCCGGTAAGAAACCCTCCCAGCAGTCTCACAGGAAGAAACAGGAACGGTTCCAGTCATGAACCTACAGTAAATCAGATAAAGTGGTTGAAACCATCAGGTTTGCAACATGTGCTGATGTGCGAAGATAAGCGGGCTGCAGGAGTTTAGACTCAGCTTTACATGAGCCTAAAACGTGACTCGGATCATCATTTCTTGTCACAGGTTTTTAAATCATGAAAGGAAGTGAGTCCTAGCTTTTGAACAGTGTCAGACTTTTTCAGTTCCTTTAACAGTAAAAGTTGAACTCTTTCATTATTTGAACCCCCAAAGCCACCAAACCTGTCAAGGAATGGCAACAGGAAGAAGCCACCCATCACCAGTTCAGAGGAAATCCTGGACCATATCTACGAGGACCCAGATATATTATTGGTAAGAGCAGACTGAATGTATTCTGTTTGGTGTTTGTCTTGTAATTACATTTTATTAAGCTTTTGAAGAAGAAATCTGCAAATGCTGGAAAACTAGAACTTTAAAGAGTTTTATTTTGCTGTAATTAACTCACAGTATTATCTTTCTTTCTCAGGCTTCCATCAGAGAAGGAGGCCAGTCAGAGGACAAACCCAAGCCTACACCTCTCCCAAGGATTAGATCCAAACCGAAGCCCCGACTATGCCACACCACAAGCACCACCAACACCACTTACACCGATCCAGCAAACACAACCTGCAACAGCAACAAGACAGAGAACCCTTCCCACACCAACACAACAGATATGATGAGTAACAACACCACCAGCAGCACCTACACGACCAACAAACCCCACTACACCAACACAAGCAACTCAACCAACAACATAAGGAGGACCAGAACAATGTACAGCACCTACACAAGCAACAGCACCAGGATGACCAAAACTAATGAGCCTTCAGACAAACCAGGCAACATAATCACTGCAACAGTAAGCTGAGCATGTTTGACTCTTGGTAACGTTGTTTTGCAAATATCAGTTTGTACTGTTCTGATGGATGCTGAGTAATCCACGTAGAAAAATATAACAAGGTTGAGTCAGGTCCTCTGGACGGGTTCTACTTTTAGTCTTTTATCCAAAAGACTTCTTCAGTCTGAGAAGCTGCAAGCAAACTCAGCCTTATAAGCAGCACCTTCACGAAGTGAATCAACCAGTTGGTTGTGACACTCAAAGAGGCCGATTGTCCTCTTTTGCATGTGAACCACTAGTTTTGGGTGTAGGGTTAGGGTTAGGGTTAGAACCCAGCCAGAGGACCTGACTCAGCCTTGTTAGATCAGTTTGGTACTCATGAACTTCTGTCATAATATTTTGTGGCCAGAGTAACCAAAGTGAGGGGAAGTCTGACGTCTACATGAGGCCTCGCCCCGCTCATCCTCCTCCCCTCCCTCCATCGGGGAGCAGAGATGGAAACTCGACAGCAGCCGTCAGCGGGCAAAATTATTACTCAAGAACAACTGCTGACCCGACTGACAAAGTCCGTATTACACTGGGTAACAACGTTTCACTTTTGTCTTGTTTCTGGGTTCAAACTGTAAGTTTCCAGTTCTTTATACCAGGAACAAAAACTGTATCACACAGTGTTATCTTAAACATGATATTTTTATTTATTTATTTTTACTCTTAAACGATTACTTTTTATATTTGGGATGTGTGCAAATTGGCTAACTTTCTTCCACTGACAAAAAGACCTGAAAGCTGATATCTCGAAGGACAGGTGCTAATCAATGTTCTGTGGTTTGTTTTGTGTTGGACAAATTAAACCTTACAGTTTTTGTTATTTAATGAGTTTCAAAAGAGCACAAAACAGCACGTGGGCCTCCTGATTTTGGTTTGTATATGAACTCAAACAGCCAGTCACTAGTTACTAATGAAGTCTCTTATGTCATCCAAGCTATGGTGATAATGATAGGATCAACTGAAGGCAACTGCACTTGTTTTTGCTTCTTTTATTTATTGCACCTTGAAACTTCACCCTTTTCAGTTTGAACAGAGAAATCTCCTCAGATGAGAAGCAAAACATCTTTAAAAAAACTGAAAAGAAGTCCATTTACCTTCGACTGAACCCTCTGGTACAGTTATCGGTTGTAGTTTCATACAAGACACAGACACACGAGTGGCTTCTGGGTATTTCCTCAATCGATTCTCTTTTGAACAGTAAACCGTTTGATGATGTTGATGTTGATGTTTTCACAATTGCGTATTTCTGCCCTCTTCAGCCTCCTGCTCCTAGTATTAAAAAGAGACCTCTTCTTCCTCCTCCGCCTCCTCCGCCTCCTCCTCCTCCTCCTCCTCGGCCAGAACCTACCTCTTCTCTTTATGCTAACATACCAAATCCTGCAGAAAGTCAAACATCAAGGGTAAGGCTGCGTACATTTTACCTTTTTTTATCGTCATGAAGAGGTTAGCAGTCTCACACCACACTTATTTAAGACATCTAAAAAAAAAAAACTAGTTTCTCTGTTGGATCCATAGAACCAGGAGGACACAATAAATCTTAATGGAAATGAGAGGGTGGTGTATCTCAACTACGTTTTCTGTCGAATGTTTTTAATATTAAACCTAAATTTCGAACCAGTTTGAAGGAACGGGGTACTTCAATTCAAGGAATTAGATTATGAAATAATCTGGAAAGTAATGTCAAAAAGGCCAGATCAATGTGTATATTTAAAAGAATGATAAAAGCTGTATTATTAAGGAAACACAAATTGTTATTCAAGACAGATTTAAAACTGTTTTTTTCATTTTCTGGTAGATTATTATTGTTTCAATTACTAAATTGAAAAAAAGGGGCAGATATTATAAGATTTTTTCTTCTTTCTGCTGCCTTTCATTTTATTAATGATTTATATATATATATTTGTTGTTGTTTATTGTATATATATTTATTTTTGTTTTAATGAAATGAATAAAGATTTTCAATTCAGTTCCAATATTCGATTGGAATATTATATTCCAATATAATATTATATTCCAATATTCGATTGGCTCTTTTTAGCGTGCATGTGTCTCTTTATAGAGATATAACACCTGAACTTCTCAGACAAGAGCAGCTTGATGTCTAACACGCTCTACAGCCTGGATAAACTTTTAGTTGTTACTGAGCCACAACGTCAAAGTTCAAGTGTTTCGCATTTTCAGGACCCAGACAGTCCGAGCAAACCTGCAGTTCCACCTCGGCTCTACCGCAGCACCTCGATGGTTGTTGTGCCAAACCTACGGGTAAGACCGTCGCCGCGGGGCTGGGGAACCATTGTGAAGAATGCAAAACAGCAACAAAACAGACCAGTCGTGTTGCTATATGAACGTACCTAGTGAGTAAATTCTATTCAAAAATAAACAGAAGGACGGTTAACAAAACAAACATCTCAACAGGTGTTTTGTGTTAAAGCCGTTTCAGGGATTAGCCTTCATTCAAGTTTTTGTCCATTTTTTGACGCTAAATTTCCTACCTGCAAGCTGTTTGAGACATTTTTTTTAAGCACGCACACATTTTTCATTAGTAACTTCAAGCTGCTCAGTCATGGAGGCAGAGACACAATGCCAGACCATAACACTTCCACCACTGTGCTTTAGGGTTTAACGCTCCCTTGGACTATAAAACGTCACTGTTTTCTGGAATAATTCACATTTAATTAAAATGAAGGCGTCAGATGGCTGTATATCATCTAAGAGTTTCTTGTTGTTTCGATGAATGAAAAACTCACCAGAACTAGGTACAGTAACTATGAAAAGCCACATAAATAAAGGGTTATAAATGTAAATATCAGAGGTAAACAGCATTTGGAACTATTGTTAGAAATGCCAAAGTTACCGATGAAATGTGAACTCAGCGCCATTTATTTCATTTTCAAACGCCGCTGCATTTTCAGTCCAACTGATGGTCAACATATTTATTTTTGTCTATTCCAGAGCACACCGTCGACACCCTCAGTCAACCAACAGGACCCTCCTTATTCACGTACACACTACAACCACAGAAGGCTATCTCGATACATCGATGTTTTACCAGAAGAAGAACACGACATGGTAAGAAACACTATCACTGTACACACACAGGCATGACTTCTAAATCAATGAGGATTATATTTCAGAAATCTTTTTGTTTTAAAACATTTTAGGGAAAGAGGAGGTCAAGGCTTTGTCCTGAACAAGACTGCCAGAGCGAGTACGGCTCCATATATCAACTGTCCACAGACGTAAGGACTTCTGTACACTTTTTATTCACTTTCTATAAATGAACTGAGCCAAAAGTCTTGTCTTTGATTAAAAAAGTAATCTGTTTTTCCCAGGACATGACTGAGCTGTTACAGTGGCTGAAAAGAGTGTCCGGTAAGCACAGCTTGGACACAGATGAATATTATGTCATCGTGCAGAAAGAAGCAACAAACTGAGGCAAAAAGTTTGCCGCTTGTTCACAACCTTTAACGCGGAAAAACACACAAGGAAATACTTTGTTACACAGATCAGAGTGTGAACTGTGACGGAAAATAAAGCCACTTTCGTAAAACCCTTCAAGCTGGGACTGAGGTGCCTTCTCGCAAAACGGGTGTGATTTATGAAAGGATCAAGGCGGCGTGTGGGGGTTTAAAGTCAACCAGCCGCTGTTATGCCTCTGAGCCAGCAGGCAAGTTAGTGATAGAGCTTTAACGACCGACATGAGCTTTGCGTATCACAGCTCGAGGGTGTGAAGCGGTGACAGATAGACCGAGTGGCCGGCTGGCAGCAAGATTTAGACTAGGAGATGTCCAGCGTGTGTTTTGCATGGAGCCCTCAGTGTTAACGCTACTGCACACCTCCTCTGATTTAATTTATGACCAGCTCAGTTGGTGAACTAAAGGGGGCTGCATCACTGAACTGTTTTCTGAAAGATGCAATTAGCAAGCTGAGTCTTCCTGTCTCCCTTATTATTTCTGCTGCAACATACAGTTGTAAATGTCTTGCATTTAATCCATCTTTCTGTGGTAATTTCAGCTGAACCTGATGCCCTGGCTCCAGCTCAGTACGTCGTCTGTATAGACGAAGAAATCAGGTAACACATTCGGTATCATGATAAGCACCTCTCTTTGTGAACCGGTAACGTTGTTTCGGTCGTTTTGTTTCTTCTCATTGGTGCAAAATAACATGGCAGTGAGGGTTTTGCCTTGTGTCTTTTTTTCTCGTGCAGGTCGTTTACTCGGCGAGCCATGCACGTGAGAAAGGCCAGAGGGGGGCCAGAAGCTGAAGAAGTCGAATAAGAGCAGGTTTTCAGGTAGAGTGGCCACTCTGATCCGAAGTCTGCAGGAGGAACTAGATTATCTGATTCAAATGTGGGAAATTTTAAGCTGACGAAAGAAGAACTCTGTGCATTTCTGTTTGTGGCTCTGTGTATGTGTGTGGTCGAGATATTTAAAATTAAAATGTGGTCATTTATTGTTGGATTTATTGGCATTTACTCAATTAAACATCAGCAACTACAGTCATGAGGAAACAGAAGTCTACCCTCTTTCAGTTTTAGGGTTTTACATATAAGAACGTATTAAAACTGGTCTGATCTTTTCCAGGTTCTGAAGTTATTTAAATCTAAACTCAAGTGTAAAAAACACACAACAGATTACAACTATGTTGTTATATATTAAACAAAATTAAGCCAAAATGGAAAACCGGTGAGTAAAAAACTAAATGCAGCCTTGTGGCTTCCAATGAAATAAAGAAGTTCAAGATCAAATTTATTGATTAACTGATCATTATCAGTGGGATCTCCAAGCAGGAGAATACAAGGTGTGTGTTAACACAATGCCAAGGGGGAAAGACATCAGCAAGACTTTACAGGCCTCAGTTAGCAGGTTAAAGGTTAAAGTTCATGACAGGACAGTTAAAAAAAGACTGAGTAAGTGTGGCTTGTTTGAAAGGGCTGCAGAACAAAGTCTCTTTTCTCTAAAACAAACACAGCAGCACAGCTTTTGTTTGGAAAGTTGCATCTGAATGAACCACAACACTTCCGTTCTTTGTTCTTTGGTCGGATGAGGTTGAAATAGAGAGCATAGCGCTGTCAATCAAACGACATATCAGCACAAACACCTGATGACTACTGTCAGCACGGTAGTGGAAGGCTGATGGTTTGGGCTCCTTACAGTCATTGAGTCCACCTGAACTCCTATAGTCAGATGTGAGGCCATCTGTCCAGCAGCTGAAAGGTTGGACCAAACTGTGTCATGATGCAAAAAGACAATGATCCCAAACATAGCAGCTAATCTCCAACAGAACGGCTGAAAAAGAAACGAATCAAGGTTCTGCAGTGATCCAGTCAAAGCCCAGACCCTCAACCTGATTAGGCACATCTGTTAAATTCTTTTATATTTCATAATTTAGGTGTGTCAATTAAAGGCACATTTAAAGTGTTGAATACTTGTGAAAATCTGCCAGTTGTAATGAATCTCAGTGCCATTTCATTTCTGCTGTTCTGATGTTTCATTTAATGTCATTTAATCACGTAATTACATGATCACCCAATTTTTATGGCAGCAGGCAATAACTATGGAGCTGGCTGTTTATGAAGCTGTTTTTGTTGCTAACTACACTTAGCTGGGCTGTTAGTATAACGTAAATTGCATCACTGCCATGTGATGTGTTGCTGAAACTTCACGATCGCCCACTGTGTGCATATGTCTGTTAACAAAATATCTCATGAACAATTGGATGGATTTTACTGAAACGCTCAGGAAGTAATACTGGATGTACATCTATAACTAATATAAAATATGAATTAATCATGACACAATTAACCAAGAGATTAATTTTTTAATTATGTAAATCTTGAGGGTTTGCAAGTTAACGTTAACCTTGACCCATTTTGTTATAGTCTCTTTGAGCCAAAAGGGCAGAGAGAGACTAAAACTTAATACTTCCTCCTCTAAAGAGGTCAAAGCAAAATAATGATATTAAATTTCAAAACAGGTCATCTAGTCCCACTTCTGTCAGTAGGGATCGATAGGAGGCGTAGGGATATTGCAGGCGCAGCGGAAGGATACCACCTTCCCGTCCACGCTCCGGTTCTTTATCACCGGCTCACCGTCGCGTCCGCCATTTTCTTCTCTGAAGAACAACAAAGAAACATCGTAGTTGGATATCGCTCTCTTTTGCCGAAATGGCAGTGTAAACGTGTGCCGCGACCCAGCAGCAGCCAACAAAACAGTGCATCCAGCCAGTGCACTGAGTCACTTCTACATCAACAAAATGTCGTAAGTGTTATTTTTGTGTTTTTACTCACTGACGGGCTGTTCCGGCCTACAGAGGCCAGCCGGTCGAACGAGTGTGTAGCTATGTAATACCCACTTAATATGCGTTCAACGCTTGCAGCAGATTTAAGACAAGTTTTAAATAAGTGACAATATAAATAGCCTAAAATAAAGCATTTAGATTTTAATACATTGATGGACTTAAAGTAACAAAGATACTTATTGTTTATTATTTATTGGCCCTATTGTGTAGTTACGTTTTTGTAAACAAGACGTTTAATTAAATCTATTTTCCGAGTGGCTGTGTGGTGCCAACGTGGCAGGAAGTGTTTTTTTTCTGTGTCAAAATGGCGGCTCTCGGTGGCTAAATGGAGAGCTAAACGGTAGCAGCTGCCTGGTGGTGAAGGATGGTGGAGTCCTTGACCCTGTTAGAGCGGATTCGCGTCAGAGTCATAAGACCGGTGTCTGGGAGGAACCACGTGATCTGAGGAGAAACCACGTGATCCGAGCAGGGTGTAGTCCAGCCACCAGGGGGCAGTCTAGCTACAATGAGAAAAACTTTAGCTCACCTCTGTTTATACATTTAAATAACACCCGTCTGCACATTTTAAAGTCAGAAAAATGACTGATTAGTGCTGCATATTAATTTTAAATTTACGATTTTTGTCTTCTTTCTTTCAGGTCCTACATAAAAACCTTCAGCACTGCTGTATTTGACAGCATAAACGAGTTCATTACCACCCAGGAGTTGTCACACACCCCATTTGTGACCAACAACAGCCACTATGACCATGACGATGACAAGCTCACAGTTTGGCCTGGAAGATATGGAGGCCCTTCTCTGGCCTTCCTCTCCCACGGCTGACGCCATGGACTCCCTGTTAGCGAACCCTGATGATGTACAGCAAGGAGGAGGCGGAAGCTCGCTGCGGGGGCGCGCGTCTCCCGTGTCACCCCTCGCTTCCTCATCGCCGTCTTTGTCCTTGTCTCCTCCTCCTTTTTACTCTCCTCCTCACTCGCCGTCCGCCGAGCTCCTCCATGGGGACAAAGCCGGGGCGGAGTCTGACCTGCTCCCCTTCTCTTGGTTTGACCAGCCTGGTCAGCTGAGGTACAGCCAGGCGCCATCAGGTGACCGCAAAGGTAGCGATTATTTTTTTAATAACACAAGTTATGGCTTATGCCTACTTGATGGAGCAAAACCTGACTGTCTTGTGTTTTTTCTGTCCTCAGAGGATGTGCTTGGTGGTTTTGACTGGATGGGTGAGAGGGTGGATCTGAGTGACTTCGACCTGGACTCTCTGATTGACTCCTGCGGTCCTGCTGAAGGGACTCCCAACTCTTCAGAAGGCCTCCTCGATTCCCTGGATTGCTCCATGGAGCTGGACCCCTTCCAGCTGCCAACTCTTCCTGCGCTCTCGAGCTCTTCCTCCGCTGCCTTTCCTAATGTTCCTCCTCCATCCCTTCCCACTGTTGATTCAGATCCCTCTGTTGTCACAGTAGATGAGCCTGAATCTCACGTTGGTGGGCAAGAGGTTCCCTCCTCTCCACTCTGTGTCCCAGATGCCCAGGAGGAGCTTGAAATCAAGTCGGAACCTGCTTCTCCCGATCCCTCTCCTGCTGTGGTTGATTGTCCCTCCTCCCCAGCCTTTACTCTGGATCTGGGCAGCGAAGTGGATATCTCTGAGAGTGAGGTGAAGACCGTGGTAGCCTCTGTGGTCCCCCAGGTCCCGAAGATCGTGCTCTCCCTTTCCCCAACTCGCATCGTCCTTGTGCTGGCTCCCCAAAATGATGTCACCGCCACGCCCGGGGTAATTCGGTGTTCCCCTCCGACCTCCTCTCCTCAAAAGTCCCTAAGGAGCAGGCCGTATCCCGAGCCGAAACAGAAATCTGGTCCGTCCTCGCCCGTTGCCGCCACCAGTGAGGTCGTGTGCCTTCGAGCTGCAGGCGGAGCAGGGAGGGCATCTTCGAAAGCGCCCAAAGACAAGAAGCAAAAGAAGATGGAGCAGAACAAAACGGCCGCCACCCGTTACAGACAGAAGAAGAGAGCCGAGCAGGATTCGCTCCTCACGGAGTACGTGCAGCTGGAGAGGAAGAACGTGGAGCTGACTGAGAAGGCCGAGTCCATGGCCAGGGAGATCGAGTATCTCAAAGAGCTGATGGATGAAGTCCGCCAGACTAGGCTCAAAAAAGGTCTCAGTGCTGACCCCTAATGATCAGACCCGAGCAGAGAAGCTGATTGTGTGAATCAGGAAGGGAGAAGTTTTAGATTTTTAGCTCTTTAACGCCGTTATGTGTCAGTATAGCATGTTTGTTTGTGCAGCCTGTTTTGGAACTACTGTCTGATTCTCCATGTATCCAGCACTGATATTAGACATGTTTGTGCATCTATATTTAGAGCATCTAACCTTATGAAATGTTACTTGTGTGTACTTAATATTTCTGGACCTCTGTACTTTGACAGCAGGTTTTTTAAAGTTGTGTGTGTAATCTAGTGTAACCAGACTATCTATAGAATGAGTCAAATAAAGAGTCCTAAACCTAACTACATGAATTTGTTTGGTTTCTTGCAGCTGTAACATTTAAGTCAAAGCTTTTTATTGGGCATGTAATTATAAATGCCATTTCGTGATTAATAGTGCAACTTCAAAAGTAAGCATGAGATGAACAATCTAAGCTGGCTTCAATAAACATGAGTTTAGTATTCATCAAAACCTGAAAAGACATGATATCCTGTAAAAAAAGCCTAAAGGCAAGTGGGAGGAGAACTAAAAGAGCACGAAGGAATCAGTTTAAGTATAATTCTGGTGCATGCTTTATACCTTTAAAAGTACATATTTGTCAGTGCCTGGTGGACATTTGGGGGAGGGGGGTTGGTGCTGCTGACCTATGCACACCATCTGAGCAGCGTTACCCACAGAAATGCTTACATTCATCTTACGACCGCGGGCTCGCTGTAATTGGCCTGGGCTTCTGTCCAGGAAGCTTAGTCGATGATCTATACTTCAGTGGAGGGAAGCCAAAACTAAAATGGTGCAGGGGAAATATGCAAATAATTTTCTCCAGGGTAAAGAAAAAAACAAAAAAAAACAAAACTTGTTGGTGTGAATGCTGCCTGTGTAAAAAGCCTCACTGTGAAAGGTAATAAGAGATATCCGATGGGAGTCATTCATGAAGGTGGCGATGATGTCAATCTAAGTAAACCTCGGTTAGTAATCTATTTGGCCTGCCTGCCATCTAGTGGCACCGTCTGACTCCACACATTTGAACGTTCAGGGTGCTATTCTTCCATTTCTGTCGCCAGTTTACCCCTGCAGCTCCGGAGAAATCTTTGCAAAAATACATAAAAAACAAGTGTGCAGCTTGATCAGGAATAAAGTGCTCTGAGGCGTTGATGAAATTCACAAAGTACAGCAAATAAAATGTCCGCGCAGGCAAATATTTGTGAATCGAGCAGGAAAAACCCTAACTCTGGAGCTCTGAAGCTCACAGCAGAAAACATCAATTAAAGTTTAAAACGGAGTCACTGTTAGGCTTTTACAGACTGAAGCTGGGAGTTCCAGGCGGCGGCACGTGGGATGAAAAACCACCCAACAAAACCTATTTGCATCTTTTATTGAATGATCAAAGTACAGATCACCAAACAAGATTTACCACACGGTCGGTAACATCACTTTGGCTACGGTACAGTGGCAGAATATACACAGTGCAAAAAATGCTTGGCTAAGAGCTTACAATTGGACATGTTATGTACACTAATTATACACGGCGTATTCACAACTGGAGCGAGACTCTCTAGGACTCGAAACGAAACACCTCGGTAATAAATTCTGAAGTCATGCTTGGCACACTAAGAGCTGCGGGAAGCCTACGTCACAAGGAGAAGCGCTGAGTCAGGAAAAAGTAGAAGGAGCTGGGACACGAGGTTTGATCTTCCTTTTTCTTTTTTCTTTTGTTACATCGTGAAGAGAAAATGAAACTTTGCAGCCTGGCAGTGGTATCCGTCACAAACTACTTAGCTCATCCATCCTGCGAATTTCCCTTTTCTTTCTTCTTCTTATTTATTTTTTTTCTTTTTTAAATAGATGTAACAAGAAAATTCAGACGTTTCGTCTTCCAAGAAGAGTCAGAGGAATAAAAAGTGAGGTTGCCTTCAACTCTATAGGCACTCGTTAGTTTGCATGCGGTGTTTTGACATGCCTCTGACAGCTCGATATACATTAACATATTAAATCTTTTTTTGTTGTTGTTGCTGTAAACATCACCACTGATGTCAGGAGCTCGCTGATGTAGAAAAGGTTAGCAGGTAGTAAAAGCCCAACGGGAGCCTGAATGGTTCATGAGGTTATTCTGTTTCTGTGGCATGAGGAAAGCTCGATGTAGCGTTGAAGATACAACTCTGCTGCTGCAGGGCTTCGGAGTCCCGTGTTCCCCCCCGCTTCGATGCTGAGGCACGTTAAATGGGTCTACCTTGTCGATATTTGTGCTGGATGCGTGACCGTAGCGGAGCCGCTCCGCGGGGATCTGACTCGGCACCCCCCCCCTCCTTTCAGCCTGATTCCCAGTTCTTCTCGCTCTCCTTGAGGATAAAGGCTTCGGCTGTGGCGCTGGAAAATATTAAACCGCTTTTGATTTTAGAACGAGGCAACCCAAAGGAAATCCAACATTCTGAGAACGACCTGAAGACGAACGGTCACAGAGAGACTCCAGTTCGAACCCCGTCTGCGGCGAAAGCAAACGGCATCGATCAGAGCTCCTGTGAAGGCGCCAGAATCCCCCTCCTGCTCTGAAGGGATCAGTTCAACCCTGAGCAGACTCCAATCAATGTTTGATGAAGAACATTTTTAATCTCCTGAAAATGAAAGATGAATGAGTGGCAGCAGGTTTCAAATCTGGGCTACTTTTACATTTACTGAAAGCTATGTACACATTTCTGCTCTGACGACTGCAGCACAAGTTCTTCTTTGTCTTTTTTCCTTTTAATTTGCTCTTGCTTTCACTTCGGCAAGTGATTAAAAAATGAGCACAAGCGGCACCTGAAGCGGATCGTTTAAGGGCTCCTTATCGCTCAGGCGCCAGGTGGCGGGCCTGCTGCAGCACGTTCCTACATTTTGATCTCAGTTTTGTCGAACCGAGCGTATCAGTGCAGACTGAGCATAGACGCAGTCTCTTCAACAGTGCGGAGTATTCCTCCCCCCCTCTTTGGTTTGAAGGGTTCGCCTACAGTGTTATCTGGATATGGTTGCTCATCTACTGTTAGTTAAGACTGGGTAAACAGTGGGTATGGTCTTCAGTTCTTTAACAAAGAGCTACTTATTGTAAGACTGGTGCTCCGAACTGTTAGGTCTTCCCTGAAACTCGTCAGAAGGTTACATAGATGAGGTTAAAGTTACATGAGGTGATAATCTGGGCCCTACTGGAGAGGCTCAAGGATGGAGAAAGAGACAGGCGGACAGCTCGTCCTTCGAAGCGCCCCCTCGTGTCACTGCAGCTGGCAGCCTCGGCAGTCGTCCTCGGGCTCGGTGTTGTCGGAGGAGTAGGAGCTCTCCTCGCTCACTGCGAAACGAGAGCACAGTGATTTTAGCGTCAACCATCCCGGAACCGCAGCTGGCGCAAACTCGAGTCCCGCTCAGATGTACAACACTTCTTCTAAAACATCTGGGTAATCTGTGGAATGTAACTCAGACGATACAATTAAAGGCCTAGCCTTCATTAAAGGAATGCATCTTAGAAGACAGAGTTTTAGATCAAGTTCTATTTAATCTGAAAAATGATGGAGTTGTAGGCATTTTGGCCATCTCATACAATATCGTGAGATGTCACGCTTAGAGAGTGTGTATGTGAAAGACTCAGCTACTACCACGCCAAATTTCAGCTCAATGTCTGTAAAATTGGCTGAGTTAAAGCCGGATTTTATTTCTTTATGTCGACTTTCTGAGAGTTTTATTAAAATCTGTTCAGTGGTTCATGAGGACAGACAAACATCCAGATGCAGGCGGTTACATGATCGCCCCCCTTTCAGGCGATAATCGCGTATCCCTCAGGCTAAAGAGGAGGCCTGCCATTTGTTGTTGTTGTTTTTTTAAATCAGTGCACAGTTTGAAAGCCAAGACTGACCACTTACAGCACCAAGAGCTGCTTTGGTGCACACGGCTCAAGTAACCTGCAGGCTTCACTAAAGGGGCACTTCAGAGCGTCTGAAGTGTGAACAAATATCTGACTTGCTGTGTTTCTCTCACCTTAGTTTGGAGAAACCGAGTTTATTTCTGACTGGACTGATGAGCTGATGGCTAGTCAGAGTGAGGCCAGGACCAAAGCGGATCGCTTCAACTTCCAAAGTGGTTCATGTAAATTCTATTTCAAAACCCCTAACGCCATCAGTTTCACGTTATATGGTTATTCCAGCAGAAATAATGACATTCTTGCAGGAAGTGCCACAGGCTACTGCTAGCTGCTGCCATTTGTTTTTGCAAATATCTAGAACATTTTACAAAAATAACCATGTCATATGAAACTAGCGGCAATGTAAAGCGTTATAAAATAGAGTTCACATGAACAGCTATGACGTTTTTCGAGACTGGACTTGTTTTAAGACGCGGCGATCTACTGTAGTCGTGGTCCTGCTCGGACTAGTCGTTAGCTCATCAGTCAGGTTAGCACTGAAGGCTGCTTTAATACACGTGGAACAAGTAATGCTATTCCTCTGAACTCTCCACAAGAGCTATCTACAGCAGGTAAGATATTACTTATTGATAACCACTTCAAAAGATCTGCACTATCTCTTTAATGCTGAATGACAAATTTAGAGTTCTGGAGGAACAAACACTGACAGTGTCTTTTTTTTTTCTTTTTAAACGAAGGTTCTGCTGATTTCAGCAAGACCCGGCCCATTTCTCCTGAGCTCTGACACACTTCCAGGGCGTCAGCTGGAACCGGTTCTGTTAATAAGTCAGCGTGCCTCATCATTTCTGAAACGCACAGGTCGCACTGAGTTCGGTACGAACACGTATTTAAAAAAGCGAGACATGACATTTCTCCACCTGACTTCGTTGTCTTTTGTAATTCCTTTCATTTAAAGTGCTGTGAAAAAAGAAATAAAAAATAAAGTTTTGCAGATTTCGTCTGGTTTTGCTTTTCCGTCACACAAATCAGTGAACAAATTTTAACATCAGACGACGTTGACCAGAGTAAAAAAAAAAAAGAATGCAGGTATTCGTGATGACTGGCGATGAGTCGTTCTCATGGCTGCGGAGGAATTTCGCTGCTTCAGATCGCCGTCCTGCTGCAGAACCCGTGTGAGCTTCAGTGACGTTCTCCTTCTGGATTTGCTGGCAGAGAGCAGAATTCGTGGTTCCATCAATTACAGCAAGTCGTCCAGGTCCTGAAGCAGCAAAGCAGCCCCAGATCATCACACTACCACCACCATGTTTGACTGTATATAAGGTGTTTTTATATTTTCTGAAATGCTGTGTTAGCTTTACATCAGATGTAACCAAAAGGTTCCACATTTGTCTCGTCAGTCCACAGGATATTTTGCTGACAGTCTTAAGGAATCGTGAAGATGTTTTTCTGGCAAATGAGAGCCGGGCCTTTCTGTTGTTTTTGTTTTGGTGGTTTTGCCTTGGAACATTTTGCTCTTCGTCTCTTTCTTTTTGTTGAATCATGAACTCTGACCTTAACTGAGGCCTTCAGAAGATGTTCAGGGCTCCTTTGGGACCTCCTGGATGAGTCGTCGATGCGCTCTCAGAGTAATTTTGATCGGGCGGATGCTCCTGGGAAGGATCACCACTGTTTCATGTTTTCTCCATGTGTAGATAATGGATCTATTTAAGTGATTTTTTGATTCTGCAGGTCTGGCAGTAATCAGGCCTGGCTGTGACTACTGAAACTGAACTCAGCTTTCTAAAAAATGTGGTTAATTACAGTTAAATCAAGAGTGGCAATTACTTTGTCACACAGGATCATGCTGGTTTGGAGAGCTTTTTGCCTCTTAATGAATGAAACCACCATTTAAAAAGTGCATTTTGTATTGATACCTTTGTCTGGTATTAAGGTTTGTTTCATGATCTGAAACGTGCAAGTGTATCAAAAAATCAAAAACAGAAGAAATCTGCAAGGGGACTAATTTTTTCACAGAACTGTAAATATATAAAAGTGACCTCTTTTAAAATAAGCTTGTAAGCAACAGCACAAGGCAAAATATGAATAAAAATGTAAGTGTGTGACTTACGCCACTCGTCCTGAATGGGGAGGAAGGCCCTGTCGCCGTTCTCCCTGATCATCTCTTCGATCTTATCCAGCAGAAGCGACACACTCCGGTCCTTCCCGGGGGTCTTACTGTCCATGACGTGGTAATAGTTCCCACAGAACTCCAGCAGTCTCTGCAGCTCCCGCCCCCCTCTCAGGATGTGCTCCTCGATGGGGGTGCGGCCCAGCCAGTCGCCGCAGCTGAACAGCACCATGGTGTGGAGGCACGCGCTGTCGCCGAACAGAGTCTCTATGTGAGCCAGGAGTGTCCGCCTCTTCCTGGCGGTGAGCGACGACACCACGGGCAGGACCAGCAGCAGGGTGTGGGGTCCTGGTCGCAGCAGGGCGGCCCCTCGCTGCGTCTCCTGACGGATCCGCTTTGGGGTCCGCCTTACTGAGAACCAGTCCCAGCCCGGGGTGTCCACGATGGTGACGCGCCGCCCGCACACCAGCGCTTGCCTCCGGAGGCACAGCTCCGTCTCCTGGCCCGACTCGAAGAACCGACGGCCCAGGATGGCGTTCCCCACCGAGCTCTTCCCAACGCCCTTCCAGCCCAGCAGCAGTAACCTCAGCTCTGTGCGCCCAGAAGACAAACAGAAAGAAAAAGAAAAAAACGATGCTCAAACAAACAGTGTAACAGTAACTGAAAGCATAATCAGAACTAACTGGAGCATCTGTTGGGGAGGTTTTTACAGCAGATGCACACTTAGCTCCCTCCTTTACTGCCTGACTCGCTCTTTTACACACTCTAACACACACAAGCACAAGCGGAGCTGCCTCACACCTCTAGGCGGGCCTCCAATCATCTGCTCCCTCTGCCTGGCATGCTCCTCCATCCTCATCCTCTCCTCCTCCAGCGCCCTCCTGGCCTGCTCTTCCTCCAGTAAAATCAATTCGTTCACCTCGAAGTACCAGCCTGCATGAAGGCAGAAATCAATTATTCACTCAAGCCTTTTTTAGGTTGGCTCTGGAACACAAATGGCGCTTTGATTTATGACGCAATCATCGTAGAAGCCACGGACGCTCTGTGAACGCAGCGTCGTTACTCATGCCAGCGCGAAAATAATGAAGCCCCCGACGTCACGTCTGTCGTACGCCCAGAATATTAAAACCTGCCAAACCTTGGTTGTCGGTGATCATTTCCTCCACCTTCTCCATCAGCTCGGGAACTTGAGTGTTTTCCTCCGTCTCCTTTCGAGTGTTATCGAAGGCGTGGTACCTGCGAGAACGAAGAGCACGTTTAAAAAAAAAAAAAAAGAGAGCCACTTTGCCCCTCTGGCAGGGAATTTGATATTTCAGCTGGAATAATTGTTTAACACAAAACGGATGGCAGTGAAAAGTTTTAAATAACTGCATTTGTATGTAAAGTTTTTGAGACTGGAGTTGTTTTAAGACAGCAGCTCATCAGTTCTGTCGAAACTAAACTCTGTTTCTCCAAACTGAAGTTAGTCAAGATATTAATTGTTCATAACCTTTCCACAGAACCCGACTTCAGCAAAATGTGATGGTTCAAAAGGCTGAAAAACTGTCATAAGTCATACATACGAACAGACAAAAATATAAACTATACTTTGACTTATATAGTTTAAATCCAAGATATTTCATGTTTTGTCTAGTCTGCCTTATACAGGTGCTGGTCATAAAATTAGAATATCATGAAAAAGTAGATTGATTTCAGTAATTCCATTTAAAAAGTGAAACTTGTATATTATATTCATACATTACATACAAACTCATATATTTCAAATGTTTATTTCGTTTAATTTTGATAAT
>NC_051441.1:15886618-15911134 GCF_001649575.2 Kryptolebias marmoratus | reverse complement strand
TTTGTTTTTATTGGTCTTCAGTAATATTCTAATTTTCTGATATGATGAATTTGAGATTTTCATTTGTTGTCATTTGTAATAATCAAAATTAAACGAAATAAACATTTGAAATATATGAGTTTGTATGTAATGTATGAATATAATATACAAGTTTCACTTTTTAAATGGAATTACTGAAATCAATCTACTTTTTCATGATATTCTAATTTTATGACCAGCACCTGTATGACTAGTTCCTACAAACCTTTTTCTGAATTTCAGATGTGGAACTGATGGAAGCCGAGAGCGGACGTGTTCCACGTAAACTTTTTTTCTGATGGTTTTCTCAAAATCACAGATTATTTATGTCTTTATCACAAAATAACAAATAACGTTTTTTCGAGATCACGAGACGATTATCTCTTCTTGAACGCTCACGATCAGTTTCTCAGGGTTCTTTAAAACCTTTGCCAAGAAGGGACTCGAGCTGAAAATGTCAGCTCGCGGAGAACCTGACACAGATCGACGCAGCAGGTTTCACAATGCGTTCGTCTTGTCGAGACAACTTTCATGTTAGCCCTCTTCATTTGAGGAGTCCTCTCCTGCTGGTGGATGGAATCCGGTTCAACACGCTCCAGCAGTCTCGTGATCTCGAGAAAACGGAACTGTTATTTCGTGACAACGACACAAATAACTCGCAATCTCGAGAAAACCATCAGAAAAAAAGTTTATGCGGAACACATTTCGAGCTAGAAAGGAGGTGAAAAAATGAGCTTTCACACTGGATCT
This sequence comes from Kryptolebias marmoratus, assembly GCF_001649575.2. Taxonomy (NCBI): domain Eukaryota; kingdom Metazoa; phylum Chordata; class Actinopteri; order Cyprinodontiformes; family Rivulidae; genus Kryptolebias; species Kryptolebias marmoratus. The sequence continues at coordinate 15,910,366 of NC_051441.1, read as the reverse complement.
CGACCCCACTACAGTGTAATAAATCAGCCGGATTTAGCCTTTTATAATCTGAAGCAGAACCAGTCAAGCTGGCCTCGTGCCTAAGCTACGACCCCGTCACACCACACCGTGCTCGTAGAGCTTCAAGTGAGTTATATCGCATAGTTCTCGCTCCTGAATGGCTACAGATGATCTACGCTCTTCGGGTGCCATTAAATATCACGCTGCACTCAGTTGTCCTTCGTTCACCTTTAGGACGTACAGCAAGAAGCACTTGTTCTCATCGCGGTGCAGCCTGCTGGAGGAGGAAGGACAAGAGTGAGCGTGGTCGAGGCTCAGCCCTCACCCTCACCCTCTCATGCAGCTGAACATCGTTTCCTCCCTCTCAGCGAGGCTGGAAGCACCGGCACATTTAAGCCTTGTTTTTTTTAAATGTCCCAGCTTTGATGAGACGACAGTTTTAAAACTACAAATCTATTCAAATCATGGATATTACTTCAGTATTGTGTGGTTTCTGCTTATACAGGCAGCATCCATTTCACAAAACCTGCACTATAGAGAGAATGAGCCTGGGTTTTTTTTTTTTTTTTGTTCTTTGTCAAAATTTGATAGCTTGCCGACCAAATACCCAACCTAAATATGAGCGTGTTGGCTGCTGAGTCGACAGAAGTTAACGTCACCTGAACCTGCAGGGCAAATGGAGAGGGCCACGAAGGCTCGCTGAGATCACTTTTTATCTTGGGTTCGCACAGTTGTGATCGTCAGAAAAGATCAACTGGGGCTCAAAAGACATCACAAATGGAAGGGTCGGACGTCACGAAGCGCCTTCTAGACGTGTGAGATTCTTCATAAAACGGTGCTTCAAAAGGACCTGAAAGCAGTCTTTTATCTATGAAAGTGGTTTCGTTTCTCTTTAAGCTGTCTGTTAAACTGCTGCGACATCATGCTCCGAATAAAAAGGTTCAGTGATTGCTTTTGACTGCACCTGTGGAGATTATTGTTTGTACGACAAAGATAACGCAGAAGAAATCAAACGGCGTACCTGCTCCCACATCTCTCCACCAGCCACTGCAGGGAGTCTCCAGTGTTGGCTATGTGCTCCTCTATGAAAACACCTTTGGCAAGCTTGTCCACGCTAGTGAAGAGGACCATGCTGTACCTCCACGTCCCCCCGCCCAGAGCTGCCAGCTGCTCCTCTGCGGCCCTCCTCTCCGTGTCGGTGAAGGGCTGGGTGACGGACACCACCAGCAGGATGGCGTGGGGCCCCGGAGGGCAGAGGATGGCCCCCATGCACGGCCCCTCGCTGTCCAGGCTTGGCGGGGGCCGCGCTGGGCTCCCTGACTCGGCGCCCGCATTGTTGTCTGTATCGGCCTCTTCGTCGTCCTCGGGGTCAGCGGGGATGGCCCACGACGGAGTGTCCACCACCGTCACCCGCCGGCCGTAGATCTCCGTCTGGCCCACGTTGCTGTGCGTGGTCTCCGTCCCAGCGTCGAAGAACTCGTCCCCCAGGATGGTGTTGGCGGAGGAGGTCTTGCCCGACTGCGGGCCGCCGAGGATGAGCAGTCGACGCTCAGGGGGGTGGCGGCCTCGATGTTCCCCTGTTGTAACAAAGAAAGATCAACTGAAAGCTTCTCTACGGGGTGAGAACCCATCTTCTAAAAGAAGCTTTGGGACTTTTCTTTTCTGGAAAGTCAAGAACATTTTACACCGGAGTTCAAGAATCCCACAGGATGAAGACAGTCTGGATTCCCTTTATGAAAGTGGTGCTAAAAACCACTGCAGTAAAGGTCCTCAAAGGATCCATGACTTTCACTACTTATTCTGACTTATCCAGTATCACTGTAGTGCTTTAAGAAAACATGCGTTCTTCCTCACTACAATCCTCCCCAGCCCCTCTCTTGTTCTGCCCTTAATCCTCAAATTTCTGCTTTTTACATGAACTCCTTTGCTATCAGGTGCTGCTCTCTCTTCCATTCTCCTCGTTACCCTTCTTCCCTCTCCGTGCATGCCTTCTCTTTTCCTTCAGCTGTTCTCAACCTTAAATAGGGTCAGGGGGAACAGGACTGAACGACTTCTTGAGAGAACTGCATGTAGACAGAATGAGAAATGCCCAGAGTAAGTCACAGGAGGAGGAGACGTTTTCATTAAGCGTCAGCAGGACTGAATGTTTGGCAGACTGGATGCCACATGAGGATGAGAAGACTATGAGGAGAAGAGGAAAGTTCATTGATTCCTCTCGGCTTCTGACAGCCGATCAGACTTCTGATGCGCGACGCTGAGCTCGACCAGTGCAACAGTTTCTCCCCTTTAGCGCAGAGCAGAAGAGAACGGGGTGCAGAGAGCTCACCCTGGGGTGAGGTGATTAAAGGAATGGGGATGATGCAGAGCCTGAGCCAAGGATAAAAACACACTTACCGGAGTCAGAGGCAGAGGACACAGCAGCCATCTTGTGTGTAGAACCTCTGGCTTCCTCCTCCTCAGCCCCCCTCCTCCTTCTCCTTCTCGCCTCCACGGTGGATGCCTTTTCTCGCTCCTTCAGAAAACCGACTGGTGTGCGGGAAGCTGCTCTTCGGCTCCTTCTCCCACTTTAACCCTCATTATACTGCAAAGTTAATCGCCTCATCTTCAGCTTCCTGCCCCTCACTTCCTCTCCCACTCAGTCTTTTCTCTGATCTGTTCTAATTCACACCCTCTTCAGAGCTCTTTCCTGTCCTCTTCTCTCCTTCTTTCCCCTTCGTCCTCCAGCTCTTTCTTCCTTATGGTTCCTTCTTTTTTTATCTCTCCAAGCATGCAGGGAAGATTGTGCAATGCAGGAAACTTGCCAGATCCACCCCTGCCGCAGCAGCTTCGAGAGGAGGTCTCGTCATTATTATTGTTATGTTTTTTTTTCTCTCTCTCAGTAACAGCAAGGGGAAGATGTTCCTCCCACTCGGTCGTATCACCCAGCTGCTGCAGCAGCAGCAGCTTGGCCCCTGTATGCAGACTGCAGTCAGGAGGAAAGATGGATAGACAGAAAGAGGGAGGGACAGAAAGAGAGAGAGAGAGAGGATGCACTCCGTTCAGTTTACAGCTGGATGTAGTCCCCAGGTGCTGCTTCACACACAGACACAATAACTTACATAACCCCGGCACATACAGGACAGACAAACACCGTGACGCAAATTAGCGGGTTAATACAGCACTTATAAAATATGAACACAACACACGAGCTTACGTAATCGTTGCAGCAACTATAAATAGTGGCTAACGGGGAAGTTTCAGCTCAAAGCGCGGCGAGCGTCGCGTAAACATTGTTTTTTCTTCTGAAGGGTACGTCCTTTATCTGACGTTTGTACAAAAAAACACGCCCTGGAAGTGGAGTAATGACACCTGCTGTGCGCGCTTTTTAAAAGGTTTTTCTTTCTTTTTTAAAAAACAAAGTCTTCGACACACTTTCGCGTGTTAGCTTTAAGGACCGCAGCCCCTTTAAGGCGTCAACAAGCGTCCGACATGAGCAGAAACATGGAATTCGCGGGGCCGGATATGACGTCACGCTCCGCGACTTTTCAAGGAACAGAATACCGGCGGGACCGTAAACATCCACTAAATGGATTTATTTCGTATGTTTACCCTCAGTTCTAGCTGTTCTTGCATTGTTTCTTTATTATAAATAAAGTTTTGGGAAAAAAATAAACCTACTAATAGGTTTCACTGTAGCTGTAAAACTAGTAAAACATCTGAAATTAACTTTTATTACATTTCTAAGCCAAACGAATGAAGAAAACAGTTCACAGAACAAAGCACTATGTACATTATGAGCAGGCTAATTCACATGTAAGCAATGTAGTAAAGTTAAACACAAAGCCATGCCCAGTATTGTAACACTCTACAACAATATATATATATATATATATTTGAACGATTTTAAGATTCTTCTTATAAATCCAGCACTAAAAAACACTTTTTTAAAGCAACTAAGTTGAATATTAACCACAAGCTTCCAAGTCGTGGTGAATTTTTCTTTTTGTTCAACAGTTCCTTGTTTTCAGATATTTTTATATTGTCATCAAACATCCTGTTTGTAATGGAAGAATAAAATAGAATTTAAAATCTTACTCCTAACATAAAGCTCTTAACAACCAAGCTCCATCTTACATTAATGATCTTATTGTTCCATATTTTCCTAACAGAGCACTTCACTCTTGAACTGCAGGTTTACTTGTGGTTCCTAAAGTTCCTTTAAGTAGAACAGGAGACAGACCTTTCAGTTCTCAGGCTCCTCTCTTGAAGCTGACACCCTGTCTACTTTTAAAACAAGGCTTAAAAAACTTCGCCTTTTTAATAAATCCTATAGTTAAGTTTGGCTTGGGTTTCCCGAGTTAACCCTTAGTTATGCTGCTTTAAGCTTAGACTGCTGGAGGACAAACTGTCCACATGTCCTCTCTCTGCTGCCGTCTTTACTCGCTCTATGCGCCATGTTTGTAGTTGTAATCATTTCTATCATCAACATGTGTTTTTTTCCTTTGTCTTTTTTTCCCCATAGAAACTACATTTGGGCCAATCCTTCTGTGTTTGTTTGTGCCTCTTTCCTGTCCTCTCAAACGGCTGCCAATCCTGAGCCTGGTCCTGCTGGAGGTTCATCCTGTTAAAAGGGAGATTTTCCTTTCCAGTGTCACCTCCATGCTGCTCAGGATGAGAGACCGCGACGAAGTGAAGATTCAGCGCAATCTGCTGACTTTCTTAAATAATTAGCTTTTTATAATATATTTGAGTGTTTTTGTACAGTGCCCTGAGATGACTTATGGTGTGAGTTGGTGGTACATAAATAAACTGAACTGAATTGAGTTAATGGACCAAGTGAATCAGTGTTGATATGTTGCCTCAGGCCATCCAGGAATCAAACACACTTAAACCTTCAGAGCTTTTAGTGTTGTCTGACAGAAGGCAAAAAGCTTGTAGTCTGTCAAGTCAATATTCTTGCTTTTCTCAAGACAAAGTGCTCATAAATAAACCCAAGGAGATGATTTCCCCTTGTTCCAGTCACCCTCATGGTGGTGAATATAAAAAAGGAAAGTGAGGGGAAGTTTGCAGTGAGGATACCAAACCAAAAGAGGGCAGTAGCTACAAAATGTTGAAAAACTTGATTTCTAAGTAATGACGTTTTATTCAACATGCACCCTGTTAAAACCACAAATAAACTATTTGAATAGTCTGAAACTTTGCAACAATTATTCGGCTTCAACAAAACACTCAGATGAAAACTGGACCTCGGTGACAAAAGAGGAATGTCGTGTAATTTCAGACATGTTTTTCTGAGCAAAATACAAATTTTACCACTAAAATCAGAAATATATTCACATATATTATTGGAAGTAAAAAAAATACACTGAAGTTACTGACAAACATCCACGGTAAACATTTACCAAAAAAAAAAGCTTGGAAATGGGCACTTATATTCAGTGTCAATGCTTTTATAGTGTCTTTAATTGTGTTATTATTAAACAGCTAAACCAGCAGTTTTCAGTAAAAGACGGTTCTCTATCAAAAGGTCCAAAGGACAAAACATGTGTGTGTGTTATATGGAATCAGATGTTTGTGTACACTTTAAGGCTGTTTGACAATCAGACTAAACCTTTCCTGTTTGTTTTAGTTCCTGAGCTGCAAAAACCTCCGACTTCTCTCCTTCTTCCTCTGGTGCTGTTTGACCTGCTGTCTCCACGTCTTCTGCTCGCTTCCGTTCACCAACATTTACCGAGCCATTACAGCTGAAGGTAACTTCAAATAACAAACTAATTGGACCAGCAGCCGATAGAGAAGGCGCTTGGCTCCCCGCGGCAGCAACAACAAAGCCGTAAAGCGACACGGTGTCGCAACAAGACGTCGCGCCGTACGCTGACGTCAACTGTCGTAAAAATATAATAACTTTTCTCGTGTGACTCCACAAGAGAAAGAAGGCTGCTAACGCGCTTGTGTGTGTTATTTACACAAACCTTCTTTTTTGTTTTGTTTGTTTGTTTGTTTGTATTATTAGCGGACACAACATGGAGGGAGCCGACGAGTTCATGAAGTACCGTTCACCTCTGGTGTCCAGATATGCAAGCAAGGAAATGGCCTACAATTTCAGTGACAGGAAGAAATTCACAACCTGGAGGAAGCTGTGGATCTACCTGGCCAAAGCCGAGAAGGTTAGACGCATTTGCAACTACAGTTTGTGCTTTTAAAGACCACACATTTTAACTCCACTGGGCACATCTTCTGAGAGCTTTCTACGACCTTTGCAGAGTCCTATCAAGTTTCCTGCTCTTCTAAATATAGTTTCGAGTGTATAGTTATGAGAAGACACTTACAGTATACCCATACAGGCCAAGAGGAGTTGCATTTAAATAAAAGATAAAAACTATTAAATTAAAGGAGATGCTCAACCCATTTTTGTGCCCCTCACGTCTCAACATACGAGTTTCCTCATTGGAATCAGATAATAAGTTGCAGACAAATCCAAATAACCATTCTTCAGGATTCAAAATACTCTTTAATGTGTAATCATCTAAGAGCCCTCCTTGGACTGGCAAAGTGTTTAAATAAATAGAAGTTTTCAGTGTTATGATACAAGCAGATAGAATTAAAGGCCTGTTGCTTTCCTTAAGGGAATGCATATCACCCGCTGCGTTTCACGCTGAGAAATGAAAACGACTACATTTTGGAGCCAACTGACCTTAGGAAAACACAATAATGTCTATAGCTCAATCAGCGTTACAGATATTGACCTAAAACTTGGTGTGGTGTTCACAATTCATACATGACATTTTGCAATATTTTAAGGTTTAACCAAAACGGCTACAATGGCATCGTTTCTCAACACTAGATGATTTAAAACTGGTAATGTAAGATGGTGGGCAACATGCATTCCTTCATGAAATGCTGGGCCTTTTAGGTTTCCACGCCTTCACTCTTCTTGTCAAACTAGACGCAGATAAGCGAAATGACTCTCTGCTCCCCACTGCTTCATCATCATCATCATCGTTCGGCTTATCTGGAAATAAACATTTGGTAATACTGCGCGTGCCGTCCTTGTGAAAGTGAGCTCAGCAGCTCGATCAGGCTGGAATGTCTCCTCTTCTTCAGAGACAGCAAATGCCTGATAAGCACAGAAATAAGGAGAGGGAACCAACGGAGAAACCCGGGTCAAACTGCGTGAGCGAGCAATGTTAGATTAGCTCCGATCAGACTTTAGACAGGTGGGCTCCAAACGCACAGGGACGAAACAGGAGACACTGCTGTAGTTTTCAGGCCAAATGTCCAAAACCTACATTTAGGGGAAGATAGATTGAGCTACAACCTATATGGATTAAAGTCGGGGCAGTCTCTTGTTATTGAAATGTTCTCTATTTTAACACAGTAACACACATAGTGTTTAAAGAGAGGTGCATGTGTGGAATATGTGAGGTGACACGTGGGAGAAAGGGTCTGCCAACAGTTCCCCTTCTCCGTGACCTCCAATGAAGGCAGCTGATGAAACTATGAAGACCAGAGTTCCTGCTTGTCAGCAGATGTTTCTCCACCAGCTACCTTAGCAGCGTCACCACCCTAACCTTCCAACTGTCTGTGTGTGGCTGCTTGCTAAATGGACATAATTTAATAAACTTCTCGGAAAATAATCACAGGATGTGCCTCTACAACTGATCAACTTCTGGGGTCGATCCAGTTCAACATGGCTGCCACGGATAAATGACCTCAGCAAACACAAAAATGACTGCAACTCAACCAGTTTTACAAATAACAGGCTTAATGTTGGTGTGGTAGTAGTTGTGACTCATCCCCAGCACATACTCTGAGTGCTAACAGATCGCCTCAGATCTTTATGTAAAGTTTTGCCAATTCCTGTCTGAGCGTGTGTCGCGAAAGCCTCTCAGCTACAGTCGCACCAAATTTTAGCTCAATGTCTGTAAAACTGACTGAATTCAAGCCATGTTTGTGTTCAACACATCAGTTGGCTGTGGTGGCCATTTTGATTTGGATTATCTCTAAATGTTAATCAGTTGTAGAGGTACATCAAATGATTGTTTCCTGGAAATCTTGTTCCAATCTGTCTTGTCGTTCATGAGATATTTTGCTAACAGACAGTTGACTTCACTTGAAGAGATCTAGACTAACCCTGCAAGATGGCAAATATCAAAAATAATTTTGGAAATCTCTAAAATTGTGTCTCGTTCTGATAAATGTTTGCCCTTTTAAAGTTTTCGGTCTAAAATATAAGTTTTCTGTGTTAATTTGATTGAATTTCTCGTTCTGTGTCCTGATTTTTTTTTTTTTTTTTTTTTTCCTCTCAGGCTTTGGGCCTGCCCATCACCGACGCTCAGATCCAGGAGATGGAGAGCCACGCCGAGGACGTCGACTTCGCCATGGCGGCCGAAGAAGAGCGCAAGCTGAGGCACGACGTCATGGCCCACGTCCACACCTTCGCCCACTGCTGCCCCGCCGCCGCTCCCATCATCCACCTCGGAGCCACCTCGTGTTACGTTGGCGACAACACTGTAAATGCAGATGTGTCCTCACTTATGTAAGCCACGTTTTCACGAGTGTTTTTCTTTTTTAAAACAACGCGCCTGTCTTTTTCGTGTTTCTTCCTCAGGATCTCATCATGCTGCGTGATGGCTTTGACATCCTTCTGCCTAAGGTGAGGCTCAGCTGTTAGCCGGGGGGGAAACATGCACACCCATCCATCTGCACACTCCAACTGAGCCTCAGCTGCTTCACAACAAGTCAGCAACGTAGAAGTAATGGTTGCACTCATTTAATTCTTGCCCGCACCGATGCGCGAAAGGCTGGTAATTAGTGTTTTTTGCTTGTGTGTGGGTCTGTTAGCAGAATACCTCACAAGCTGCTGGATGAATTAATGAAAGTTATCCCCGGATGTCCATCTACAACTAATTAACGTTTGGAGGCAACCCACTTCATGAAAGCCAACACTGCCAACTGGCTTTAGAAAACACAAAAATGGATATAATTCGGTCAGTTTTACAGATATTGACGTAAAACTTGGTGTGGCTGTAGCTGAGAGTCATTCACGACACATACTCCCAGCATGAGATTGTGCAGAGCGTTATGATCATCTTTTTTAAAAGATGATCTTAGTCTAGATATGCGATTCCTCAAAGATCGCTAGGCCTTTTTAATTTGTAGTTTTCATAATATATATTTATATAAAATTAAGCCCAACTAATAAATTTCCATGTCAGAGTGGTAGCAGAGTATTACGCAGGAAGTCTGAGGTAATATCCTTTTTTCCACAGCTGGCTCGAGTCATAGACAGGCTGGCAAACTTTTCAGAGAAACACGCAGACCTTCCTACGCTTGGCTTCACACACTATCAGTAAGTCTGTTAGGAGCGTCACCTCTCTGCGTTTAAACCTTTTCCCTGTGGGCCAACATTTCAGTAGCGTCCTGCTCTCTGCCCAGGCCGGCCCAGCTGACCACGGTTGGGAAGCGAGCGAGCCTGTGGCTGCAGGACTTGGCGATGGACATGCGGAACCTGCAGCGCGCCCGCGACGACCTGCGCTTCCGAGGGGTCAAGGGGACCACCGGCACCCAGGCCAGCTTCCTGCAGCTCTTTCAGGGGGACCACGACAAGGTAGAAAAGAAGAAACGCTTCTTAGTCAATCAGCACATGATGGTAAATACGTGGAAAGGTTGTCCTAAAGGGTTTAAAAGTGCTGTTTCTTGTTTTCTGACACCAGGTGGAGAAGCTGGACAGGATGGTGACTGAGATGGCTGGTTTTAAAAAGTAAGTCATGCATCAAACCTAATATTCAGGAGAGCTCTATTCCTACTTTTTGAACAATAGAGTAATTTAATACAGGATACTATTCATCCCTAATGAACTTGCATAATATCATGTATCTACAAACACACTCAACTTCATTATGTAGGCAAAATTAAAACAAAAACATGAAGATTTGTGGAATGGCAGTTCATTTTGGCTTGTTTCTGAACATCTTAACCAAGTTCCTTCCATCTGAGACAGATGAATATGGGTCAGTCCAATAAGTGCTGTCAAACAAATCCTTTTTATTCTGGCAGAGAGAAACTACTGGCTGCAGTTAATCATGATCACTCATGAGAAATTACCAGGCCATATCAAGTTAGAACATTTTCGAACCTTCAGTGACCCCTGCACGCATGAGAGAAAAGCCACATTAAATTCACACTTGGGCACACGGTTTTTGTTTTTAAAAAGTCATTCAAGTTGTATGTTGTATAATTATTCCACCCTGTAAAAAAGAATGGGTCAAATCAGGTAAAAACCAAAAATGAAGGACATTTGGGCCCATGAAGGGTTTTGACAGCAACTGTACATTTTCTGCCTGCACTGAGCTCCTTTAGTCAAAATACTTTAGATGGATGTTAGAATGATGTTTTTATAAATATCCTTTATTTATCCAAGCAAAAATCTTTTTGAGATTAAAAATCTTTTTTGTTTGTTTTCAAAAGAGACCCAGCCAAGAAAGCAATAAAACATACAACATATATTACACACCAACAGAAATCCAACTAGTATTCAGCATATGCAACTGAACAACTAAAACCTGTCCCAAAACCAGAGCAGCAACAACAGGAAAACAGTTGAAGTGCATGTTTGAATGGGTATATTGACTAAAACAACTGGAAAAACAAAACCAGTTCGAAAAGTGGAAGGAGTTCTGAACTGACGTGAGCAACTGGTCTGAAAAGGTTGTGTACATTGGCTTTAGGTCCTTCGCTGATTGTAGAAAATGGTTGTGTAATTATTCCTCCGACCTTACCCAGAGCTTACCTGGTGACGGGTCAGACATACAGCCGTAAGGTGGACGTCGACTGCTTGTCCAACCTGGCCAGTTTGGGAGCCACTGTTCACAAGGTAAGCTGCAGAGGATAGAGATTTGTAGAGAAATGTCTCCATCTTGTGGTGTTTTATTCAAGCTTGGTGCACATTTGTACAAGAACTCCCATGTTGATGCTCGTCTTTATGCCGTCTGCTTTAGATCTGTACAGACATCCGTCTGCTGGCCAACCTGAAGGAAATAGAGGAGCCTTTTGAGAAAGAGCAGATCGGTATGTTTGCATTACACCGACCTCAGACAGCTGTCTGGTGTTGGAAAATTCCCAAAATGCATGATTTGCTATGAGCAGGGGTGGAAATTAAAATTTTTTACCAGCCACTCAAATATTTTACCAGCCACTATTTTATGTTGTGACAAAAAGTTTTTTCATATGATGATGATGATCGAGGTGAGTGGAAGCAGTTGTGGTGCAACTGCAAATTGCAAAAGTTACCAGGGGGGGAACCAAATATTTCAGCCGTCTGAAATAATCGATTCCCCCTCTAAAACATGGGACATAACTCGCCACAGTTGCGTGTGTGTTGATCAAATTGGCGGGTGCTAATTTCCACCTCTGGCTATGAGAGTCCAAACCGTGCGCCCCCATGAAGCTGTCCTCCCCTGCCAGGCTCCAGTGCCATGCCCTACAAGAGGAACCCCATGCGCGCAGAGCGCTGCTGCAGCTTGGCCCGACATCTGGTGGCGCTGATGGCCGACCCGCTGCAGACGGCTTCAGTCCAGTGGCTGGAGAGGACGCTGGACGACAGCGCCAACAGGTCTAGACTTTCACTTCATGCAGCCTTCTAGTATTAAGACTCGATTGAAATTAGTGAGGCAGAAGTTTCTAATTGTTGGTACTGATTGTGCAGATGAGTACTCCATTACTTTTTCTCTGTTACCTTGTATACAGGAGGATTTCCCTCCCGGAGTCCTTCCTGACAGCAGACATCATCCTCAGCACTCTGCAGAACATCACAGAGGGTCTGGTGGTCTACCCAAAAGTCATTGAGAGACACATCCGCCACGAGCTGCCCTTCATGGCCACAGAGAACATCATTATGGCGATGGTGAAGGCTGGAGGGAACAGACAGGTAGGGGCGAGTAAACTCTGTTGAACGGTACAAATTTGGACATGAAGCAGTTGTCGTTTATGATGCAAGAAGGCAGAGTTACTAGGAGGATCATGGGAGTATAACTGTCTGAACCACATGAGTTTCATGGATCTGAAGGCTTACAGCTGGGTTCCTTATGGTATTTTGTTGGGAGGTGTTAATGAGTTGAATGTTTGGAAGATTTTTGTTTTTCCTGCATTTTTATTTTAATTCAGGACTGCCACGAGAAGATCCGTGTTCTGTCCCAGGAGGCAGCGGCTGTCGTTAAACAGGAGGGCGGCGACAACGACCTGCTGGCCAGAGTGCAACAAGACCCCTACTTCAAACCCATCCTGGGGCAACTAGATGCTCTGCTGGACCCCAAGACGTTTATTGGCCGAGCTCCACAGCAGGTACATTATCAGTTTGTATCTAGCTGCTTCTCTTTGGCTACTTTTGGTCAAATATGTAACTCATAAAACACCCAAACATTCACAATGTGTTCTTGTGTTCCTTCACCGTCTCTGCCGCTCCTCTCCTTCAGGTCGCCAGGTTCCTGTCTGAAGAAGTGCGCCCCCTGCTGGAACCGTACAAGGCCAAGTTGGATGTGAAGATTGAACTCGAGCTGTAACACACATGTGCCTACCTTCACACACCGTTGGCAGGAAAGCGGTCCATCATGGTGTTTGTGCATGATGACTACTGATTTATACCTCAATAAAGACAGTTGTTGACCTAATTTAGGTGTTTTTATTTATGCCTGCTGCCTTTGATTTCATAAAAAAGATACTTTGTGTAGCGTTTCATTAGAGAAAAAGACAAATGAATACTGTAAATCTGTAATATTTAACTGATTTATTTATTTTTTGCTCACTTTGTACAAAGAAAAGTCCACCTTTTGTGTCCCATTGCTGTATGAATGGAGTTTAAAGCACTGATTACAGAATGATTTCTTCAGACTATCTTTGTAGAGACGTAGTAGAGTGTTGTATGAATGTGTGTGGATGGGTAAACATGGACACAGATTGTGTTGTAAAGCAATTTGAGTGGCCTAGTTGGCTAGAAAGGCGTTACAGAAGTAGTCTGTTTACCATTTAACATTGAGAAGATGTGTGTGAAAAACTAAGTCCACCCTTGTTGCTTCCAAGGTATTTAAAGAGTAAAGTAGCAGCCAGGTGCTGCTGTTCAAACACACATGATTAATTGATCATTATCAGTGTGACCACCTCTAAAAAACCAGGGGTTTTGTCAGTAGTACTCTGGAGCATACAGGTATATGTTAACACAACGCCAAGAAGGAAAGACATCAGCAATGACCTCTCAAGAGCTTCATCTCAGACTCCACAGGCCTTAGTCAGTAGGTTAAAGGTTAAAGTTTCTGACAGTAAAATTAGAAAAAAGACAGAACAAGTCCCCTCTTTCTTGAAAGAACATGACAACATGGCTGAATGAACAAGAGTAGAAAGGTTTAGCCACGATTCACTGTGCCATGTTGGAGAAACCCAAACATATGAGACCAAACATCTCATACGAGCTATAAAGCACGGTGGTGGAGGGGTGTTGATTTGTGTTTGTCTTACAGCCACTGGACCTGGACACCCCGCACTGAGTCGACCACGAACTCCTGTTTACTAAAAGTCCCCTAGAGTCAAATGTGAGGCCGTCTGTCTCACAGCTGAAGGTTGGACCAAACTGGGTCACGATGAAGGAGGACAATGATCTGAAACACAGCAGCTAATCTGCAGCAGAATGTCTGAAAAAGCAAATTAAGGTGCGGCAAGAGTCCGAACCTCAACATGACTGAAATGCCGTGGGGGGATCTTACAAGAGCTGTGTATAAAAAATGTCAGCAAACATCAATAAACTGAAGCAGCGTTGTAAATAAATGGGTCAAAATTACTCCATGAGAACCTGGATTTATACAGTCATACAAAAAAAAAACCCCACTACTTCGAGTTTTTGCTGCTAAACATTACACAAGCTGTTGGATCATGGGGTGTACTTAGTTTTTAACAACCAGCTTTTCCATTTGGGCTTCATTTTTTGTTTAATAAATTATAACACAGTGGAATTTGTTGAGTGTATTTGTCCACTTGAGGTTAGATTAAAATCAGTTTTAAAACCTGGTAAACTTTTGTTTTGTCCTGAGACGTAAAACTCAGGAACTGTAAGCTGGTTGACCTTCTTTTTCTCATGACTGTTCATGACGAGAGTTTGTCACATTAAACAAAAAGCTAATCAAAACGTTGGGTCAGTGATTAATTAACGTAATGCTGATGATTCATCATCCAGTCATCTAAAGATAGGGTGGGGTTAAACAGGACACCTTGGACTGTTTTTCACACACAGAAAACACGAAGAAACAGTAAAAAAAAATGGACAGAGTGGAAATTTCAACAACCAATAGTTTAAACTTCAGTCCATCATCGCCTGACCATGTAGTGTTGAGAGCATTGTTTAAAACTTTTTAAAATATCGTGTCCTTTTTTCCTCCCCCGTTGTTAATATTATCTTTATCTTCAGCCTCCAGTAATCAGCCGTGGTCAAAACAACCACGGTGATCTTACTGAGAGTTTCAGTACTGTGACTCTGCACAACCAGGACAAAGAGATGTGGCGTATATCTTGTACTGGTGCCAAGATAAAAGCGAGGAGATATTTAATAAGTTCCTGCAGTGTTTTAACAGAGAGCTCCATTTGCCACCTGCCATTCCTCAGGACGGTGAGTACACAAGTCTTTACTCTGTATTTGTGAGCTCGAGGTCTCATGTTGGACTTTCTGTTGCTTTAAATGGTCACTTTTCTCATGTCCTCCAGTTTGTAAGGCTCAGGCTGTTGGTTCTGTGAGTTTCTCTTCCTACGAACCGTCAGGATGTGGAAGTTTGCAATACTCCCCGTCTTCTTGGCTGTCTTTGGAATAGGGGGCATATGGACAGTGTGAGTTGTTTGTCTTCTTACAAAACAGTTTTGTGTTAAAATAAAAAAAAAGTGATGTAAATTGACAGAAAACAGAAACATAAGCAACAGAGCAGCTTGTACTGGATTAGCTCATTACAGAGAAGAACAAGTGATTAGTGTCATTACTAGGCTTATGGCTCTTTATCAAAGTTTATTAGTGATTCTTTTTTCTTTTTTTCAAACACTACCAGATTGAAACTCTCCTAAAATGATCTTTTGATGTCCATCTACAACTGCTTAAGATTTGGAATCAATCAAATTCAAGATGGCTCCTTAGCCAACTCAAAAATGACTATAACACCATCAATTTTCAGATGTTGACCTAAACTTTGATGTGATAGTAGCTGAGAGTCATCCACAACACACACACATTACAACCTATCAAGTGTTCAGAATCAAATATGTTTAAAAAATGTGAACAAATTTCAAATTTCACGTTCCGAGTGTGATAGCTGAACGCGGTAGTTTGTGTCTTTTCAAGTATGGTTCTGTGGCTTTTTGAACAATCCCCATTTAGAGAAATAGAGTTTTCTGACTGAATTGACAAGCTAAAGGTTAGTCAGTTAAAACAACTCCGATCTCAAACATTTCATAGCCGTTTCGTGATAACACTAATTTTGAAGCCTTCACATCTCCGCCAGTTCCCCATTACTTGTTTATTTACAGATAGTTTTATGGTTACTTGCAAGGTAAAGTCAAAAATCCAGCACTGCCACAGCCACTGCTGCAGCTTGGGGCACCTCCTGCAGGAATATCATATTTTTGGCAGAATAACCGTGTAACCTGAGACTGAATGTAAAAGTTTATGAAACAGTTATCACACAAACCACAGATTTTTATTTTAAAAGATTGAAGTTGTTTTAAGAAGGCAGCAATCAAGACATTCAATCCTTTTAATAAACTCAATGCTCCAAACTGAGTTCAATCAAACAGGTAAGACAATTATTGCTCATAGCAAAACAGAATCCTCCTTTATAAGATCTGAACCATCCCTTATTGTTTGTGCTTGTGTTTTTTTTTTTACCTAAAATGTCATGCCACTGTAAATGATTTCCTGTCTGTGTTAAACCATTGTAAAATCACACCCCAGCACAGTGGTTTCTGAACCTGCCATCAATCTAGTTCACGAGCTGGCATCGATACAGTCGTAAGAAACTGCGGCGTCAGGTCTCAATGGTGCTGTTTTCCACCCTTCAGATTTGCTGTGTCTGTGATAAATGGATCAGTCAACCTGACAAAAGGGATGCCCTACATCAGGTTGGTGAAAATCCTCGCTGTTCAAAATGATGATACAACTGTACAGCTGGGGCTGCATTTGACTGAAGCGAGTTGAACGCAGCCCCGGTTTCTGAAAAGGTTGGGACGTTGTGTAAAATGTAAATAAAAACAAGACGCAAACATTTGAAAATCTCCCATATTTTAGTCACAATGGAACATAGTAAACATAACACGTTTAAACTAATAAATTGTAAAAAAAATTTTAAAGGGTAATTTTAAACTTTACGACAGCAACACATCTCAATAAAGTTGTTGTGGGGTCTTGTTTCCCTCTGTGAAGCATCCAGGAGCCGAGGACAGCAGCTGCTGGAGGTTTTAGAGGGAATGTTGTCCCATTCTGATGGAGGATGCTGTTCAACAGTCCTGCGTCTCCTCCTAGTTTTTTATGATGCGTCAAATGTTCTCAATTGTTGACTCTTCAACTCCTAAACCACGCTGTTGTAATAGATTCAATATGCAGGTTAGCATTGCCTTGCTGAAGTATGCAATACCTTCCTTAAAAAAGATGTATTTTGAACTTTGTGCCAATTTCCTCTTTATCATGGAGGACATGGCGTCTATGGTTTCCATAAAGAACTTCAAATCTTGATTCGTCTGACCACAGAGCAGTTTTTAAATGAGTTTTGGCTCAGAGAAGACGGAGATGTTTCTGGATAGTGTTCACATACGGCTTTGTTGGATGATAGAGCTTTATATTTATTTTAGTTTAAACATTTTATATCTTTACTGCGTTCCAATGTGAATAAAATATGGGTTTAGGAGATTTGCAAATCATTGCATTCTGCTTTCATTTACACAACACACAACGTCCCAGCTTTTACGGAATGGAGATGCAAAATGCACAAATAAACTTTTAAACCTGCTCTTTTTCCCCCTCAACTAGGTAAATAAAAAATTCAGATAAAAAATTAAGAAATCTGACGTCTGACTCCAGGTTTTCACTTTGTTTGTAGTGAGTGTGCAGGTCACCCACCTCAGAGCTGTCTCTTCGCCCAGACCTGTAACATCCTCTCCGTTTTAAGTAACGATCTCATGTTTATTCATCAACAGAAATTCAGAAATTATTTATATTTGGAAATCATAATCCTTACAAAGCCAATAGTCTAGGGCTTTGAAATCTTAAAAATGTTGATTTTGTTTTTAAAATGATAACTGCTATTGACTTACTTTTTTGTTAGAAATGAATGTTAAGCATCACTCCTGCCCTTTTCTTGCTCTCTGTCCGGTTGTCTCCTGCAGTCACATGCGTCGTGGTGATCCGATTTCAGCAAGCTAAAGACTTCGGTTACGAGGGGAGGGCCAATGTGGCCGGTCTCTGGATGGGATCCATCTCTGCTGTTGGACTGTCTTTGACCTCCAACATCCAGGTAACAGCTCACCGCATGTTCAGCTGCATCTTTAAAAAAAACAAACAAAGGTTTTCATCACCTAGGTTTTTTTTGAGTCACCCCAATCTAAGATGGCCACCACAGCTTCACAATGTATTTAACTCAGTGTAACTCACTCAGTTTTACAGATATTGAGTGGTGGCAGCTGAGAGTCATCCTCAACACTCTCTCTGACCTCTACCATGTATCACAAGATCTCACAATGTTGCACAAATTGAGTCGTTCACAAGGCTTGACCAAAGTGGCAGTAACTCCAGCTCTAACAATTAAAGGCTCATCACAAAAGGCCTTTAATTAAAAAAGAGATGATTTCCCCTCCCCCACTTTATGCTGACTAATGCTTGTTTTTCTTGTGTCATTTGCTTCCATTTAGGCATCTGTCTCTTTGGAAATTCACTGCTTCGGAGCGGTTGTGGCTTTCGTCCCGGGCCTGGCCTACTTCTGGGTCCAGATGTACTTAACTTACAAGGCGCAGCCGTCTGTAGACCGGCCCTGGGTGGGACCTATACGCTTCATCCTCTGCGTCCTCTGTAGCGCCTTCCTGGGCTCTAGTATCCTTTCATGCTGGGTTATTAATTCAGTTATACAAAAACAATTTTTAATACTTAGTTTTAGGCTGAAATAGTCTACATTTCAAATAAAATGTTCAACATGTTATCAATTTTAAGTAATTTGATGGTTTCATCTAGTGTTAGGCTCATAATTTGAGCTTTTACAACTAAGTGCTAATACAGATCTTTTGAAGCAGGGTTTTTAGGGAAAAGTTCAGAACAATTAATAACTTACCTGTTGTAGATAGCTCTTTGAAGGGTCTCAATTTGGAGAAATAAAGTGTAATTCTGATTAGATTGTTGTGCTAATGACGATCAGAGTCAAGACCAAACTGAGCTGCTGCCGCTTTAAAATAACTCCAATCTCCAAAACCTTTACAGAGGTTCACTCAAACGCTATTTTTAAGTCTTTACGTTGTTGTTTGTTTTGGATTACACACTTTTTTTGGGGAAGAAATACAACCCCACTTCTGAAGAAGCAAGGTAGTTGCGTAGATATATTAGATTACTACAATATTATCGCTTCATCTTCATCAAAAAGCCATAACATTGCATTTAAAATTCTTATGTTCGTTCAAGAAGTAGTTTTTTTGTGTATATTGTAAAATCCTAGACAGGACACCTCTGGTTCAAGAGTCAACAGACAGTAAGTACAAGAGAACAACACATTGATAAAATACATTATAACCAAATAGAAACGCACCACATTCGGTTATAAAGTGTCTGTGAACTGCGTGCACGTGTTGTTCCTTGACTTTTCTTTTCCAGTGTGTTTTTTCAACTTGTGGTATGAATCTGCAGGAGCTACAAGTGAATGGTTAGCAGTCGTTGTTTTCTTCTTGCTTTTTGGCCTCTTTGCAGCTGAATTCAGACACGTCGACTACTGCCGGCTGACTGTACAGAGGCCTGCTTTGGAGAGCGACTGCTGCGCTGGATCAGTAGAAACAAACAGCTGTGCTATTTAGCTACGCTGTTAGCTGTAACACTTCCTGTATGCGAGTGGGACTAGTTCTAAATGTAAGATATTGAGCAAATAAGGTTCACTTTTTGTTTACAGTTTTGCTCTGATTTTTATCTTTTGGTCAGTTTCTGATAGAACTATTTGTGTATTTGCCACTGAAAAATACAGTAAAAATAACCTGTCTTTGAGCAATGTGTATAAATTATTTTATATAAACTGTATTTTAACTATGTTGACTGCAATTGTGGGAATGTAGCATAATATTTGCTATTTAAGTCATTCAGGTATCAAAATGTTCACCTCATTCAGGACATCACAGCTAAAACTTTTGTTTTTTGTAAAAGTTTTTGAATTATTCAACTTTATTTACTTTTCCCGCCATTGAAACGAATAGAAAATGCTTCAGGTCCTTGAAAACATTGCTTCAGTTTTAGCTTTTAGCTATGGATTTGCTCATTTTAGCTTTTAGCTACGCGTAACTTCAGTTATTTTTACATAGTCGTGTCGTGGTTTTAAATAAAACATTTGATGAAACAGCTGTAGCCAGCCTGTTCTTTGGTGAACACCATTGAACTAGCTGCTGGGCTTTGCTTTTAGCTACAGTTTTTGTTTAGCTACTCTTACATTTTTACCTTCTGTTCTGATTGCTTTAACTTCAGCTGCTCAGTTTCAGCTTTCATTCAGCATTCATACTGAAAATTCATCTAGTTAACTTTATATTTCTATTTTATGCTCTTTTTTTTTTTTTTTACTTTCCGGGTCTCGGGGAGCTGGCGCCCATCTCCAGCAGTTACTGTGTGAGAGGCGGGGGACACCCTGGACAGGTCTCCAGTCCATCACAGGGACACACAGAAACAAATGAGACAAACATTCTCACTCTCACTCACACCTGGGGACAATTTAGAGTTACTAGTTAACCTAACACGCCTGTTTTTGGTTTGTGGGAATAAACCGGAGTACCTGGAGTAAACCCATGACTGCACAGGGAGATCATATAAAGTCCACACAGAAAGGTCTGGAGGTGAACCTGCAACCTTCTTGCTCAAATCACTGCACCTCTTTTGTCAGTCACCATATAAATTATACAACATATATAATCAATTAGTTACCTAAAAAAACTATCATTACTATTATTTTTTACAGTAATAATAATCCATAAAAAGCTAAGATATACAAGAGTAATCAAAGCAGAAAGCAGAAAGATGTCCTATTTGTTTTTGTGTGTGTGTGTGTGTGTGTGTTTCTGGTCTGTAGTTTATTCTCACGTGCAAAAGTGATGAAATGTGACTAAACTAAAACAGAACTAATGGTTGATTTTTATAGGACTTAATGACAATTTTAATTATCTTTGAATAAGTGGTCCTAACCCTGTTTTTTGTTATAAAGCAGTAAATACTCTGTAACACATGGGGGCACTATTTGTCTTTACTTTTGCAGTCTTGTTTAATCCAGTATGAAAGATTTACATTATAATTAAACTCCTGAATCTATTTTAGACTTTTGTTTTGCATAGTTTGTTCATCTTTAATGCCTATGTTTTGTCTGTGTCTGTGTGTGTTTTACAGATATTGAACTAGAACCTGGTGTGGTAGTAGCTGAGCATCATCCCTAACATGTACATCTACAACTGATTACGTTTTGGAGCGATATGTATTCCTTCAAGGAATGCTAGGCTTCTAATCTGAACCATCCTCATGTGAATTAAGCTCCTGATTATATGTCCTGAGCAAGAAAAACTGTGTTTTTTTCTGTGGTGTCTCCATCTGGCAGCTGGGTAATACAATAGAGGAGGGAGAACGGAAATGTTAGTTTAGTGCAAGAAAAAGTTTTCACATGACATCATCCATGAAGAGATCTGTTAGATGCATTATAAAGGTTTTTTTTTTCTTTTCATTAGCAAAAAAAAAAATCACTTATCAAATAGTGACAGAGCCTTTTGTTTTGGAGTTTTCGATTTCCAGAAACGTCACGTGGAGCACAGTTGAGCAACCTTGGCTGCTGCCGGCTTCCCTGATGGGAAAATGCCTCCCTGGTGCAGTGCCAACGTGTTTTCTCTAGTTTTTCTTCATTCAGCACAATTTGTCGAGGCTATTTTAAATGAGCAAAACAATGGCGCTCTCACAGGCATGCTGACGGTTGGCTCAGACATCCAAACGTTTTGTTTTGTGTCCAAGCCTCTCTTTATTAGAACATAATGTCCCGGTGGGGCCTGTTGGTATTATTATAGTGACACTTTGAGATAATCAGCTCCTCTGCTTTGGTTTTATGCCTTATTTATGTCAATAAAAAAACAATCAAACGCACGCTCGAGATGGGATTGCTGGGCCCTCAATCAGCCCCGCATTCTTTCACATACTTCATGCTGTGTAGTGACCAGAGGGGGGCACCCGGACCAGACAGGCAGCTTGGAATTCTATGGGAATTTCTCAAGTGTTGTCAGTCATCCTTTCTGCTGCGGATATCGAGGAGATTTTCTAACTGTGCTACCACATGTCCCTGTTCAGCTTATTTACCGCAGCGAAGGACGTGCTCCACTTGCACTCGACAGTCAGAATTTCTGAGTACAAATTTTCCACATCAGAAAAACTAAGTGGAACGAACTCAACTCAATTTCTTACTCACTCAAAAAGTAAGAAATTCTTGACTGACCCTGACCACAGAATCCAATAGGGCTGCCTCTCAAAGGAAAAGTGGGGTTAGCTGCAGTATTAAAGTATTTATTTGCAGTTCTAATATATATTTGATTAAATCAGTCACATACTGCTGCAGCCTTTGAATGCACAACATCTATGAAAAGGACTTGTGTTGGAGCGGCACGACTGTACGGTGGTTAGAGCTGTCACCTCACAGCAAGTAGGCTGCAGATTTGCCTCCCAACCTGGGGCCTTTCTGGGTGGAGTTTACATGTTACCCCCAGTGCAGGTGTGAGTTTTGTCCAGGTGCTCCAGTTTTCTCCCACAGACCAAAATCATACATGTAATTGGTAACTCTAGATTGTCCCTAAGTGTGAATGGTTGTTTGGCTTGTTTGTCTCTATGTGTTCCTGTGAAGGACTTGCAACCTGTCCTGGGTGTCCCCCGCCTCTCACACAGTGACTGCTAGAGATAGACCCCAGCTCCCCCATGAGGAAAAGGGGTAAAAGAAAATAGGTGGATGGATGGCTTGTATTGCTAACAATGGATAGCACTGAGCCCAACCATTAGCAAATCCTACTGAGTTTAAATTATTTATATTATAGACCAAGTCTCTCCACCTTCTTTCATTGTTGAGAACAGAGACCAGCAGGTCCCGGTTTATGGAAGCTACCATGTTGTATTTTTCAGACCAGTATTTGGGGGCTTTAAGTCTCGCCTTCTCGCCCGCACACAATCATGGTGTAATGTGACCTTTCTTTGAAGCAGCAAATAACTAATTAAAGAAAAATCAAAAATGAATATTCGAACATACAGCAGTGAGATAAGAACTGCGTGAATCAACAAGAGTCAGTACCTGAAAAAAACGTATCTGGGGTGTATTTTTTATCCAGATCAACATTTTGTTCATTTACGTGGAGGGGTCAGGATTTAAAATTAGTAATGGGACTAGTCAACACGGCCACTGGTCTCGTTTTAGCTTCAGCTTCTCGATTTTAGAGGTCTGGATCTAAACAGATTATGGTTTTAATGAGGTCAGACGTCATTCCCAGATCTGAGTTCAAAATTCCGAGGTAAACAGAACGTAGCAAAATCAACAACTTAGACCTCACTACATTATACAGATTTTTTTAAATTTTCCTATATGTTACAAATCTTGGATCGACTCTGGTGTACCAAAAACATTGGCAGATTCACTAAGAGTGCTCAGCACGTCGTTTCTGCCCTACCTTTGGCTCATCATTTGCAGCTTCTATTTGCGCTGTATTAATCTACATGCTGGCACAAACATGCTCATCCGGTTCAGCAGGTGTCTGAGACAGAATATTTAAGAATCCCCTCTTTTTATGTGCAAAAATCTTATTTTTCTCACCAAAACCACAACAAAAAAATGCTAATTTTGAAAAATGCCCAGCCACGGCCAAACAGTTTCTGGCTCTAAAATGCAACACATGATTGGAAGATTAAAACAACAGATTCCTGTCATATGTTTCACATTCTTTGCATTATTTTCATACTTTATCCCTGCTCTCTGCACGCAGTTGTAACACCACCGGGCTCCTAAATTATACCACAGCTCATAGGAATTCAGAAGAAAAGCTTTGGCGCCAAAATACCATTAACCCTGCTGTTTTCATTAGTGAGAATGAAAGGCTTCTGACAAAAACTCATAAAATCACCAGTAGCGATGTGCAAAGAATTGTGAGGCCCTTGATGTAAATGTCACAAGAAAGGTCTGGATCCTCTTATGGAGGTGTGTGAGAACATGTTGGTTTTGACTTTGATTCAAGAAGGAGGTAATAGCAGGCACACTCTCTAAGCCTGCGCCGTAATCTCTCCCAACACCTGCTCGCGCTCTGGTTCTTTCTTATCCGCGCTACAGCTTTCGTGGCGAAACAAAAGCAGCGCCTTCCTATCCTGCGGCGGCGCGGTCGCCTCCGAGCGCAGTATCAGAAATTGGAGCGGCGGCCTCTCTGCGGCAGAGTGACCTGTCAGCTCTTATCGGCGGAGGCCCGAACCCTGAGCATTCCGCGCCGAAAGCCTGCTCTGCGTGCTCTGGAGGAATTAAGTGTTGG
>NC_051441.1:15885479-15886584 GCF_001649575.2 Kryptolebias marmoratus | reverse complement strand
GGGGGGGGGATGACAGACGCAGAAGAGAGATGGGGATTGTCCAGATGTCAGAGAGCCAGATCCGGAGACAGATAGGAAGACTGGACGACAGGCAGAAACAATTCCAGAGAACGAAGGAAAGAAAGAAAGAAAAAAAAAACCAAAACAGAGTGGGCACCAGCAGCTGTGATCTCACCCTCCGCTCCTCTCTTTGGCACTGCCTTTCAGATAGCTGCCCTTTTGCTGAAAAATGCCAAGTGCACCACATTCCACCGGCCGGCCACACAAAAGCCCTCCCTCGTCTCGACTGCAATCAGACAAGGGATAATTATGTAATAATTAGGCTGGTTGGTGCAGGCCCACTGGTGTGTCATATTTGTGTTATCAGACAATAAAAAGAGTTTGGCCTTAACAGAGGAGGCAGCAGAATGTGTGTGTGTGTTGGAGGGGGGTGAGGGGGGGCTGCGCTCAGGCTGTGTCACACAGAAACAGATTGTCATGATAGGGAGGAACGGGTCGGTAGAGTGACATTCAGACGGTGGCGTGGCACGGATCAGGGTTGTGTGGTCTTATTGTGTGTATATGTGTGAGCGTGCGCGCCATCCTGTGACAGATGGGGACTTTCAGGCGGTCCCCCAGACAGCTAAATGGTTTGTAGGGCTCATCTGCACTGGAACACAGGTTTTTGAAAAGAATCTTTTTACTTTTTTCTTGATGCTTCTCCTCGTCAGCATGGTAGTTTAAAAAATGTCTTCTTCCACACGGAAACACAGAAAACACTGTACTAGCTATGCCAGGCCTGTATGTGGCGCTGCAATGCTGTCACAAAAATATACCAAAAACAGGAAACAAGGCATACTGTCACAGCTCCGTCTGTTCATGCCACGCCTCTTGCCTCTAGTCATGCCACAGCCACGTAACTTCCCACTCCCAGTTCCAAGCCACACCCGTGTACCATGCCCATGTAATCATAGTCATTCGTTTCACCTGTTCAAGCCAGTATATATACTCACAGCTCCCAGTCATGCTTTGCCAGATTATTGAAAGCCTCACAGCAAGTAGATGTCCAGCGTTCACGTTTCGTTCATGCCTGATCTCGACCATTGCCTGTTCCTCGACCACCGTC
>NC_051441.1:15818034-15871264 GCF_001649575.2 Kryptolebias marmoratus | reverse complement strand
CTTGTCTTCTGGGAGGTAAAGCCTGGATTTCCCCGTTTCCACTCTCTCTGGCTCTTTAACAACTAAAGCCTCGCTCTCACCCTCTCATTTCACACCACTTCTCTCATTTCCTCTCCTCCCCCCTGTTAAACCATTAGGCCCCTTTCAACTAGCTTCCTCCTCCCTCACCTACCTGACGACTGTACCTGTCCCTATGTGCAGTATGTGAGTATATGGTTTTCACTATTTTTACTGCACAGTGCTCGACACAGTCATAATTAAAGGCCTAGCAATTCTTAAAGGAATACATATCGCAAGTTTAACTAAAATCCGTCCAATGGTTCATGGGATATTTTGCTAACAGAAAAACAGAGTTGACTCCAACAATTAATGCAAACGTTTTAAGATGAGGTGTCACACAATCTTGTGACTGCTTGCAATATTTGTTGGGTCCAGTCTCAGCTACAGCCATACCAAAGTTTAGCTAAATAGCTCTCAAATTGACTGAGTTAGAGCCATTTTTGTGTTTTCAAAGGTCAGTTAGATGCGAAGGCCATCTTGAATCAGGTTAACCCGGCAAGTTAATCAGTTGTAAATCTACATCTGATAAATAATCTCTGAAAAGTTCATTGAAATTCGTCCAGTAGATTAATAATTTCTGCAAATTTCAGTGAAATTCGTTCACTGGTTCGTGAGACATTTTGCTAACAGACAGACACCCTAACACATGCACACAAAGAGTGAGAAATGGGCAAAAACAGTAATAAAATTCTCATCAATATTTTGGTATGAACAATTGTTCAAATGGAAGCTATTATTTAAAAGTGGCAGGCAGTCAGATATACAGTACATACTGTAGGACAGTTTCATATTCATGGTTTTTGCTGAGTCCTCTCTTTGCTCTACCTCGGTGTCGTCTAAACCTGCCTGATTATTCCCTTTGATTACAGGGTAGCCGACTCAAGTGAGGGCGTTTGTTGTAAAACACCTGAAACCGATGGCCGTTTCATGGCACGTGCATGTATGTTTGTTCATGCTCTGCAGACGGGTGTATAAACACACACACGCACGCACACACACACACAAGGATTCCTGTGCCAGGAGTAAAAGCTCCTTCTAATCCTTTACCGAATCTGTGTGAAGAACTTGACGTCTGTGTGACTGATGGCACTCTGAGGACTTTTTTGACTTTTACGCAGCAGCTGCGCGGCGAAGCGACAAAGAGCAGTGGTACCACATTACATAGGGGTGAAGAGGGAGTGTGTTACATTAAATACACACACCCTCCTGACCTTTCATTTAATCTGTTTTATAGACAAGTTTCTGCTTGACACCTCGAAAAGGTGTGGAAAAATGAATTACGGCGCTAACAGGTGATGGTTACTGAGCAAACTCCGATTTTATGAAATGAGATTCTGTGAAAAGCTAATGAACGATTACCATCTTACCTGTTGCAGATGGCTCTCTGAGCGATCTCAGTTTGCTGAAGTAGAGATTAATTCTGACTGGGTTGATGAGCCAATGGCTAGTCGGGAAGAGGACAAGAGTAAAATGGATTCCTGACGTCTTAAAACAACTAAGATTTCTCAGCAGTTTAAGCAAATGCAACTTTATAAGGCTTTACACCACCGTTAAATTCACATTACATGGTTATTCCAACAGAAGTATTATATCATTTTATGCTGCACCAGACGCGCTACAGCTAGCTGCATCTGTTTGTGCTTGCAAAGAACCACAAAAGTCTTTGTGAATAAATGAGAAAAGTGAAATTTACAGCAATGTAAAGATTCATTAAACAGTGTTTTAAATGATTCACCATGAAAATTTTTAGATTTAAGTCTTTTTCCCTGTTGGACTAGCCGTTAGCACATCAAGCTGGTCCGAATTAAACTCTATTTCTCCATACTGACGCTGTTTAAGAGCTATCTACAACAGGTAAGATAATGATTGTTCATATTCCTTCCAAAAAAAACCTTCAAAAAATCTGAGCTGTTGCTTTAAAGTAATCATAACCAAACCACCCCTGATGTGTGGTAAAAGCAGAATCATTATGTCTCTAAGGAAATGATAAGAAGCATCAATATGTAACACTACATTAGCTATTATTAAACTTCTACACTTTTGTATGACTCCACTTTTTTATTTTGTTTTCTCAACCAAACAAAGTCCATATTACTCCGCCAGGAGTTGAGTAAACATTTGATGAACTTGATGCTCTAATCAGGCGTTACTTTTGGGCTCAACTCAGTTCAAGATGGTCGCCACAGCTAATCGACTCAGACTGCCAGATATCGAGGAAACGTTTGACGTGGTAGTAGCTGACAGTCATCTCCAACAAATCCTCTGAGTGTTAACAGATCTGGCGATATCTCAAAAGAGATGGTTCGTAACAGTTTTAAAAACTTTTCATACCCTCTCCAAAGCCTCCATCGTGATTCCACCACTGGATACTGCCAGGCATCTTCTAGTGCTCTCAATTGGGTCGAAGGGCGATACGTGTTTCAGGATTCCTGTCGCCTGCCGTGGCCCCGGGGGACAGTTTTATGACAACAAATGGAAGTTTTTGACTTTTCAGAAACGGTGTCCTGACTGTCTCAGGATGTGGCCACACACACAATGAACAGCTGTGGCTCAGAGCTGCAGAAAAGTGAGGCGACGATGACCGAAGAGATGTTATGAATGGATGGTTTTCTTTTGTTTGAATTCTTAATGGGAAATGCTATCAGAGCCATTTCTAGCACAGAAACGTTTAGATTGTTAGACGTCATCACTTAGGTTAACTAGAACCACTTCTCTAAGCCTTATAACTCTAAACCAAATCTTCAACCTAAATTTTAAGGTGGAACTTGCCTTTTGCCCTTTAAAAGGTCTGTGTAGCGCGACTTTTTGTCCCCAGATTGTGAGTAAAAGGAGAACTCGCTCACAGCCTTCATACCGGGGTTATGATTTCTGAAAGGAATAACAGATGACGGACTGTGTCACACGCACATCATCATCAGGAAGTAGCCTTGTAAACAGGAATACCTGGGAGGAGGCTCAGTGTGCTCGGAGCAATAAAAACGCAGACAGTTTATGGACGCAGTCTTAGGTCGACCGTTACAGATACACCTGGATTTCACCCCCTGCTTCCTCTCCACATCCCTTTCTATTTCTGTAACATAGTTTCTCTCTTTTTTTTAAATGCCTTGCAAGCCCTGTTTATTTTTAATCTTGACTTGCCTTTCTTTTACATTTCTGTGTTTTTGTGATCACTCAAACATCTGTTTCATCACAGCTGATGAAGCAGTTTACCCAATCTAGATCAGATGTGTGCCGACTTGCGCATCCACGCGAAGATGATCCACAGCGGGCCTGATAAATAACTTTCACAGACTGTCGCTAGATAAAAATGGGCGCATCATTGTTCAGCACATCGCGTTTTAAGCAAAAGGGCGAACAAACACAGAAAAATGTCAGTTTTCTGTAAGCTCCTTGCTTCCAGACATGCCGTTACTTAAATGTTTAATGTGTGACCCATAAAAAATAATAAAAAAACCCATAAAGAGATAGTTTGGATCTTTAGAAGTGGGGTTCTGTGAAAAGGTTACGAACAAATAATATCTTACCTGTTGCAGGTGGCTCTTTGAACGACCCTAGCTTGGAAATAGAGTTTAACTCCTTCCAGACTGACGAGCTAACGGCTAGTCTGAGAGGAGCCAAGTCCAAAATGGATCGCTGTCATATAAAAATAACTGCAATCAGAGAAAAAAAAGATTTTTGTTATTGTATAAACCTTTACATTGAAGTCAATCCTGCATTACACAGTTACTTACATAGAGTTTGACTTTTATAAGCAAGTGCAAATAGTAGCAGCAGTTAGCGGTAGCGTTTACAGATAAGCCTGGAGCATCTCCTGCAGGAATATCACAACACCTCTGCAGGAATAACTGTGCAATGCACTGATGGGGATCTAATCATTGTTAAATCGAATCGACCCAAATGGATTGGTGCCATCTTAAAACAAATCCAATCTCAATAATGTCACAGCAGTTCACATGAATCCTGTTGCATAAACCTTTGCAACACAGTAAATTTCACATTACATTGGTATTTGAGTAGAATTTGGTTTCTTTGCAAGTGGCAAGATGACAAATAACTGTGTAACACGAAATCGCTGATAAGGTTTAAAAATACCGCTCACAATGTGTGTAAATTTGTTGGTACTGTAAATTGTTTTCTCAGTGTTCCAAGAAGTTGGAGGAGACTGATGAGAGCTGCCAATCTGTAAAAAAAAAAAAAAAAAAAAAAAACCCTGAAAACGAACTCCAGCTCAGAGAGACAGCCCTGTTTCATTGCACATGTACGGTGTTATTAATTATCCAGCAGCGTTGAGTACAGTGCAGAGGTTCTATGGTTCTCATTAGGCTCGGTTCAGTCGGGTCCCCTGTGAAGCGGGATTGGGAGGGGAGGCTGGCAGAGGAATGTTGATGTATACAGCCTCTCGGAGCTGAACAAAACCAGGCATTCCTCACGGAGGTGTTTATACTCCGCAGCCCGGTGTGGTCCATCCTCACTCCATCTGTTGGTATCTTCACGACGTTATCGCCAGCAAACGCTCATCCAACAGAAAGAAAAACCAATTTGGACAACAAATACTAGGGATAGGTTTCTTTTTTTTCCTTAAGTCAAAAAAGAAAAAAAAGTACACAATGAATAATGAATAAAGAAAGTTATCAAACTCAAACATTTGAATAAATATGAGTGTCATTGCTCATTTTTGACTTTTTGTTTTTTCTAAATCCATGCATTACATTTGTATAAATTAACCTCCCTTGCAGCCTTGAGGTTCCTAAAATCAGACAAACTGATGTCAGCTCTGAACTTTTGTAAGAGAAAGCGAATAACACTGGAATCCTTACGCCTCTCACTGACTTTAACTTCCATTTCTTTCCATACCTGTGCCTGCCTTTGTCTCCCAGTCTTTCCCATTTCTTCTCGTCACGTCTTTCTTTCGCCGGAGCACATTCCAGCAACTCCCTGCTGTCAGTTACTTTCTTTCCCTTTCAGGCTCATTTGTTAGCTGCTGCTGACAGACCTTCTACTGAGGCATGAAGCCGCCGTAGCTCTGACACATTCAGCTCATTCCTTGCTGGAATGGCACCCGAAGGAACGTTACCGCAAAAGTGAATGCATTTACACGTAAAACTGTTCAATCTAAGCAACGGCGTTACTGTTTATCGCTTCGATTTGTAATTTCTCAGAATGTAAAATTCTGTTTTGGTCTTAGCAGGTTGCGTAATTTATTTTGATGCTGGATCAAAAGCCCAGACTTGTAAAAAAAGAAAAAAATAAGTGTTCTCCTATCTCTGCACATGAATGTACCCCCCTTTTTTTTTAAATAGTTCATTTCAGCCATATTCTTGCTTCTGGGGATTTGGAAACCAGAGAACCTGAGCGGGAGGTTCAACTTGAGGCTCCAAGTGATGACTTTTAAATAATCTCGTATTATCCCAGAGACACGCGTTGGAGAAAGACCATCTCTGTGACCAATCGGGGGTCAGTTGTCTCCCTTTTCACTGCGACAGCAACACAAATTGCCTCTGAGCATTTTAAAGCGATAGTCCAGTCTTTTGAAGAGGGATTCTGTGGAGAGGCTGTGAACAATTAATGTCTTATCTGTTGTAGATAGCTCTTTGAATGAGCTCAGTTGAGACAAATAGGGTTTAATTTTGACCAGATTGACGAGCTGACGACTTGTCCAAACTGGAGCAAGACCTATTCTGCTTCCTTGAACAAGTCAGGACAGGTCTGTGGGCTGTACAAAACACGTTCATTACATTTAGTACACAAAATCATACTCAGATATAAAGATTTCACCTGATCAGTTCTTCTTGTTTTGAGCTCATTTCAGAATAAGCGGTTTTAGGGCTACGTCACTATTGTGCGACTTGGGGTTGCTAGGTAACGGGGATTGTGACGCAACAATCCCAAGGTTTTTGAAACAGGTTGTTTTGCAGACACAAGAAAAAAATTACTTATTACCAAAAAAATGGCTGGGTGATTTTTTTTTTTTTTCATTTTTTTGCACTTGGACTGTTTCTAGAAGCAGTAGATGCAAAAAGTGAATTATGCATAATAGGTCCCCTTTAAAATAACTCCAATCTCAATCATTTCTTAGCGGTTCATGTGAATATGTACTTTATAAAACTTTACATTGCCATCAAATTTGCATTTCATGATTACTCGAGCAGAATATTATAATATTCCTGCAGAAAGTGCTTCACGCTCCACACAGGTGACTAAAGCTGCACAGACTCTATAACAGGTTCATAACCTTTCTGCAGAGCACCACATCAAAAGATTGAAACAGTTGCTTTAAAGGGATAATCCAGTCAACTTTGAAGGGACATTCTGTCTAATAGTTATCAATTATAATAATAATTATTATTATCAATTAAAAGTAATAATCATTAACAACTATCAGACAGAACATTACCTTAAAGTTGACTGGACTATCCTTTTAAGAACATGCTGGCAGCATCCCACTCAAACCCTGAATCCAGCCTTTTACAACACAAACTGCAGAGATTCATGATGTTCATTTGGAAAAGATGACCAGGGAGGTGGCAGGGGGGTGGCGAGTCCATGCGATCGCTGCATCAAATTAACCACTAAAGCTTTTCATTGAGGACAGGAAAAAAAAGTCTCATGAAATCAAATGCCATCATTGTTCAATAGCAGATTAGTTCAGGGTGCTGTGACCTTCACCGGATCTTCTGAAAAGCTCCTAAATATTTGAGCGAGTGCTGTCATTTCTCACTCGATTGTTACGCATAGAGAGTCCTCTGTCCTCCGTTCATGGTGAGAACGTCAGACTCAATGCTGCGAGTGTGTGTTTGTGTGTGAATGAGATAGACAATATTTGAGCTGGTGAGATCTTAATGATTTCATTGAGGCTTCATGTGCCCTCATCATCTGAACGGCCGTTTAAGTATTTCCATAGATACTTGTACTGTACACAAACACGTGCAAGCATGAGATTGAAAAGGGTGTTTCTGCTCTCTCTCTCTCTCTCTCTCTCTCTCTCTCTCTCTCTCTCTCTCTCTCTCTCTCTCACACACACACACACACACACACACACACACACACACATAACTGAGCTTTAGGTACAGGTGTCTCCACAGTGTTTCTGTGACTGTTTCTTATTAAGTTGTCATCACTGCGGATTTTGATGAATGACTTTCTCAGTGGGATCGTGGTGAGATGCTAAAGTCACAAGTGTGTGTGTGTGTGTGAGAGAGAGAGTGAAAAAAAGTCTACCTCACTGAGATATGAGCGCAGGTCCTAGTGGGAAAGTCCCTGCCTCTAGTCGAGAACCTGCCCCCCCACACACACACCTGCCCATCCTTCTCTTTCCTTTCTCCATAGAAACCAAACACTCCACACACACACACACACACACACACACACACACATACCACACATTTATGTTTGAAGAGCAACAACCCAAACAGAATCAGCAACATTTTGAGTGTGTCCATAAGTCTACAACACAGATACTTGATAGAACAGGGGTGGGCAACCCTGCTCCAACACACCTGATTTGAATCAATGGGTGATTAACAGGCTTCTGCAGAACATGAAGAGGTAATTTAACCTCTGAATCAGGTGTGTTGGAGCAGGGAAACAAGTAAAACATGCAGGATAGTGGCTCTCCAGGACCAGGATTGGACACCTGTGATAGAAGGATTTCACACAGAAGTAAAATCCTACACAGATTACAAGACTGTCCACACTTTACCATTTTTAAATCTGAGATTTTCTTCTGCGATTGCACTTCCTGTTTACACACAAACCAAGTTTTTGGTGACATAAACTGAGACTTTTAAAAAACATGTTTCAAAATGGAGGATTGCTAAAACCAGTGTTGATCAAATTTCCTAGGTTGGAGTTATTTTAAGGATGGCAAACTCTGCTATAGAAGCAGATCCGCTGGCACCAAATGTGCCCAAATGGTTAAAAACAGGGAGGAAATTGTAAATTGTGGCAGAGAAAAAAGAAAGAAATATACTTGTTTTCGGAGAATTTTCAGCTAGGCTAAGAATGTTTTTTCTCTGGATTTTATGTTTTTGTTAGAATGTGTGGATGAAGAAAACCAATACCTGAGCAAAGAAAAAAAAGGCTTAAAAATACCCAGGGTAGTGTATAGTGCTAATAGCGAATATTAAGACCTTATTTGACATGTTGCAGTCATGTTTACAGACATTAATTTTTCCCAAAACAGAAACCAAACGTTAGTAGGAAAGGTACATGATGAGTACAAACCTCAAGTGGAGAAATTAGTTTAATTTTGGTCCTTTAAAGTGTACGTTTACATCAGCTGAGCCCATTGTTACATACTGTATTCACTGCTTCATTAGAATTTCACTGCACTGGTATTCAAAGTCACAAAACTGCCAGTATCCTTGGTCAAACGTGTGAATATGAAACAGAGTTTAAATATAGATACATAACTCATGCTGCTTCCTCCGTTGAGTCTTGTTAGGAAAACAATGGCATCCTATTATTTACCGGACAATGACTAAACTAAAAGAGAAGGACTGGAGAAACGGCCTTCGTAGCTGCTGTGCTGCTCACAGTTTCGAATGTATCTGATGCAGCGCACATTCAGATGATTTTCCCAATCAGGGTAATAATCTCTTCCACCAGTCTCATAACATTAGAAGACATTTGAGGTGCACAAAGGTTGGCTGGCTGATGGACTATTTTTGGGCCCCGACTTGTTTGATCGTGCAGAGCCACTGTCGGGCATTGTTCGTAAATGTTCCCTAAACACGAGTGACCGACAAAAGGTCAGCGCTCTGGGAATGACTCCCGTGATATTTAGACACTTCTGATAGCCTAGCTGGAGGTGATGCTGAGGTAGTACGGAGAGACGTCTGCGACAAAGAATCGGCATAAAGGTCTCACGGAGCGGGCTGGATGTGAACGGGTTTTCTATGTGCATCTTTGGTGTGCTGAAATCTCCAGCTAGACTTGATTATTCAGGTCACAAATCGTTGCTGTCTCCCCATAAACGCAACTTTGCTCATTGCCCCCTGGGTCCTGTGTAGCCAGATCAAATGCTGCACCAAGCTAATGTCTACACAAATAGCCCTGAAGCTAACGATGTTAGCATCGAGTAATCAGCCTTGGTATGTGATCCTAAGGTTTTGGGTTCATAGTTTTTAAGTTTTTGCTTGTGTTTTGTTTCTCTTAAGACAGTTTCTTGTGTTCGGTGTGTCACTGGTCATCGTTTCCCTCAGTTATCCTTGCCTCATTAACTCACATGTTCTCAATTTGCTAATTACCCCAGCTGCTATTCCTCACTAATCACTCCTCCCAGCAGGTTTATACTCTTAATCGCTCAGTCTTTGCTAGATTCTATTGTGGCCTGCGCTGTTTGCTCATTGTTTTAGTCACCAGCTCCTCGTACTGTTTCTGCTCTCCATCAAACTTCTTTTTGCTGCCTGAACTCTTTATTGCTGTTATTAATATTAATAAACAAAATTTACGCTTTTGCTCCAACTCAGCTTCCACGTCTGCATTTTGAGGTCCTACCACTCAGCCCAACATGACATCTATTCCTTTGGCATCACAGGACTTCTCTGCCAAGTCTGTTTTCAAATTCATGCCTCACACCCCTCGTAGCAAAATAAACACATGAATTTAACACGTTTTTCCGCATGCCATCGCATGCGGAAAAACATCCTGAAAATGTTCCAAAACTACATTTCTCGTGTGCAACGTGTTGTCACCCAACACTGGAAAAAGGCAGCAGTTGCTTGTCTGTTAGCAAAATATCCCATGAACAAGTGTGTGAATTTTAATTAAACTTTTTAGAAAGTAATTACTGGTTGCACATCTACAGCTGATTCACTTTTAGGGTCAATCCAACTTAAGATGGCCACCACTAAATAACTAACAAACCCCAAAATAGCTTGAACACAGTCATTTATGCAGATACTGAGCTAAAATCAGGCGTGGTAGTAGCTGGGAGTCATCCCCAACACATACACCGAGCACTAAGGAGTCACTCAAAATCAGTTTATAATGCATCACATTTTGTGACCCTTGCTCTTGCTGGATATATGACTGCAAATTGATGCACATCTGCGGCTTTAAAGTCTTAATTAATGTCACTCCCCCCCACACACTGCTTATAAACTGATATTATCATCAAGTTGTTTATGTTTTCACATCAATATTGCGCCCACAAAGTCAGAGGGACCTGGCGTCGCTGCGCAAATATCTGCGCAAATGACTCAGGAGCGTGAACGCTGCGCAGCGAGAGGCGCGAGGCGCTTCTGTCGCTTCTTTGCACGCGGACTGTCAGCCAGGGGGCGGGAGAGATACGGACGGGCTGGCCAAGAGCAGACTGACTCACATGGAAGGCTTCTCCTCAGTCCCACCACCAGCACCACCTCCACCACCACCGCCGCCGCCGCTGCTGCTGCTGCGTAATCAGGCTGCTCCAGGCGCACCAAGCCACGCAGCACTCTGCCTCTTGATAAGACTCCTTGGAAGAAGAAGCGACAACTACCGTCCTGAAAAAATTAAGAGACTCCTCATTTTTTTTGGATTTTAATCATTCTTCTTTTTTTGTTTATTTGAACACGTTTGGAATATATATCTATATATATTAATGTTACTTACTTCATGCGTGTTTGATCTTTTGGTGAAGCTTGGACCTTTTTGTTTCTCTTGGAAATGTTTCTGAGACTTTTATTAGTGAGATAGGTTGCGCTGAACTTTTTATTTTTTATTTTTCAAATTTTTGATATTTTTGAGCGTACAATTTAAGAACAAAGTTAAAACACTGGAGGATTAATACGACCAGGGGTTGTTTTTAGGGTGGACCTGAGCGAGCACCTTCTTCTTCTCCTTCTCCTTCTTCGGGCGTCTCTGAGGGACAGCAGCGAGCCGCTGTTCCCCCCCGAGCCGTCCCTCCCTCCCCTCCCTTCCCTCCCTCCTCCACCTCCGCCTCGCGCCGCAGTGCTGAGGAGAGAAGGCTTCCTCGCGCCTCCATAAATGCCCGGTCCGTTGGAGAGGCTCGAGGCTGGGCAGCAAGATGAGCTCGTGGGTACGGCTGCTGCTGCTCGCGCTGCTGGCGGCGTGTCTGCGCTCCGGCGCGGCCGAGGTGAGTTCAAATCACGACAGAAAACCAGCAAACAAACAAACAAACTAGTAAACACACTGCACTAAAACTTAAAACTCGGGAGCGCACAGAAGCGCATTAAAGTCTCCGCAAGGTCGTGTAAAGTTAAGTTAGTCTGAGCAACTTTAAGTGAACATGTTTGTGTGTTTTCTTTTTGAAAGCGACAATCTATTTAGTTCCATTGAACGCAGCAATGCGTGCACCTGTTTCAGGCTGCCCTCATGATAAAATGTAAGCCTCTCCCATGATGATTCAAGAGTTTCTGGGCTGTTAGAATAAGAGTTATTCCTCTCTTTAAGTGTTTCTGGACGCTCAGGGATGCACACAGACGATGAACTGATGTGCCAGGAAAAGAACAGGGGGCTTCATTAAACACACACCCCATACACGCACATCCTAGTGTGTGCATGGTGTGTGTGTGTGTGTGTGGAGAAGTGGGGGTCTCATTTAGATGGAGCCTCCACATGGTTAAAGGAAGGCTTCCGAGTTTTTCAAAAATGGGATTATGTGGAGTCGTTATGAGCAGTTAATATCTTACCTGTTGCAGATAGCTGTTTGATCAGCCCCAGTTTGGTGAAATAAAGAATAATTCGGACTGGACACTCAAGCCAGTCCGCTCTGCGTTACACAATTATTTACGCAAAGGTTTGTGGGTATTTATGTTGTCATTGTGTCATACATGTGTGGAAGAACACGATTTCCACATGTGAAAGCTTAGTAAGTTTACATGTAATATATGTGAAACGCGTGTTTTGCACAGGGGTAATGCGGGTTTGAAACATTTTCAACATGTTCATGTGATCCCATGAAGACATGTTTATCATCTGCTGCTGAAATGTTAAAATGATGGTTTTGCACTGTGTTTGTGCATCTGTCTGTTAGCGAAACATCTCATGAACCACTGGATGGATTTTAATGAAACTTTCCAAAGGTAACCACAGGATGTACATCTACAGCTGATTAACTTTTAGAGTAAATCCAATTCAAAATGGCCACCACAGCTAATCAAAATGAGCAAACACAAAAATGGCTATAACTCAGACAGTTTTACAGGTAGTGAGCTAAAATTTGATCTGGTAGTAGCTGAGAGTCATCCCCATTACATACTCTGAGAGTGTGATCTTTGATATTGCATGAAATTGCGTATTACATTAGTTTCAAGGTTTGATCATTACACCATTAATTTTTCAAATTCACCCATTTTAACATAACTTTGATTAAATCCAAACTTTCTTTAAGTGATGCATTCATAGACGCTGTGCCTCATGTTATAAGGAGCCACAAATCAGTCAGAGAGCACCATCACTCTTAACAGCTAATGCTGTTTGTAAAATATTCTCCGAGCCTTGATGGAACAAGAGTTCCCAAGAGATGGATGAAGTCGCACCATCTGCTGAGGTCAAACAGGAAGTCTAAACTTCACCAAAGGTCTAATGTGGGTCAAGTGAGGCTTGACCGACTCAAACATTATGTTTGTTGCAGAACAAACCTGATGCTGACGTGAGTTTTTAAATTTTTTTCTATATTTTTTAAATCTAAGTGCCTGACCCAGGCACTTAATTTGATTGATCTGACAGTGCCAGTGACCTGCAGAACTAAATGGGGTTAAATACATATCACACAAGTCCCTTACAGGAAGTTGTTACAATTAAACAAGTAAAAAAAGTTCATTTTGTATGACGCCAACTTATTTTACTACAATCTGTAAACTTTAATGTAAAACAAAGCATGGACACACTTATTCTGCATTCTAAAGCTTCCAAATGACCAGACTTTTGAAATAATTGTAATAATTAAAATGAAATGTACAACACGGGTGGCACAGACTAACAGTACTCATAAAGGTAAAACTTTTAAAGCGCGAGGAGCGAAAAATAACTTCCTGTCATCAAGCTGTCATCTCGTTTGCAGGTGCCACATGAAAAAGAAATCCAAATTTTGACTGCTTTTAAGTGAGAAGTTGCTCAAACTTTGAAGTATACAAGCAGGAATTCCCCCGCCATGTCTGGTTTTTAAAGTTGAGGAAATCATAGCTGGGAAAACGGCTGAAATCGTGGGTTTAAATATGTTCCCTGTTAAAAATAGGGTTATGATAAGAATGCTGGTGAAGCCTACCAGTCGTCATAATTTGATTCGGATCCAGCGAGGATCCAGAAAACGAGGAGTTTTGTCCTTTTTTTTCTTGAGCAAAGATAAAGTTGAGGTAAATTATGACAATGGACTCAATTAAGCTCTCAGTTATTCACACATGCCTCGTGCACGTGTTCCTCCCAGGACTGCATGTGAAACCTCCGACATGTGCTGCTGCTGCTGCGCCGCCACCAAACTCGACCCCCTAATTATGTACAATTAGACATTCCCCCCGCCAACACCACCCCACCCCCGCCTGCCGCAGCTGCTGCCGGTACCTGGCATTCCTCAAGGTGTCTGAAGAGTTCTCCAGGGGACGGGACGAGATGCCGCCTCGGGGAATAACTACCGGCTTTTGTCAAAATGAGTGTTTTTAGAAGCGTGTAATGTATCCAAAAAGAAAAAAAGAAAAAGTATGGATGACGTACCAGGTAAGGAGACAGAATTGATTCGTTCTAAAATACGTTTATGTTCTGTAGGCAGGCGTCATGATTGTGTGTTCTTCTAACTTTATAACCTTCCTTCAGAAAGATTTAAGCCTTTTTCTCTGTTACTGAGTCGTATAGGAGTGCCAATGCATAAGCACTGAAGCAACCTTTTACTAACCTGCAGTTATTCTTCTATTTCTGTCAAGATCTTTGATTCATATCTCCTCCTGCAGCGTTGAACAACCCCCCAACACTAAATACATCAGAACGTGGGTCTCAAATTGGAAATATCCAGCTGTAATTTTTGGAAGCACTACATTGTACAGCGTTGATGAAATCTGCAAAAACAGACGCATACAATGTCTGCATTACCAACAATGGGAGTTCATTAAAACAAGTTAAAAAAAAAAACAGCTTTCTTTGGCGCTCTATGGTTGAGATGTAATTCAGAGTTGAAACGCCAATCAAAGTTTCAGTGGGTCGAGAGAAGTCTGAGTTTTTGTGGCTAAAGTTGCATTTTTTAAAAAACCTTTGCCGCTTTTATTTATCTATTTTTTTTACAACATTTTAATTCAAATTTTATGGCTTTTGCAGATTTGACCTCACATGTCACACCAATGTTTAACGCTGTCTAAACTTTCCCAGTTTTCTTGCAAACAAACTCTTCTTATTGCCACAATTTTTACAATGTTTATATAGTTCATACATCAGGACGTAAGTATTTTTGTCTTCTTTTATCCAGTGTGTCTCTCACTTCTGTAGGACTTACGCTTTTTTATCAGATCCCCTCAGAGAGCAGAGTGAGCACATCGTAACTCCCATTGACTTCCATTTTATCTGAGCTCAGAATCTTCTCCTCCAAACAGGAAGTAGACTCTTTTTAACTTGATGTATCTTTGGGATAAAACACCCTAGAGGTGTCAAAATTGACACATGACGACCAGACACTTCTGCCCCCACGGTTCAGGACTTAAAAAAAAATAGTTTACACTTCATAGTATTTTCTAATCTACATTTCTGTTTCAATAACTCATCTGTCAGGGAGTGAGAGACAGAGGTGTTAACATGGTGACCCTAATGAGCCAAAGGCAGCAACTTTGACATTTCTTATGATCTCTTTACTTATACAGTTTATACATCAAAATGTGAGCTTAGATGATTGCAAAAGTAAAAATCCAAACTATTATTGGGCTTCACAGAAGAAGGTTGATGTTGGAGTTTCAGGCAGCAGCTCAAAACATCTTCAGAAATGTTCTAGTTTGATATCAATAAAGCCCATTTAGATTTTCTGGCCACCCAGTCGGCGTCTGTTTGTTTGTAGTAACTGAAGTGTTTATTTAATATTTCCTGCTCAGACCCAAATTGCCACGACAGCCGGCACCACTACACGAACAAAAGGCACACACCCTGTAATTAACATCAGACACAATTAGCCGAGCGGGCGGGCAGGCGGTCGGGCAGGCTGGCTCGCTCCATCGGCAGACGGGAGGAAACGATAATGACGACACCTCAGGCGCGGGGAGGGCGGGTGGGCATCGGTCGCTCTGCAGAGCGAAGTACAAGCGGGTACGATCTGACCTTTCAGAGGAGCTGACCTGGTAATGAGGGAACGTCGATGGCAAACAGTGCCGGGCAGGGACAGGGGGTGAACCTTCATGCATGGGTGGCCGCTTGCCGCTGGGATTCATTAAGCTCAATGGCAGCTGGATGCTTACTGGAAAACGAACTTATATTTAGTAAATCTTTTCTAACTTTTCCCCGAAGAACTTTTGCCTTGGGCTCCCTCTGTCCGGGTGACAGCAAAGCAAGTAAAGCTCATCCACAATGAGCATTTGAACCAAAGCTAGGAAGAGCCTCGACCCACGTCTGATCCATCTCTGCCTGTCTTTTATTCATCTATTATTCCTCCAATTCCTTTTTCAGATGCACCTCCCTCCTCTCATCCTCTCTGTATCACTCCTTCCCCCACTTCCTGACTCTTTCCTTGCCCCTTTGACCCCTAAATGTTAGCAGATGAGAGGACACAACGCCAATAGTCATTCACCCCGCTCTTAGTGACCATTGTGTGTCTGCTTTGGTTAAATCTCCCCCTCCCTCGGCGTCTCTTCCCCATTAATGACCACAGAGCTTAAAACCCACAACTGACTCCTTAGAATCACCGTGCAGAGCTGCTGCTTGGTTTTCTGTTAGAATGGGAGGAAATATTTGCTCACATTAGTCATGCTGAGAAAAATTACTTCTAATAGTTAAAACTTTAGAAACAAACTCAATGGAAAAAAAGAGCGTTTGCCTGCTTCCAAATAAGTTCTAACAGCGGAGAGTTTTGGCAATATTTTGGAAGATTAGACATTTGGGGTGAAATTTAATAAAAAGTAGGAGTTTTGATATGATTTTTTACATTAATATAAGTACAAATAGATATGTTTTTATTTTATTTTACCTTATTTTGTCATGTGTTGCAACTGATATTATTACAGCTTTCAACAGAGTCTTCACACATTCTGAACCTGTAACCAATGTTTAAAAATCTTTTTTTTTTTTGTGTGTGTTTTGATAGAACTAGTCCAGTCACACTTTTACTTTTTTAACTAATAAACACCAATAGTATGCTGGCTGGAGAAGTCCTGCTGAAGAGTCTTCTTCGTGAAAAAGAGTGGGAAAATAACTCAAAACCCGTTTAAATGCTGATGTAAGCTGCTGAGTGATGTGCAAAACGTGGTATTTATTTGTCTTCCTCAGTGTTCTTATGTTATCTCATGTTTAAAGGTATTTTATATAAATATATGCATTTTGTGTGTTTCAGGGGGACCCTATGCCTGCAGCCCTGGTGGAGCTGGTTAGAAACAGCCCCATCTCCTCTATAGAGGACCTCCAGCTGCTGCTGCTCACTGACTCCGTAGGTAAAGAGCTGAGATTTATGATTTTATCACCATACATGCTCTATAAACACACACAGTTTTAGGCCGTACTCCATATAGTTTTAAAACCATTTACCGTTTGGTTTACACCTCATGTCCACATCCAAACAGCTTTTTTTTGGGTGCAAAAAAAAAAACAAAACTGAGGTGTTTTAAAAATGATTTATACCTTTTTTCTGTCTTTCTGCACTTAAA
Source organism: Kryptolebias marmoratus (assembly GCF_001649575.2). Taxonomy (NCBI): domain Eukaryota; kingdom Metazoa; phylum Chordata; class Actinopteri; order Cyprinodontiformes; family Rivulidae; genus Kryptolebias; species Kryptolebias marmoratus. The sequence goes on along the minus strand of NC_051441.1, from coordinate 15,854,438 downwards.
TAGTATCCACTTATAGGGGATCAAACTAATTTAAAGCAGAAGGGGTGAATATATATATGGATCTTCAGTTTTACAGTTTTTGGAATTATTTAACAGAAGTTTTTTCCTCGTTTTATCTTTGTAATTTAGAGTATTAAAGTAAAAATATTACATATAATCAAATTAGAAAACCAGAAAGCTGTCTACCTGTCTTGTCTGTTTTATTTTACATCTAAAATTTAAAATACTGCTGTTCCTGGAGTGTGTGAGGCGTCCATTTTTCTGATTTATTTATTAGACCGGACTGTTCTCGCAAGACACAACTTTAACCTGCGGGAGGGTGAAAAAAGGCGACAGCTTTGTGCACAAAAAGCAACAAAATAGATATTAAGCAACATGTATCCTGTCATTTTTCACAGATAATGTAATGCAAATTGTATAATGTGTGTGGTTAGATCCTGTTAAAGCAGCAGGGCTGGGCTTTTACACACAAGATTTAACCGAAAGGCGATGAAGTGAACAAAATGTTGTGGAAATATAGGAAAGTACATAAAAAGTTTAACATGTTATTTGTCTAGAGTTAACTTTTGCAAAATAGCTACTTCCTGGAGGCAGGTTATTGATGCTAGAAGCAGAAAAATATAATGATGAATAGCCAAAGAAAGTGGGTGCGTTGAGGATATACATGCATTAAAACATTTTAATATCTGCGCAGGATGGGGGTTCAAACCTGGGTCTTCTACTTGAAAGATGGAGGCACGACTCCTATGTGCTAATCCTGATGGACCGTACCACTGTTAGAAAAATGAAGGGGGTGGCATAATTTTTGAAAGGCATAAATGTATCGTTTTCACTACATAAATGGTGGATTTGCTTTCTGTTTGTTATAATGCTTAAAAGTATAGTCTCCTCAAATGATTTATTCGGGGGGCAATCTCTGTTTTTCCATAATTCATGGGTTTGGAGCCCCCTGACACTCAAAAATCTGTGTTTATTCATGTTTAGGAGAATGTTTTCCATAATATTGTGCAGCTCTATAACATGCTTCACAGTTATACTTCATAAGAAACCTAAAATGACTTTATCAGATTTATGTTCTTTTTAATCTTCTTGTGCAGTCAAACTTTTTTCACCCATATGAAAAACATATTTTTATTTCTTTAAATGCAGAAAGTTGCATGGGATTCTAGAATGCCATTAAAAAAATATGAAGCACCACAGACCTAACAAATCATTCCTAATTATTTGTTTGTGTTTGCTGAGGTAAATGCTGTTTGTTTTTGTCTCAGATGAGGAGGACGGGACCTCTGCAGCTAACGAAGGTCACAGATTTCCACGGAGTCTCGGTGAGCTGAACATCCCTGTTTGTTTTTGGTTTTATTTGGATTTGCTGGATGACCATCTTAAACTGAGCTGACTCCAAAAGTTATTAAGATGTAGATGCACATCCTAAGATTACTTTCTAAGAGTTTCATTAAAATTGGTCTGGTGGCTCATAAGATATTTTGATAACTGACAGACAAATGAACAAACACACACAGACACATTGTCCCCCTTAAACCTGCAGTGGTGATCACGTTAATGATCAGGATACAAGGGGTGTAACGCCTAAGACACACTTTGGAACATAATTCATTGTGAGGGTCAGGGTTTGGAGCAGTATTTTAAATGTTTTTGTTGTGTTTACAGACAATAACAAAGAAGCAAAGACAATAATAAAAAAAAATCAAGCTTGTTAGGAGGGAGAGTCTAAGGCCTTGTACAGAAACATAGGATTTGTCAACTGATAAATTCACTATAAAATAATGAGCTTCACTGTCTTTTTTTAACCAATCTGAAGTGTAAAAAGTAACCCACAGGCTACGTGTCAGAAAGTTTGATCAATTCCAGAAAAGTACCTCTTTCGAAAATATTACAAAAAAAAACAAAATCAATTTATTAAACCAATTAATTTGACCCAAACGTCATGCAAAAATAAAAGCAGCCAAACCGAATAATATCTTCCATTATGACAATAAAAAATAAATAAAATGTAAAAAAAAAAAAAATTAGGCTTAACATCAGGGATATTGAACAAATACACTAATGGCTTGGCACAGTCCTTTTCAAATTGTTGCTTACATGATAGAACTGCCTGCCATACCTGCACATCTCGTTTCTCTCAACTATGGCTGTCTACGATCACCGGCACAGCAGAGGTTTTTTTTTCTTTCACACAGCTGATCCTGTGACTGACATTTTCGTCGTCAGTACCTGTCCAAAACGTCTGAACCGTCACACCCCTACTGGATACTAATACCAAAACTAAACCTAACACCAGTTCTGTCATTTCCACTAATGTCGAGTCACATCTGATCCCGCAGACGCCCAGCCGGCCCAGCAGGCTCTGTGTAAAGTTCGCACAGAGGTGGTGGAGGTCACCAGGGCGATGCTGGACCGCAGCAACGCCAACTTCTTGCTGTGGCCGCCGTGCGTCGAGGTGCAGCGCTGCTCGGGCTGCTGCAACACCAAGAGCTTGCAGTGCGTCCCCGTCCTCACGCACACCAGATACCTGCAGGTACACGAGCATGATGGGGTGGGATTAGAATTAAATGATTAAATAGTCAGATCAGAGACTTGTGCAGGTAACAAATAAATGACACCAAAAAGCAGCAGAGAATATCAGTGTAGACCACATTCTGTCTGAGTGGTATACTCAGAATACATCCCGGTGATTCTCCCTCTTCTTCCTCCTCCCTCTCCAGGTCATGAAGATTGAGTACGTCAACAAAAGGCCCACTTATGCCAGAGCGGTGGTGTCAGTCGTGGATCATGTGGAGTGCAGGTGTCAGCCCACTCCATGGCCCCCTGTGCTCAAGAAGAAGTCCTCCCGCAGGCAGCACAGCCACCTGCATCGAAACCAAACACTCAGTCAAGGGCCTGCGCAGGGACAGGTACATGCTCTCTGTTTTATGAACGACTGCCTAAACGTCTATAAGCAGTGTGCAGCAAACACTGATCAGCCATAACATTGTGATCACCCTACTAATGTTAAATGTGTCCCCTTTAGCTGCTAAAACAGCTCCACAATATCAAGATATGAACAAATAACTTAAAGGTGTCTCCTCGAGTGTCTAGGTCTGGGATCATAGCAGTAGATCTTCTGGCCTCTATAGATTGTGGGACAGGGTTTTTTTGTGGATTGTTTCCAGCAGATGGCTCACAGCTCTTTTGTAGCATCTGTGGTTGCTGCTGTGGGGGCAGTGATTGGTCTGGAACAATGTTTGAATAGTTGGCAAATGTCAAAGTAACATCCCTGTGAAAAGGCAAGATACAGGTTGTTTCTGCAATGTGGTGCATTTTAGGAGCATTTGCATGTTTTTTGCATCTGTATGTGCAAAACCACAGGCACCTCGCTGCTGTTTACACACTCATATTTGTATGAGTAGAATAACTCTCTCTGCTTAATGTCAAGATGATAAAATTCATCTTGATCTGAGGCTGAAACGATGAACAGCCTTACACAATCTGAGTATTTTTGCTCAGTGGTCATAATGTTATGGCTGGTATTTTGGCTCAAACGAGGCAAAACGCTGTCTTTACTAAATTACATTTTCTTGTTTTGTGACCTGGGCAGAGTTAGAGTTAAATGAATAGTTTAGATCTTTTAAAGTATGGTTCTGTGGAAAGTTTGTGAAAAAATATCTTAACAATCAGATTGATGAACAGCCAGCTTAAATGTGGCCTAAGAACAAAGTGGATTGTCTTAAAACAACTCCAGTTGCAAAAGTTTCACAGCAGTTTATGTTGTTCTGGTATTCCTGCAGAAATGTTGTGATATTACTGCTGGAAGTGCTCCAGGTTGCACAGGAAGTGCTACAGTTAGTTGCTGCTGTTGCAAATAACCACAAAATTCTATGTAAATAGCAGTGAAATGCAAAACTGTCAACAATTCAATAAGTTTATCAAATAAACTGCTGGGATATTTTTGAAATTTGAGTTGTTTTGAGATGATTCAGTGTGGGCTTGGCCGCAATCTGGTCCGAGGTAAACTCGATTTTCAAACTGAGGGCATTGAAAAAGGCTATCTACAACAGGGAAGATAAAATTTCATCATAACCATTCCACAGAACCCCATTTCAAAGGATCTGAACTGTCCCTTTAAGTATCTACAATGAGGTAAAAGTGACCAACATTCTGGGTGGAGCTGAATCTTATTTTTGTTCACTGTGAAGGTGAAGGTGCACTCCAAAGATGAGCTCCACCTGTTGGATGAGCTGAAACAAACTCAGAGGGCCCACCTGGAGGACCTCCTGGAGCAGCAATGGAGCCCCAGAGGAGACACCTTCCCTCAGCCTGGAGAAGGTTACAGTCCAGCAGGAGAGGAAACGTCTCAGCATGAAGAGGCTCAAACGAGCCTCTTTGCTCCACACTGGGCTCACAACTTCACCAGGCTTCTTGGGACTGCAGATCAAACTGAGAAGCAGGAGAATGTGGAGGTCTCCGATGACGTCGGTGTGGAAGTAAAGGGGAAGTCGGGAGGAACCGGAGATGCAAGAAACAAAGACACACAGACACACAGCCCGCTACGGGAAGAGGATAAATCCAAAATTTCAAAGAGCCACACTGGCGGACTCTCTAAGCATGTTACTGAGAATCCTCAAGACGTGTTCAGCCCTAGTGAGGAAACCCTTATAGAGAGGGTGGAGAGCAGGTTCCGACCTACCAAAGAGCCAAATCCAGACCCTCGAGAGCCGGACAGGAGGAACGGAAACGAGACTCCCGAGGTGGAACGCATGCTACAGGTCGAGGAGGAAAGATTAGAGGCAGAGAGAAAAGAGCTCCTACTTCTCCACAAGAGGCTGGATCAAGAGAAGGAAATACTGCGACAGCAGAAACTAAAGCAGGAGGAGGAGGAGGAAAGGCTGAAAGAAAAGGAGGCAGACAGTCAGCATCACCTACACGGGAAACATCATCATCTGCATACAACCACTCAGAAACCAGGTAAAAGAAAGAAGAAAGATAATGACATTAAATGAAATTATTGAAAATAATTTTAAAAAGTCCAGAGAGTAATTTGTGTCTTTGTTATTGTGTCTATCATCTTTTCTTGCAGAGACAACAACATCTACAACCACAACTCGGCAGCTGGCAGCCCCGACGGGCCCCAGACATCCCGCTCGTCCGAACCTGATGAGGAAAAGGATGAGGAAGAACCGCAAACGGATCAGCAAGGCAGCAATGAGAGCGATGCTGATGTAGATGTGAAACAAAGCCATGTGAGTTCACAGGAATATACACTGAATGCATGACCTGTAATAAACTGGATTCAAATATCTAATATGGTGAACATGTCTTCTTTTGTTTTTTCTTCAGGAGCATTTGAGGATAATCCAGAGATGAAGCAAGATGAATCAAAATATTTATTCATTGTCAGTAACCAGCTTGTCCAGTGAGATCTCCTCAGTAACACTACTAATGACCGTCTGCTGAACCTGTAACTGTTCCCCGATGGAGCGCAGCAGGAGGGATGAAGGAATAGACAGAAAAGATGGACCTTCTGCGCTGTCTTTATGAAAGCTGATGATGAAAAGTGGCGCCCGAAGACAAAGTGTGTTCGGAACACTGTGCCCTGAGCGGGAATGGAAAAAAACAAAACAAGCGTGGCTGATGAGCTGTGGAGAATAGTGCAATTTCAGAACTCTTCCTGGATCCATGTTTAGATATCAGCAGAGAGAAACTGCACTTAAACGTTGACAGAGCCAAAAGCTCAGACGGGGTTTGTTGGTGAGAACCTTTATTTTTGTGAAAACCACTGCCAAATCAGAATACGGAGAACGTTTGGTGGAAATACGAACAAAAAAACGGATGTAACTGTTGTGTTGTAATTGATCTGAGACAATCATCATATGAATGCAACAAAGGCAGAATTTATGTGTAAAAACAACAAAAAAAGATTTCTTTTTTTCTTCTGTTTAACTCGTTACAAACACTGGAGAATAACATGGATTTAATTAGTGAACAAAAACATAATTTTTGCATCATTAAGAATTCTGTGTTTCTGAGTCAGTCTGTGCTGCGTTTCTTATTTATTTGCCTTATATTACTGTGGATTAACGTTCTGTACCAGTACTGCAGACAAGACGTTGCTGAGATGCAGTGTGCACATCTGTTTGGGCTCATCTCAGTGCACTGGGCGGGTTTAAACAGAGCGCGAAGAAGTTTAAAGAGGGATCAAAAAATGTCTGAGACCTCCCAGCACCATGCCTTGTTCAACGTCTGTGTCATGGAAGTGTCTGTGCACGTGTGTTTGTGTTGTATGTTTGGTGTGGAGTGTGTTTATGGGCTCACACCAACACGTCTTTAATGTATGTTAAAAATGTTTCTGTCCTTTTTGTCTAATAGAGAGAAGCGTGTCTTCCTTTCCATTTGGGTTGATAAAAACAACCAAATTTTTTGTAAAATTATAAGTCTCCTTTCAATAAGAAAACTAAAAAGAAAACAATCTTTGCAAACATTTGTTATTTTTGCGCCCTGTACATTTGTAACTACTTTTAGAAACACTCCACTGATGCAGTTCTCGTGTCCAAAAGTCTTTAGTCAGCCATCTTAAGTTATTGAAAATCATGTGCTAACTTACAACTGTTAATGATTGTCTGTTTTATTATATGTTAGAAACAAGAGGACATTTGTGATATGTTTGCCATATAATGCTATTTTCATATTGATATAAGAAGCTAAATTGCTTGAAATTGACTTTGTGTTTTTTATTCCTTTTTAAATCTCTTTTAGGATAAAGCTAATAGGCTAATCTTAGTATAGCTTATGCTAGAATTTGCCCATTTATTTTGAAATAATAGTTCAGATTTTTTAAAGTGAGGGTCGTGTGGAGAGGTCATGAAAAATTCATATCTTACCTGTGATAGATAACTCTTTGAACCTCAGTTTGGAGAAACAGAATTAATTTCTGATCAGATTGCTGAACTAACATGTAGTCCACTTTGGTCTTGGCCTTGCTCAGACTAGCCTTTAGCTCGTCATTTTTTATTGCTGCATTTTATTTGTACTCAAAAGTGGGAGTTCCAAGTCAGAAAAATCAACTAGAACGTTACCAAATCTGGACTCAGAAAGTCAGAGGTTTCACGGCAGCCCTAATCTCAAAGTGCATTATGGCTGATTTGTGCATGAAATACGATAGCTGCAGTAATAAACTTTTTATTTTCACCGGTTTGTATCTCTGTAATCCAGTCAAACATAATACTTTCCAACCACTATTAGGGAACATGTTGAGCAGTGTTTAAATGAACAGAATGCAGAGAAATGTATTGTTAACAACATGTATTGCTAATGCTGGTCAGGGAGTAAAACATGAGCAAATCCTACTGGTTAACTGGAACACGGCTTATTTAAGTACGACTTCATTCCCAGATCCAAGTTACAACTGAGGAGGAAAACGGAGCGTAGCATAATTTCTGTTTCTCCAATCTGAGGTCCTTGAAAGAGCTATCTGCAACAGGGTTAAATATTAATTGTCCGTAAACTTTCACCTGTATCCCACTTCTAATGATCACTTTAAACAAACGGAGACAAAAATATTCTGGGTCTGACACTGATCTCACTGGTAATCGTGCTGTACCAGATTGGACAAATGTTCACGAGATGTTGGCATTTGCCATAGGGTGAAAAGGTCATGTACTTCACATTTGGGAGATGGTGGTGTCCTGTTAACACCTGTCAGCAACAGCAGTGCTGGATGATCTGTTCGCTCTGAGAACATCACTTCACACCGGGTTTAGAATCCGTGTCCACATTGGATTTCAATTTCTTTCTTTGTGCGCAAACATAAATACTCTCTTTTTGGAAACGTGTGGAATTCTGCAAGTCTGAATCACCTTACACCTACATGTACAAGATACGACCCTCACCTGTGGTTAGTGTCACATTAGATCTACTTTGATACATTAAGTCCACTGAAGTGACCTGTGAATAAACTCATAAGATACACAGTCACTCACTTGGCACCTTATTGTCACAGGGGGAGTTGTTTTTATTTATACAGTTTAGCTAAATTTACTGACCAATATCTCGACATAGGTGACAGATTAGTTAAGTAGGCAGTCTAATTTACATAATCTGAAAAGAAAAAGACAAGAAAAAGTCAGGACTGAAGGTGAACTCTGTCACACACTTGTCTCATAGTTTGTTTTTCACAATTACCCACTTGACTCTCTTGGCAGTGAAACCCTTCACTCAGCAGACAGCTGCACAGCTATGCACCTAAACACGCAAGCCAAGAAGTCATATGGTTCTTCGTTTAACTGGAATCATACGAGGAATTACTTTTTAAAGCCAAATACATCTCAATGCCCAAATTTTTAAGTCTTAGAATTTATATTTGTTAGGAAAGAAATTCAGATTACTGATGATTGACTTGTTTTTCACTGTCTTCAGCCTTGTTTTCCTTATAGCCAGTGTTTATTCAGGTACTCCATACTGTCGAGCTCACACGGCCGTACTACTTCTAAACAGCAGGCCAGCTCCAAATTTAGCATCGAGGTGGGATGCGTGTTTTTCCGGGGGTGTCTGAGCAGCTCCCCGCCTCCTGCAGACATCAAACAAAAACAAAGAGGAGACGTGCATGAAGGCTTGTTGACTGCAACAAACACACATGGGCCTGCCAGCACTTATTCAAGCACAAACAGGGGTCGGCCATCACAGCGGTGTGGGAGCGCAGACCATGACAAAGGATACGGGATGGTTCATGGCTGACTGGTTGACCTTAAAAGATGATTTGGCTTGTTGGGTCTCAATAAAACTCTTTCCCAACCAAAAGTCACTGGAACAATACAATGGACCGCTATGACCCAAACCACTACCTGATATTCACTCATGACCCTAACCATTGTCATCAGTTGGTTCCAGTCAGACCATGTTATAAAATATCATCTAAGAGTCACCGGCTACTTGTTTCTTTGTGTCACGATTAGTGGTAACTCATTGAAGTAGAACCCAAATGCAGACATAACTGGAGTCAGGATAAGGGTGAAAAGCCAGAACTTTAATAACCAAACCCAAGGATAAAACAATGATCATCATAATCTGACAATAAGTTAAGGAATATGGAGATCATATAATGTAGACTGGGAGGGTTGATGAGTAAATAGGTGTGCTGATTATGGATGACAAGCAGGTGGTCGATGAAAAGCTAGAATCTGGTAACTGGAGACATCCAGTGGTTTGACAATGACAAGGACAAGATTCACTGACGCAAATAAAACTCACAATAGTCAAATAACAAAACAACAAACAACTTGATTTAAAACTTAAAAAGATCAGGAACACACCCAAACTGCGAGAATTAACCAATGCTTTTGGTAAGATTAGGGATAAAATAACCTGGACCTGTGGACAGTATGTCTGTGTAGATTTTATTCCTAAAAACTCCTTTCACAAACACTTTAAACCTGGCCCGAGAAGCTGTCTTGCTGTAATTTATGAAATAACCGAAGTGGCATGTAGGATTGAAGTCAATCCACCACTGTTACACTTCTGATCCACCAAGTGAGGTAGTGACAGAGCTGAAACAGTCGGTATAACTAAGGGTAAGCTGGGATCAAGACTCAATGGTATAATGTCATGATGACAGACAGTCTGTACAACCAGCTGGCCACAGGATTCAGAATAGAAGATGTTTCACATATTTTTTGTACAAATTGCTCCAATGCTTTTGGATTATATGCCAAGAACCCTGTGTTTTATTTTTTACATTTATGGAAGCTCAAACTGTTACTGTAAGGAGTGACCAGCACCACTGGTGCATCTGTGAACAACCAGAAGCAGCTTAAAGAGTGGTATACCAGACACTTGAAGAACTCTGAAAGTCCAAGCACTCCAACAAGTCTTGTAACCATGAAATATACAAACCAGTTTTTCAGAAATGACAGAGGCTTTTAGATTATAAATGCCTTCAAGAACCAAGAAAGCTGCCTTCCTATCAAACACTTAGATTCTAAGTGTCAAACTCCAGGCCTCGAGGGCCGCTGTCCTGGGAGTTTTAGGTTTTTCTGCCCAACACACCTGATTCAAATGGTTTAATTACCTCCTCAACAAATCATCAAGTTCTCCAGGAGCATGGCAACAAGTCATCCATTTAAAGCAGATGTTTGAAAGCAAGAACACATCTAAAACATGCAGGAGAGCGGCCCCGAGGAATGGAGTTTGACACCTGTGACTTAGAACAACTGGTCAATGGAAACACTGGCTTATACAAAGTTAGATAACAAATCCACAAAGATGTAATGGAGACATCGCCTCATTCACGGATGTTTGTGCACCTCCGTTGGTGTGTATCCATGCAGAGCAATAACAGCTGGATCAACAACAGCTTTTTAAACCTCTGCACTGTGCAGAAGTTCAAATCCACTCTCTAAATTATTCCCATTTTGCCTCCAAGGAGTCCATATTTTCTTATGATCTTTTAATTGGTCTTGATAATTAGTTCTCCACAGTTTGTGGAAGTCTTTTAAAGTTTTTCTTTGAACTTTGGCTGCTTTTGCTCTTATTTCCAGTCCTTGTGTGTGACCTTTTTGAAAGCTAAAGTTCAAGAAAGTTGAGCTCCTTGGAAGAAATATGAAGATGACTCAAGGATGACTTCTTTTAGAGCAGCTGAACAGCTTAGTAGTTTACATACAGCAGGCTCTGTTTTTAGTAGAACAAACAACAACATGACCTGCTAAAATGTGAAGAAAAGAACAGCCAAAATACACCTAACTGTCCTTGGGAGACATTTCTTTGCCAAAAATCTTCAGTATGCCTGAATTCCCAGATGTCCAGTTGTGAGGAAACAGGAGGTCTTTGAACAGGAGGTTACACAAGCATCCGTGTGGCGCCACACACTCCCTACACCTTCTAGTGCTTTTATTTTCCTGTTTTTATCTTTGACCAGCGACAGGGACGTGCTGTACACGAATGTCCACAGAACTAGCGTAAATGATTCCAACTCTGAGCTTTTCAATGGAATCCACCTTTAACCCATTAAACTATCATCAAACATCAAAGTTTCACCATTCAGAAAAAACGTGAATCTTTTCCTTACTTGGTTTCTAATCAAGGAACAATAGCTCGCTGACGTGAATCTGAGATGAAGGAATGCGATTGTCTTTTTGAGGCAGAGTATTTGGAAAAATCTGCATTGCGGAAAAAAAAGACCAAATACCCTCTTCGTTACCACAGTACCACTTCTTTTCCACTACCACGGTAAAGACAAAATGGATACAACACTGTTGTGGGAATGGTGATACTAGTCAGTCTATGTCTCATCAGTGAGGAAATTATACTTTTCAGTGGGCTCAAACACAGGAAGTTGGTATCAGGATGTCTGGAATTCCAATATTGTGCTTTCCCTGTGAAGATAAACAAGATTATCCCACACCATAACTTATCAATATTTAGGACAAGGGCTTTAGAATATAAACGGGTCACACGGATACAAACTCAATCCCTAATGCATGTCTCAAAGTTTATGTTTTCCAGTCTCACACCTGGCCTCAGAAACTGATAAACCCACACTCTTAAGGTGGTATCCCACTGTGCTGTTACTAGTTAGCAAACGGCATTCATGAGAGAGTCTCCAGAATGTGTCACAAAGTTCAGGGTGGCTCTAAATTTCCTCACATGAGTCGCATAGGCATGCAGTCCCGTCGCTTGAGTATTGAATGTATTCAAGATTAGTGCGAGAAATTCTGACTGTAGTCAATAATAATAGTCATGTTAATAGTCACAGAGTTGCTGTAGGCATCTCCAACTTGTCTCAAGAGTGCCAGAGCTATCTTTTGGCACCTGCATGGGAGCACTCCTCAGACAAAAAAACATAACCCAGGTCTAAAAAAACACACCAATGATAAATGATAATTATTAAAAACTGATCCATATCTGCTTTATTTCAAAAGTGTACTTCGGTAGATGAAATCATTGATCCTTAGGTTGTTTGCTTTACACCCATCAGTAAGTGTCTCTACTTCCATCTTGTCTCCTTCATGCCTGCATGTAGGAAAACAGGAGACTGCCTGTTGAGTAGTTTGTGGACTTTGAGCTGTTGAAAATTTTAAATACACAATATCAAAATATTAATGGAATTTCATCATATCCAGTAAATGAAAATTGATTTTAACTACGCATTTGGACATGCATGTCCTCTGGCATCCATCAGGGGGTGCTGCAGCACCTTTGGCACCCCTACAACCTTGGCCTTGTCTTTTCTGCTACCAAAACGGTCTCCTACATGTATTTGGATCCTGCTACAGCTCATCGTCCAACATTCATGACAAGATTTCTGGATAAACCATGAAGGGTCCAGCCACTGATTAGCCATGTTTCTGGTGACCGTGCTCTGTCTGTCTTATTTATTTTGGGGTCTGCTCTTACACCTACAAGGGATTTGTCATGCTCTTATTTTTTCTTATTGTATGTTTTGTGTGTGTTTGCTTGGTTTTTGTTACCTTATAAGGTCCTATTCTGGTATAATCACCTATCTGGATAGGAGCGGTAGTCGCTATGGATCATAACATGCTGGAACATCATTTATGGGTTAGGGGTTATGTTTAGAGCTAAGGTCTAAATTGACTTTAGGTAAGAGTTAGGGATGTACTGGTAATAGTTAGGTTTAGGGTTATGGTCAGCATTACAATTTCCTAATAAGGATAGAAATACGTTTGTGTGTGTGCTGATGATGTTTAGTCCTTTAGTCATTTCCTGGATTTTGTGACTTCAGTTTTAAATATAACTCTTTGTAGCTGCGACACTACCAACACATCAGTATCAGCAGTGTTTGCACAAAATGATAAACTTTCATATCTCATGTTGGAACAGCACTTCGGTGTGGAGCTGAGGCTTTTTAAGAGTTTTAAAATTTTTGCGTTTTAGGTCTGGAACCATCTATACACATGAGAAACTTTTCATTGAACCTGCTGATACTTGCTGTGGAAGTAATAAAACAATTAGGCATGCAGTACTTTTTGAAAGCTTGTTTATAAGCTCATAATTAGACTTTGTGAATCTGTATAAATGGGTTTACAGGATCTAAGTGAGTCGGTTCAGTTGCTGCAGCATCTGTTATGTCTATCTTTGTGTCCTAAAAGCTCCTAGTTTTAGAATGGTCAGGTGGATTCTGATTGGCATAAAACAGCAGGCGCACACAACCACTTATAAAAATTTTATTAAAGCCTGGACTGCAAATGATTACCTTCTAGTTGTTTCAGAAAAGATAAAGAATTGTCTCCGATTTATTAAACACAAGAAGAAAATCTACATAAAGTATCATGTGAACTTTATATACATGTTTGGTAACTCTGTGTGAAACAGAAGGTATTTGTTTGTACCCAAAATTCACAAATTTATGCCCAAAATTACTGTACACATCTTTTTAAACCTTTGATGAAATTCCAGTTTCATTAGAATGAAGGTTCCACGTGTCATTGGCACCGTGTCCGTTTCTATACATTTCTTTGTTATCGAAATTATAAAGTGACAACAATCATGCCATTTTTAGCTTTATTTGTTTGAGCATTTAGTCCATTAAATGTTCACCAAACATTCTTTCATTGCTGAAATATATATCGAAAAAGCTCTTGAACAAGTTGAAAGTGTGTGGAGTTTCCCTTTTTGTTTTTGTAGGTCTTCTCCAGATGTCTCACACCCCACACATATCAAATATCCGGTTAATTTGTGCAATTTATGCACAAGCATACTTATTGTCTTTCTCTTTTCAGGCTGTGACAGAGCACCAGCTTGTCCAGAGTGCAGGTTTGCCTCAGGTAGACGCAAGAAAGCAAAAAACCCAAAACCCCACAAAACAAATATTTTGCAGAACATCCTTCAGACATAATTGCACTTCAGTTTTAAGCTTTGCTTAATGATCTTAGATACAAAAAAAAAAAAATCTAAACAATAAAGTGTTACCCCCAATAGTAAATCACACAATTGTCTTTTTTTTCTCCAGCAGCAAAAGCAGCTTGAAATAAAGTGCAAAGCTTATTAAAACTGAACTCCTTTATGAGCTGCTGTTTATGAAGGGCTGCTGTTTATGAAGGCTGGCGGGAGGTGGCAGTATCCTGAGGCCTGAACAGCGACCTCTTGAGGCCAGGAGGGGAACGGTCCTGAGGTGTAATCTGAAGGCTGACTCCTGACAGAAGTGTCGGCGAGGCTGGACTGGTTACCCGACCCAGTGGGCCACGCTGCGGTACCTGCAAAGTACTGGTTCTGCTCTGCGCTGACATATTCTTGTAGGTTTGTGTTGTTTTCACTGCGAGACGTCAGGTCCTCTGTGGACCTCGACACAGCATGGGTGGGAAGGCACACGTAGTCTTTGCCATAAAGAGGGGCCGGCACCAGAAAAGAAGGCTTGTGGATCTCTGATGGGGCTTCTTGGCCTTTCTCTTCATGCTGGACATTCTCTGACATAATCACAGGCGCTGGTACCTGCCAAATAGACACAGGAGCATTAAGTAACTGCAAACTGTTTACAGGTTTTTAAACTATTTAGAATTAACATGTTAGAAAGCTGTTCTTTAAGCCATGTTTCCTTCCCTACCATGAACCGTTGAATCTCCTGCCCTCAGGTCAGAAGAACTGGATGTTTTTCAAAAAACTGGGGGAGCAAAACTGGGAAAATGCTCCATCTGTAATTCTTCATTTACAGCAAATATCTGCTTCTTCTCTGCATCATATTCACAAAACACATAGCGCTAATTGTATGCTGGCAGGCGCGAGCAAATTTGCAATCTTTCTGCGTTTTCCAGAACACAGCTGTTCTCACTGCACACACTAAATATAACCGTCCACCACAAACACATCCGCTGGATAAGACAGAGGTGCTGCATAGACAACATTGACCTTTTTCAGAGAGAAATCATGTTCTAGATGGCTTTTAAAAATCGAAACGTGGCCATTTTGGATTTCATTGAACGTCACTGTAACCTCTTATTTTCACTCTATCAGGTTTAGATGTAACATTCCTGAGGGAGTACGTAAATTGCACGAATGGATGGCGACTCCAGCGTGACTCATTTCTTGCCTGACTCAACCTCATAGAAAACATTAGGTTGGGGAAAGGACCCTGTATCGATTTGATTCAGATTTCTTAATTCTCACCAAAACTGTCAGCCCACCGTCACACAAAATTTGCGAGATGATTGGACGACAGTCACCATAAAAAAAACAAAACTGTACTTTTGTTGTGTATTGTGACTATCGCAGGGCATTCTTGAGACATTTAGGCAACAAACTGGCGAGTTTTGACCCAAATAATGTTGGGAGTTTATGAAAATTTGTGCGAAATTTGCAAATGTGTCATAATTACAAATTTTGCGAGACCACAACTGGAAATTGGTGTTTTCTTGCAATTTTCAGTCACTAACTTCTCCTATCTTTTATGACATTTTAACTTTAATATCAAAGCAGCTATTGAAACAAAAAGGCCTGTCAGTGTTCAGAACATTTGGGTCAGGTACAGTATATCTACAGTCTAGTTGAATGCATGCTTTTCTTTTGTGATTTGAATAAAGTGCCTGAATAAGTGACAAATGAGCCCTGATAGGTTTTTGGGTGTGACTGACCTGACAGAAGATGTACGGCCCGCTGAAGCTCATCGACGACGTGTCACCATTGCTAACCTTCTCTACCGGAGAAGGAAGGTTGTCATGGTTCCAGCAGCCACTGTTCTGATCCATGCACTTTGTTTTAGAGTCTCTGGATGGCCACAGTAGAGCTTCTGAGGAGCTGCAGGGGGAGACAATAAAAATAAAATTTAAAAACAAAAAATCTATTTGCAATTAATTATGTACTTTCACTTCACATATTCTTTGTTTCTTTGACACCTGACGTTTAATCAGAAGGAACAGCGCTGTACCTGTCAGAGGTACAGCAGTAAAAAGCTGAAAACTTTCTTTGTCTGTGACGGAAGAAACTAGCAGATTTTGAGTGACATGTCAAACACATTACCATGTTGATATGCTGTCGTGGTGCTGCACTTTGCAAATGAAAGTCTTCTCGCTCTGCATGAAGGTCAGGGAGGGGTTCGACTGGATGAAAACAACAATGAAGCACATTTTACCCCAAATATAAACAACTTACGGAGAGTCAGAAGCATCTCGATCGGTCTCACCTTGATCTCGGACAAGATCTTGCTTTTACCCGGAGAGGGAACGGAATCCACCCACAGGATTACTTTCCTAATTGTTCAAAAATACATATCGAAATGAAATTTATTGATTGAACATGCAAAATTTGGGGTCATAATGAAACCGGGCTTATAAGAAGGCTTCTTGTACCTCTGACAAGCTGGAACGGTGCGGAACAGAATCAGTACAACTGCAGCTGCCAACGCACCAATGGATAAATAGATCACTCTGTTGAGCGACCAGGAGGCTGTCAGGAGACAAAAAAAACAAAAGAAACTGCTTTAACAGAGAGTGATCATGTCGACTAGTCATTATATGTTCATTTCAGCATCATTTTAGGATGTTTTGTGGGGCCCTTCTGAGGAAACAAAGCAACAAGCAGCAGGAAGTAATCCCCACACTGTGAATGTACTGTAAACACCTTCATTAGAGGTCCAGTCCTGAGGGTCGGTCCATTTCGAGGGGATTCCTTTGTACTGGGAGCCATGTCCCGGGACGACCAGCGACCTGACTTTGACCTGGTAGTCCTGGAGAGGGGCGAGGGATGTATCCAGGATGGTCACAGACGTGGACTTCTCTAAACTGTTCAGCAGAACGGGAGATCTCTGATGGCAGAAAAATCACAACGTTATTTGTGCTGGATACAATCCAAACCGGATAACTGGTTTTTGATAACATTTGTTTTACTTTTCAACCACTACAGAGCGTGTGCGATTAAAATAAGAGAGCTGTATCATTGCTCTGCAGCTTCACAGGGAAATAAAGGTTTCTTACCTGATCCAGTTTCCTGTAATAACAGACCTGATAAAACAGTCTGAGTTCTGTAGCTGGTTCAGTCCACTCCACCAACCAGCCGCCATCTTTCTCCCTCACTGTTACATTCTGTGGAGGGTCCGGGCGAACTATGGAGCAAAAAACACAATTTCAGCTAAAGTAATAAAATACGCACACAAAAAAGAAGATTTGTACATGATTTGAGTGTTTTCATTGGTGCTTTGGGCTGGGTTCTACAGTCTAAGTTATACAAACATCTCTTTTTTGTGTTGTTAAAGTGGTAGTTCAGCTTTTCTGTGGAAAAAATCTGAACAATCTATATCTTACCTGTTGTAGAAAGCCATTTTAAAGACCTTGGTTTGGAGAAATACAGTTTAACTTTGAATAGGGCTAAGATCAGAATGGATTTCTGTCAACTTAAAACAACTCCAAACTTTAAAATTTCAGAGCGGTTCATGCAAACACTATTTTATTGTTGTAACTTTTTCTTTACCCACTTATAAACGCAAAGTTTTATAGTTATTTGTAAGCTCAAATGGAGGCTGAAGCAGCTAGCTTTAACATTTCAAGTGCAGATTAGAACAATTCCCATTTTTCAGTTACCAATATCATTTGCACAAATCAAAATAAAACTTTTGAGTCAATCTGGTCAAAATTCAACTAAGTTTCTCTAAACTGTGGTCGTTAAAAGAGCTATCTACAACAAGTAAGTTATTATTTGTTCACAACTTCTTTACTCGCTTGCTCCTGTTAAAGGTCACAGGAAACTGGTTCCTATTTCTAGCTTTTAAGGCCTTCTGTACAATATTTACCTACACTCAACTATAAAAGTTTATAATTTCCCTGTGGAAAAAATTGTGAGGAGTAATGTCCTAATTTGTCCCTATAGGTATCTTATATTAGGCCACACAGCTCTAACAAAAAGGCTGAAGTACCTCCAGGTGGCGTGAAGAACAACATCAAAATACATATAAAGAAAATGCTCAGTCTGCTCAGCAAAACAACTGTTAGTTAATAATTATTTCAGCCCAGAATCAAAGTATATCAGCAAAAAAGTGAGACACACAGAAAAAAATAAAGATAAAATCAGTTTCATATTTGTTCTGGTTGGAGAGCACAAAGTGGTGGGCATGCACAAAATAATAATAGACTGCTGCCTCATCGTTTGTGAAAAGTTTCATATTTTGAGTCCTCACAAAGACACCAAAAACTGAGGTTTGAAAAATCAATACTTTGGCAAGCATTTAAATTTTTTTTTTTTGTGGTTGGGAGTGCAAAATCAGCAGAAAATATTCATTTATAAAAGTGTCCTGAGTAGTCTGGGCTATTTATTCACTGTATTGTGTGTTTATATATATATATATATAACATATATAACAGCTTTTTCTAAAGCTTTATAAAGTCGTGTGTTACTTTTTAAGCATGTTTGGTTTACTTCAGGAGTTCAGGATTTAACACAGCTTTATAAAGACACCTTCATGGTTAGTGCCCATTCTTAGACAATAGCACCATTTAAACACTAGGTGAAGCTGTTTAACCACACGGCATGCACCAAAGTTAACCACTCTTTGTCTGCACAGCTTCCTGTGGTTTTTATCACCCCTTATGTGCTTTTAAATTAGCTCCTTTTATTTTCGTCTCAGAGGCCCCCTCTCCTCCAGCGTTACAGCTGTGACTCACTGTGTTGGTAGACTTTAAAGGTCTTGGCGTTGTGTGCCGGTTGGAGGCTCAGCTGCAGATGTTCAGGGTCTGCGACAGCCAGCGAGCAGCTGAACCTCACCGCTGTCCCGCCGGAGACAGGACTCACAGTCGGGTTCACGCAGCATCTCTCAGACCTGAGAGGACAAATGGGGGAGTTGGTGAACGGGCGCATTTTGTCAGGTCAAAACCACAAAAACAACGTCGGCCTTATGCTCAGCTTACTGTGCTGTCTGGTTGGGTCGACAGGTCAGCTGGTAGGTGATGAGGTGAGCCAGATCTGTGCGCACCTCCCAGCTGCAGGTCACAGACTTTTCTGTGTCCAGAACACAGTGCAAAGGAGGAACCTGAGCAACATCTGGGGACAAAAAGGAAGACAGGGTTAACAACAACAGAGATACAAGACAGGCAGATAGTTTAAAGTGAGACCAAAGAAGGCAAGAAGATTATATTTCAATCAGAATAGTTTTCTTTTGACTGACCATCTCTAGTCTGCCAAGTCACCACCGGACTCCATTCGCTCCAGTGGCCAAAACTGGCCCGGGTCCTGACCCTGGCTTCATATCTGCGGCCTGGAAGCAGCATTCGTCTGGCAAGTTTCACACTGGTGTTTGTGACATTCTCAGACTGCAAAGAGACAGAAAAAGGGAAGCATGTTGTACATCCTTCCTGACAAGAACAAAACATGTGGGCCTTAGCGTTTCTTCTAACAAGTCTTTCGCTTTTCTGATCAAAACAAGCGTCATGAGCTCGTCCGTTGGCTCAGAGTCAGCGTGTTTCGTTGCTTACAATCCAGCCGTCGTCAGCCTGCGTCCTGTAGCTGAGCTGATAAATCAGCTTCTGGTTCAGCGAGGAGGAACGAGGATACGGGCTGGACCACTGCAGCCTTCGACCTCCATCATCGTCCTCAACTGATGACAGATTGAGAGGCGGGCGAGCTCTCACTGCGCCACAAGAACAAGAGCGTTAAGCGGCTTTATTTTGCACCAACAAGCACCGTACAGCTGAGCTCACTGATCTTCAGACTCACAGCTCAGGGCAAGATCCTCAAACTTGTGCTGGGCAGACGAGCAGAGGCTCTTTGTCTCGTTGCTGAGGAAGAAGACAATATGGCTGATGGCGATAGCGAACAAAGACGTCTCATATCTGCAGTGGGCAGTTCCATTCTCAAGTCCATTGAAAGGAACGCACAAATCACTGCAAAGACACAAACACAGACCTGTCAGGTGGGAAATCGTCTCCCTCTTTCACTGCTTTTTAACTCTTTTTGCCCTCGTCTTCCTCCTTTATCCAGTTTACCTGCCGGAATCTGTCCTGATCCACGCCTGCAGAGTTGAGTTTTTCTGTTTCTTCCAGCTGCAGCTCACGTGGGACCTGTAGTCATTGTAGCATTGTACGGATTCCAGTAAAGAAGACGCTGAGTGAAGAAAAGAAGAGATTCAGGCAATTAATCAGCTGCTTTTATTAAATCCTTCTGGTTGATTCACGGAAGCGCAGTGCTGCCACGTCAATAAAATAGCAATGGAACTGTATGAAAGCATACCATTGAAAGTTTATTGCGATGTATTTTTCAGATTCTGGCAAAAGTTGTTTCATGTTTCAACAATTAAGCTATTCACCACGTTCTAACAATTTTTTCATGCCATCACAACGTATTTATATCCTAATACCGTAATAACTACTTGTTCAAACATGACAAGAAAATATCTTGTATGAACAATTTTTTTTACAGTATTACAGTATTTAAAAGTTAAGAACCCTAACTATGTTCTGTTGGGGTATAAAAGAACACTGTTGCCATTTTTGTAATCACATGAAATTTCCTGTGCAATCAGTATATTTTTCACATTATACACAATGTGAAATTTTCACGTTATGACACATTTTTCACGTCATAATGAAATCCTTTCATTACAATATTGTGACAACGTCATAATATTTGAGTAAAACCTGAAGGTTTTCCTGATCTAATGCGATGCTAAAACATGTTAGAATGTGTAAAAAAATATTATAGGAACATAAAAAATATCAATTTACAACAACAAAAACGTAAACAGTAAAACGTACCTTTTGAGCTTTTCTTTTAATTTTACATGAATTAACACTGATCCCTAATAATTTAAACGGCTAATTAGAGCAACTTTTTTTGTTGTTTTTTGAGAAATCCTGCAATGACATTTGCACCCAGTTTTACACACTAGGAATACTTGTTTTAAAATACTTCTTATTTTGAAACAATGTTCTGCAAAGATCAATTTAGGGGTTGCATTACTTTTTTTAACACATAAATATAAATAAACAGTAACAAAAAAAAGTTTTTTAAAATTTTGTAAATAAGCAATTACCAGATTTAAAGCGAACGGACGTAAAACCTGCTCACAAGTTTTGCATGACAATATATGAAAAACCTCCACATGTTAAAACTCTGCAGCTAAAAGGTTCGATGTTTAACTTTAAAACAAGAAAAAGCAAAACTTTAAATAAACAGATCAAATGTGTTCATTTTAGCTTTACATTTATATTATATGTTATTTTTTTTTCAGTTTCATACTCACGGATGTGTGAGCTGCTGCTGTCCTGAACCCCACAGTAATCTGGAGCAGAACAAAGAGCCACAACGAGGAGAACCGAGCAAATCAAGAACCTGAGGAATGTCATCCCTCCTGCTGAGCTTCTTCTTATCTTCACATCATCGATAGGCTTGTAGATAAGAGACAGGGCTGCTGGTTATCACAGAGACGAGCGCACTGACGGACAGGAGGAGAGACAAAGAAAGAAGCCCGTTTACTAGAAGTTGTGCAGAAATGAGTCATGACCACATCAGCAGCGTTCTTCCTCTTCATGTGGGATGTCACCACACGTTTGCCTACGTCTTATCTCTCTGTTTCACATGTGAGAGATTAAAAAAAAATAAAAAAATACAGAAGCACTCTGGGGAGCTCACACATCAAGATGGAAATATCAAATAAACCAAATGAACACAGAGGTACTTTAGCAGATGTTTGTTTGGGACAGAAGACGTAAGACGACGCAAGTAAAGGATTTTATATCAAAACCAACAGGAAACCTGCTTCAACATAAAGAGATTTGTTCAGTTTTGGTAAAAAAGATTTATATTCAATTCCTTTTATGAAACTAAGAATACTTAATCTTAGTTTTACAGTGAAGTTCTGTCAATCACAGGATTTTACTGTAAAACTCACAAGTTTCTTTTCTTTTTACATTTTCATTGTCACTAAACACCTTTTCAGTGACACATTTACCATTTGAATTATTTTCTCTTGTACTATCCAGTCTGTTTTATTAGTAGAATCCCATAAAATGAAATTGAAAATAAAAAATAATCATTTTTAGAAACCTTAAGGAAAAACTTATTAACACTTCTATAAATTTATGGGTGCTTCAAAAACGTTTTCAAAAGGATGATCAGATGGTCAGATAAAATGATGCTATAGTTTTACATACCATATGATATTTGACAAATAAGGCTTTATAAAAGTCAGGGAATCATCTTCTGATGTAGGCCTGTTTCAGTTTTTTACTTTGATAAAATAATCTTACTTCAGTCTCTGCTCAGCTTGTAGCAGCTGTCCTCTCCTGTCTCAAACTTATATTCATAACGAAAACTGACATTCCTTGAAAGAATGAACATCCCCCACTGCTTTGGATGCCATGGTTTTCAATAAAGCTCTCGTGAGATCTGTTAGTGCTCCTAATATGTGTTGGGGATGACTCTCAACTACTACCACACCAAGTTTTAGCTCAATATCTGTAAAACGGACTAAGTTATTGTCATGTTAGCATCAGCCGAGGTTCATTTGCTGTGGATTTGCCTTGGCATGTTATTTTTGTCTGACTGATGCACACACACTGCTGGAATTGACACAAAGTATGGCAGCCTGGTTTATTCTACCATATTATCAAATCACACGCCTATCATCAAACTAACATTGGTCAGAACTGAAATTAAAGGCAGTCATTGGTCTCGCCGTGTGCTCAATATGAGGGCGCCAAAAAAATTATGATTTATTCTATTGACGTTTTAAAAGAAGACAGGCAGATTCAGACCAGTTTTAAAGAAATTCTTATGATTTTTAGACCTGCACATGTTTTAGGTCAAAGAAGAGCAAGTGTCAAAACACAGCTCTGAGAGCTCCTGAGACAAGTCCCACCACGACTCTGTGACTTTCGAGAGCAACTCGGTCGTGCAAATTTATTTTCAAACCTGATCAAAACTCAAGTCACAGGGAGGAAACAGAAAACCACCGCGACCGTCACGAGACAGTTCGAAGCCTGCCTCACGAACGCCGTTCTCCAACTAGTCGCAGCCCAGGGAGATTTGGAGAGCACCCCCTGTGCCCCCCTTTGGTGCCACCCCTGCACACAAGACGAGATCCTCTGTGTCAAATATATGTCCAAGTCACATTTCTTCATAAGCACATCAAAAACTACAGGTTAAACAGATTAGAAGCTAAAATGAAAAAGGAATAAAGGATTAAAAAGGAGTCTTTGGGAGAGTCAAGTGCTCCTAATGTCAGCAAATGTCACTTTTAGAAACATTATTTGACACCAGAAAGGAGAATGAAAGTCAAAGATTTGACAGTTTCATACAATAAATAATAATAACATTAATAATAACCCCCTCCCCACATTTTTAGGCTCAGTAGAGTATGAAGGGGAATTTAAGGCTCCTTCAGGCGTGACTTCGACCTTTTTCAAAGCTGCTTTTTACAGTAGCAGGTCGGGGAAACCCCTCCCACAGAAGAATTATGGGAATCCAACCCAAAGTCAGAAAGTTCGAGCCTGATTGGTGACCTGAAACCATCCGACAGAAATGAAAGATACCTTGATTTAGAGGAAAGGAAAACATTTGCCTTTGTTGTAACACTTCTGAATGTATCAGTCTGAAACCTTCAGATCATCACGAATCATCATTCGAGGCTGTAACAAACACAGACAGCCTCCTCTCACTGGTTTAAACCTGAGATACAGACAGGTAGCTTTCACTCACCTCCTGGTCATCGTCCCATCCGTCGCCCGTCTCTGCTTCCTTCTTGTCAGACGACTCCTTATGAGCACTGACGAGAACTCTGAGGGAGTTTCCTGTGCGACGGGCGACAGTTTCCCCTTTTCTTCTGTCCACGCCGTCTCTTAATGTGCCTTTAATGCACCCTCAGTTGGTTTGGTTTTCTAAGACGAGACTTGAACACAAAGAAGAAAGGCGCTCTGAGTTCTACAGGAAGTTTGCAGAGTAGGCAGCAGTGCAGAAAAGCTTTTGTTTTAAACGAGGCGCTGCATTTCTGATGCACGGAGGGGCGGTTTAATAAACATTACAGTGAAGGAAACCTGCTGGAGCACATCCGCTTGCTTTGTTTTGATCACAGGAGATTTTCAAGATAATTACATGTAAACCCAAAGAACCACAAGGTTTGAGATACCCAACCCTTCATGTGGTTCACCCACATACTGTCGAAACCTCTGCCTTCCACAATCCTGGTCAGGGTTTGTTGAAATCCTGAAGCCACTACACATTTTGAAGCATTCACATGTTGTTTTCTGCACAGCTGCTTTCCATTCAGCTTCAGAAACCTTCTATTTTCCTACCTGTGACTTTGAAGCCTGAGCAGGTTAAACTGTCTGCTGCAGCAGAAGGTGGGCGGACTGAAGGTGTCTTCAAAGCTCGTTGATTCAGTGTTGAGTATGAGTTATCGCCTCAAACTCAGGAGGCAAGGTTTCACTTCTTGTCTGAAGCAACAGCATGCCTTTCTGTAAGTAATTTCCATCTGAGCGGAGCTGAGAGGTCAGACTGTAAAACCGAAGGAGTGAATTGTTTTACAAAGACAGAAATAATTTAGGTATTTTTAAGACCTTCCTGAATGTTGTACAAAACTAAGAGAATCTACAATTTAATGCGGTGCATTAAACCAAAATAGATTCGATTCTGACAAATACTGCTTACATGCATCTGAACTTATCAGAAAAAGGAGTTCAGATGACAACATTAACAGGGAAATAATAAGTTAACAGGTGCAAAACTAAACTTTCAGCTAGGCAGGCCTCCTTTAAAACTGCTGTATCCCGCTATTAAAATAATTCTTTAATCATCAGTATACAAATCCTTAATATAACATCCACCAAGACATGGGAAACAAACTCTAGACACATTCTTTTAGCTAAAAGTTTTGAATCAGACACTTCTGGTTCCAGAATCACTCAGATCAAACCATTAATTACCAGTCAGAGCTCATGAGCTCTCTAATTTTCACCCACGACACAAAGGGAAAGTCAAAGGTGTGTTCTGTGTATTTATACTTTCTTGACAATAAAAAGAAATACATATAAAAACCTGCTGTTTTTATTTTAAAAACAAGCTTTTAAAGAAGCCATGTTTCAGCAGAGCGTACAGGCTTCTGTACAGCAAAAGTGATTCCTCAAAGCTAAAATAGAAATTGCAGTCTGACTGGTTTAAGCTCTCGGATCTCTTTTCAGTAAAACATCGACAGTTTTCTACGAAGCAGAGGGCGCCTCTTAAAGGAATATTGTCCCGCTTTTAAAAAATCTTCCAGGCTTAACGCCGAACTGTTACGGGAAGTTTGATTAAACGCGTTCTCTTTTCATTTGGTTTGACAAATGTTGCAAGTTTTTCTTTTTTTTTTGGTCACATAACAATTCAAGCTTGACTTCCATGTATTTGTTTAAAGAGGAAGAAAGAAAAGCAAGCAAATCGATGACTAAAAAGTCACTGAAATAGAAATAAAGCACCAGATGAAAACAACAGATGACAGGATTGTACTGTAAATAAAGCTGGAAACATGCCATGTTTTATACATCTGGACAGTCTGTGTTCGTGACTTTACTCTGTCTCAGTTTATTTATTATTTTTCACATGAAGTTGAGGGGACTGAGGTCTGGAAGAGCCTGATCAGCGCTGTGGCAAAGTTCAAATCAACAAAACAGAAATTAGCAGTTATGTCATAAAATATCAAAGTAAGATTAGTAAAAAGGTGCAGATCTTTATGGGCTGGGACTGAAAAGCTGCTTAGTGTTCGGCTGTTTTCTTGGCGTGCCCACAAAACTGGTCTGCTGACCCTTTCCTCACTTCGCTTTTAGCCCTCTGACTTCCTGCCGACACTTTTCACACCTCCGTCAGAGAGAATTGGTTGGTGAGCGGAGATAGAGCCTGACCAATTCCTCATTTCTTCCGTTTATACTCTGACACACACCGCCTAAAGGGCAGTTCTGGTTTGTTGGTGTTTTCACACAACTAAGCGCTTTTACAGAAAAAAAAGGAACAAAAACAACAACAAAAAAAGAGTTTGCAGATAAAATTCTTACATGCCATGTGTTCCTTAAAAGTCTCGTTTGACTTTTTTTTGTTTGTTGTTGCATATTTTAAAGTGTTTCATTGCAAAACAAACAAAAAAAAACATTCATGTGTTCAACGCTTTGTGGCGGGTTTGGCGGGAGTTCAGGCAAGAATAGCTGCTTTCTCTAGAGAATTTACAAAGAAAAACACACAACTCTACCACTTCTCAGAAGTAATGAGGAACTCACGAGCTCATGACTCTATGCTCTTACCAAACGCATGAGCGTGACAACGCAAAAGTCCACCAATAACCAGATTCAGTCATACTTTGTCAGAGTTAACCCACGTCAGTCTGAAATGTGTTGATTTGGTCAGAAATCATTGGTTCTGACAGGATGTGAGCCTGAATCACTGAATATAACCTTACGACAGATAAATAAGTTTGAAATGGTTTAAAGTCCTCATTTTGTGTTTGTAAGATTGCAGTGGAGGTTTTTAATTAAATATTGGAACATTACACTCATTTTAAAGAGAGGAGCAGCCTGGAAACTCATCTCAGGCTCCCTCCTGCCACCCAGTGGACGTTGAGAACAACTACAGCTCTGCTAGCTCAACATGTTTGTATGTTTGTGTGTTAGATTCTGCCTGTACCCCCCCNCCCCCCACACACACACACACACACATATGCATGCTTTAAAAGTGCAGGAAATACATTTTTATGTTGTATTGTTAGATTAAAAAACCAAAAGGCAGGCATGTAAAAGTTTCAAACCAAACAAAACTGCAAATCAAAATATAAAACTGTCTGCCTGAAACATAAACGTGAGAGTTATTGATAAACGAAGCGCAACATCCTCCGCTTCCTAATGTACTTTTATTTAACTTTTCACATCTGTTCCTGGTACAGATAAAGTAAAGTGCCAACAGCACTACATACATTCTGCTAAAAACATTATTATATCCTAAGGACAGTTTAGAGTCCTAAGGGTACATAAATAAATAAATAAATAATTTTTTAAATACATTATACTTAAGAGTGCACCACTTTTAAATACATAAATAAAAAAAAGCCTAAAATAAACATTAGGTATATCAACTGTGAACAAACAAACAAACAAAAATAGACTTTCCAAATATAAGTTTACCACCTGTACATAAATGAGTGAAATGATAAAATTTAAAATAAGTAAATAAACAAAAACTTTAGGAGCACTCTATATATTATAACACCACCTGGAAATAAATATATAGTTAAAAATAAGTAGTTAACAATATATGTTTATTTAATAGAATACCACGTGTAAAAAAACAAACAAAGAAAAAAAAAATATTCTATACTCTAAACACAAGCATGCAACATGCAGGTAAGTAAGTAAAAACAGAAAATTATTGTTTATAAACCCTGAAGTTGGGTATACCACCGGTAAATAAATAAATAAATGACATTTATACACTAAATATAAGTATATAACTTGTAGGTAAATAAGTTATATTTTTAAACAGCCTGAATAAAATTCTAACAGCTGAACCCAAATAAATACAAAAAAAAAAAAAGAAAACAAACTAAATTTATAAATAAATAAATAAATAATAAACATCTTGGACATACGTGAGTAAGTAAGTAAATAAATAACAAAATCGTTTTGATCCCCTCAGCGTAAATAAACAAATCACTTCTGTCCCTTAAGAGCCGCGACAGGAAGATGTTCTGTGAGCGACACACATGAGTGAGTGAAGCAGCAGGAAACATTTAGTTCCTTTTCACCAACGTCCTGCATCCTGTCAAGCAGCTTTTCCTTTCATTTGTTAAAATCTTTCTTAGTGTTTTTTAAAAAAAAAATTATTTTTCACTTCATTAAAACGTTTGGGGGGTTCTACAGCTAAGCTCAGCCGTCTGTCCAGAGTGATTGTGCGCTGATATAATTCTCAGTTTCTGATCGTTTTCTACCCTAAAGAAACGCTGCTGCTCTTCTGTCCTTCTTTGTTATTGTGAATAAGAGCGATGCTCCATTATGAGCTGACAGTGTATCAGTGTGTAAATGTATTCTGGTAATTCAGAGTTTAGCTAAATCTCTCAGGGACAGATTCGTTTTTTTAGCATGTTTGCCGCTCTCTGCATGTTATCACATATTTAAACCCAGCATGTCACATTAAAGACTCCTTTTCCTTCGTCAGGTTACATGAATGAAGCTCAGCTGTAACAATGTGACCAAATGTTTTCTGCTCACAACAATAAGATTACAGATAATAATTATTAGATACACATCATGGTCCTAATGATTGGGCCAATCTGTTGCAGCAGTTTAATGGAGCTGCACAATCTGCTGGTGTAAAAGGAAATACCCTGTCAGGCTAATGAGAAGCTAATGTGTATTAATTAGACTGATGGCGAGTGTCTGCGTGCGCGGACTTTACAATAAACAGATCGTCAATAAGTGGGCTATTTTTATTAAGAGAGATGTGCGCTTGCCTCCTAAAAATATATTAAGGTAATTATAAAGTAGTTGTGGTCTAATCTGAGCTGAAGATAAAAGGGGTGGGACACATTTTGGTGTCGTTGTCCTATCTGATGGAATTTGTGCTCTTTCTTTCTATAACACACAAACAACCTTTTATTCAAGGACTACTTCGCTTGAGCACAATAAAACTGACGGCAAGACAGGATATTCTACAAAGGAATAGTTCAGATCTTCTTGAAGTAGAGTTCTGTGGAAAGGTA
Source organism: Kryptolebias marmoratus (assembly GCF_001649575.2). Taxonomy (NCBI): domain Eukaryota; kingdom Metazoa; phylum Chordata; class Actinopteri; order Cyprinodontiformes; family Rivulidae; genus Kryptolebias; species Kryptolebias marmoratus. The sequence continues at coordinate 15,825,808 of NC_051441.1, read as the reverse complement.
ATGAACAGTTAATATCTTACCTGTAGTAGACAGCTATTTGAGCAACATCATTTTGAGTTTAGGGATATTCAGACAGAGCAATATCAAAGGTTACCTGGTGGAGTTTAGCAGCTTGTTTTCCTTTCATAATAGAAGGTGACAAAATTCTTTGGGACAGGTTTATATTTTTTATGTGTAAACCCTGAGTGTGTGCAGGTGAGTAGGTGGGACTTAAAGCTCCACAATGCAAACCCTGGACATCTGGTTTAGTATTATAACACATGGTAAGTACCCAGTACCTACAAAGTACATACTGGGTACTTCCAGGATACTTCCAGGGACTGAGCTGCATTATAAAGTGACTTGTTACACTCTCCTTACACTGTGCCGTATTAAACATTGCTACCATTTTTTGTTCATCACTTTTCCCACAGAACTACCCTTTCATGGACTAATAGTTCGGTCACTCCTTTGGAGTTTTCTGGAATTTGCTTCAGTGAGCGTGCAGCTCATTCTGTCCCAGTTTCTTCGCCCGTCGCGGCGCTTGTGCAGCCGTTCTTCCTCTGTGGATGTTGAATCTGCAGCTGGACAGTCAAAAGGAAACTCAGCAGCTTATGAAGCAAAGTCCTTCACTGCTGGAACTTTGCCCGCTCTGCTTTCCCTCCCTGGCACTGCCCGTCTGATCACAAAAAAAGGCAACATCCGGGATATTGCACTTTTCCAAGACAACAACATGAAAAGTAGCCTGGGTGGAATGTTTATCCTATTTTCTGCATGGCTGATTAGCTTAGATTAGATGCTATCAGCAATGTATATATAAGAACCTGAAAGCAAGCAGTTTTTTTTTAAAGGGAGACAATAACTTCAGGGATTATTAAGCTCTGCTTCCACTCAGCTGAAGTGTCCTTCAGCAGATAAATAGTCACCTTGACGAGGCCGAATCCTCTCTCACCAAGGAGCACTGCAGCTCATCAGGGCCGCTGACACAGAATACAAAGAAGAAAAAAAGAAACACAAGTGCTATGCATTAGTATTCTCTATACCCCTCTTTATGGCTGTCATAACTTATTAAGATGAATGAGGCTTGATTTGAAATTTGCACCTCTTCCCAAATGGTTTCCAGAGGTGTAAATTAATGGAGAATTCACCGAGGTTATTTGGTCCGCAAAGGTAAAACAGTCACCGGCAAAAACACACAGAAACACACATTATTGTGATCCACGGTTTACAAAATAAACCATCTGGCCACTGACTCGGCCTAAAGTGACTTGGGAGATTAAATTTCTAAAAAACAAGGGAGAAAGGAAGTGCCATCTTTCTTTCAGAGTTTTACATTAAAACAGCCCTAAAGCTATTTTTTGTTGGCTAATGTCGATCAACTGTGGCTGCCAGCTCCAATCAGATTGACTCGAAAAGTTAGTCAGTTGTCGACGCACAACTGATGATTACTTTCTCAAAGATTCACAAATATTCACCCATTGGTTCATGACATATTTTGCTAACAGGCTAACAGGATTGCCCCAAATGCTAATGTTTGAAGCACAGATCTTCCACGATGAGTAGTACTTGAAGTATGTGTTGTGAATGACTCTCTGCTACAACTGCACCAGATTGTTGCGGCCGTCTTGAATCAAGTTGACTCCAAAAGTTATTCAGTTTTAGATACACATGCAATGAGTATTTCCTGAAAATTTAATTAAAATCCATCCAGTGGTTCATGAGATATATTGGTAAACAACACACACACACACGAGCAAAGACTTTTTTGTCTACGTTCGCCTTTCAGTGGTGGGTGAAAAAAATGGATAAAAAGCTGCAAAACTAACCATTCAAAAGTTAAACAACAGTACAACACAAATACACTGAAAAATACTGAAATTGACACAAGAAAAGTGCAATAAAGCCACGTCAATTAGATCATTAAAAACAAAGCATATTGTCTACAAAAAACTACAATTACAAGCAAAACTTCACTGAAACGGACAAGATACAAAATGTCTATAATTTCAAAACAACCGCCACAAAATACCCAACTTGACCAAAAGGAAATAAACAAAAAAATAAAGACATTTCAAACAATGAAAAAAAAAAAAAAACTAAACAAACACAATCGCAGACAAACAACAGAAAGTGTAAACTGGCTTCAAAGATAAAGACAAAAATGAACAACAAACAGATGTTTGAATAAAAAGAAGCATGACAACAAAAATAAAACAACACAAAAAATTAAAAAACCTGAATGATGACAAACAGCCACAATAAGACACAACTACAAAGACCTTCAAACAACAGACGACTCAGAGGTGTTTTTGAGTTTTGCTCGTTGAACTTGTTTGGGGTCAGAGTTGTTTAAAATGCTTTTTGGCTGAACCTGTTGAAGATTTGCTGTTAACACACGACTCGTATCATTAATGAAACCTTCTTAAAGTTATAACAGATTAGTGTTTTTTTCTCAGCATCAGCCTCCTCCAACCAATCTGCCCTTGTACTTTTCCCTCTCCTCTAGCTCCCCTCCACTTCACCTCTGACTGGATTTAGACGTTATAAATCCTCTTCCCGCCACACGTCCTGTGTCACGAGAAGACTTTTGTCCTCTGGATTCTGTCTCAAACATTTTGGAAAGACCTCCTCTCTTCTTCTTATGTTTCCTGCATGTGTTTTTTTATTATTTTTTTGTCTCCCAGACTTCCGTCCGCTACATCTTGGCTAAATTATTGCTTCAAAGTTAATTGCAGTATCTGCACTGCAACACACCAACCAAGATTGGATTACAGTGTGATTTAATGTATGGAAGGACATTTTCTGCGCTCTGGAATTGATTGTCTCGAGTGACTGCTGGCATGTGATGGCTTTACATGAGTTGTAACAGTGGCCTGTTAAAGGTTGCATTTGTAATAAAGAAGTGTTCCATTTTTTTCCGTCTCTGGATTACTTTGATTCCTGCCCTTTGCTTTGTTGCCTTTTCTCTGCAGCTCATGTCTTTGGTGCTCCTCTCTTCTTGTATTCTTAGAGATAATAATGACCTTTAGAAGTGGGGTTCTTTGGAACAGCTATGAGCAATTATTATCCTACCTGTCGTAGATAGCTCTCTGAATCACCCCGATTTGGAGAAACAGTTTAATTGTGACCGGCTAACAGCTAGTCTGAGTGAGACCAAGGCCAAAATTAGTCGCTGCCTCACGATCAACTTCCTGGTTGCCTCCAGGACTGCACTATTCTTGCCAAAATGAGAATCAGGATATTTGTTAGTTTTGAATTAAGATCTCAATTCTGTCAAACAATTTGCTTTTTAAAACAAATAGAAATAGACAACACAAAAATACAACAAGTTGCACTTAAATGACAAAAACTGTTGTCTTGATTGCCCATTCAAAAATTAAACAACAATGAAAAACACTCATCTAGACCTCTTAAAATGTATTATTAAAGGTATTACCCGGTAAACGACTTGACTCGGCCTTATTATTATGTTCCTCCAGAGCTGAAAACTGGTGTTTTCTGTTATTTAGTCTCTGTTGAATATTGTTTGTTGTATTCCTTCAGGTAGACTGAATGATCTCCATTCATGACATTACTCTGTGATATCTGTCGCCACAGAAATCCTCTACACTGTTATTACTGCAGGGATGCCCCAGTCTGATCGCAGGTAAAAGATCGAAGTACCGATCAAGGCATTTCTCACTAATCCATACTGGAGTAGCTGCCTCACTCTGCTCCTAATCTTTGTTGTTGACATACTGTCCACGCTTTTACATCAGCCTTACTGCAGTACTGCTGCTGTATGGAGGTCATAACACAGCAGCCACTGTGATATGATGTCCCAACATATCTGCAGTATGGAAGTAGTTTGAAATACAAAAGGAGAGCTATTCAGCACGAGCTGCCGGACAGCAGCAGACTCGAAACGGAAACTGGCTACTGGACAGAGCGATCAGCTTGGTATCATTTAGCCTGTTTGGTGCCAGCTTGGCGGTCAGTTAGCAAATCCTTTACAGCAAATACAAAACACACAATTGGCACTCAGGCGCCTTTAGTTTCCAAGCCTGGAACTACGACTCTAACTTCTGATCTGCCTTTTTGTTCACTTCAGTAATGCTGCTGTGGATTTTCATTCATAAGCATCTCATCCTTTCATCCTTCTCGCTCGTCTTACTTTCCCTCCGTCCCTTCCAAGCCCTCCTCCTCCCAAACATCACATCCTATCCCAATCCAGTGCTCCCTCCCCCTCTCTTTTATCTCCCCCTACCTCTCACTTTCTCCCCTTCATCTCACCTCCAGCTAGCCGGAGTGCCCTCCTCCTCCTTCTTCTCCTCCACCTCCCTCTCTTCCTCTTCTTCCTCTCGGATCGTTCAGCCTGCCTGCTCTAGTCCACTTTTCTCCCTCTCTCTGCTGTCCCTTATCTCTCTTTCCCACCCTTTCCATCTCTTTCTCTCTGTCCTTCACTTCTCTTCAGCTGCCAGAAGCTCTCGAGCGCGCCGCTCTTCCTCCAACCACTGACGATTCAGAGGAGCTCCGGACAGAGACCCACAACTAGCAGGTAAGAGTGTCTGTGAGTTCATGTGAGAGTATCCGCGTCGGTCTTTCACCCTACCTGCATTGGCACCTGATTGAGGACAGGTGTGACGGTGAGAGGAGAGAAAGGGATGACTGTCTGCAGCAGATGGGGAAAGTGATCTGACGGGATGTTGGAGAAAATGTTAAAAAAAAAAAGAAGAAGAAGCAATGAGCAGCGGCTGAGGATGCTGATGATGTGTCAGAGAAGAGCACAGAATATAGGCTGATTGAATGCAGCAGCTGTAAAAAAAAAGAACTGCAGTAAAAGAAAAGGGACAATCTGAGATAGTTCAGAGAAGATGGAAAAAGAGGAAGAAAATTAAAATGGTTTGAGGAGCAGGGAGCAGAAACATTTTAAAGATAAAATTGTAAAAAAAAAAAGAGAGAATTGTTTGCTGATATTTGCCTGCTGGAGCATCTGCTTGTCCACAAATGCACCGGCGCCTGCCTCCTCCTCCTCCTCCTCCCCCCGCTTGCCCGTAAGGATCCCATTCACAAACAGGAGTAGAGAACAGGCTGTGGTGATTGGTTCCCCGACTGCTGTGTCTGCTTCACTGAGTGTCTGTGTCAGGAAAGGCAGAGCAGAGTGGGAGAAAACTCATTACGTTCCTGCGATCTTGAGTGAAAGGCTTGAATGAAACTGCAGCTCCTTGTGCATGGACATTATCTGCTGAACGACAGTCCATGGCTCACGGTGCTGCAGGGACGGTGAGAGATGAACACGAGTCCACGGCGCACGGGGACGGACAGATGTGGACACAGACGAGGGTTGGCATCAGGGTTTGACGGGCGGATTCCAACTCTTTCCCTCTTCTTGCATCACTCACAAACTCACTCCTGATTGTTGCCGCTCAGCTTCTGTCACCGCATGCCTCAGTCTCTCTGCCACCAGCAGCTCCCGCAGATTAACAGCTGTCCAAACAGCGTCCGCTCAGTGCTGGCCAGTTGCAAAGTGACATTTGTTTCAAAGGTGGGGAGGCAGGGTTGAGCTCCTGAGCTCCGTCTACACTGCTCAGAATACGGTTTGAAATGCAAATTTTCTGCTGCGATTGCACTTGTTGTCCCCATGCAAACTGGAGGTTTTAGTGAGAAAACTGAGATTTTCAAATTTGCTTTCCAAAGAGGAGATTTTAAAAAACTTTGCTCATGGTGTCTCCGTGTGGACGGGAGATACAAAGCCTTTCAGAAACGATAACATGGCGACTTGTTTCACACATGCCCACCTTTATTTTGTGCCACAGAAACCAAAAGCAACAATGGAGCTTATTTTATTATTTTTAAATAATTTTACGCCTGTCTCACTTAATCTAATTGACCATACAAGCTCAAAGCTAACCATAAAATACATCAGTGAAGGTTTTCTGTGGCACACAGTCACAAACAGATAGGAAGATGTGCTGCGGTCCGAATGCTTTGAAAAGCAACTTTGAAAATCTGCATTCTCCCTTTCTTTTTACAATAATCCAGTTTCACTGAACTCATCCGGTAAAGTTTGTTATTAGTTGGTGTTAATATATAAAACGTTTGTTTTTCTGCTTATTTTTCAAATGAATAAAAGTTTATTGTTCAGCTATGAATTGCAATGTTTTCGTTAAATGCTTTATCCTGATCCTGTTGCAGCTAAATTTTTATGAAATGTCAAAAAAGCAAAACAAACAAATAAACAAACAAACAAAAAAAAACCAAATGAACAACAACATTAACAACAAAACCCATGCTTGAATTGCTAAGAATATTGATGTTGTTGATGTCCTTGCCACCTAGTGGCATGATATCAGTATTTTAGTGTTTTTGCGAGAATGTTTTGATATATATGAGTTCAAAAATATTAGTAGTCATGTAGACTCAGTCTTAGACCTGAAGTGAAGGTAAGTGATGTAGAACCAACAGAGATGAGGGACTACTAGAACTGAACATGCCTGAAAGTAATGAGGGAAGGAAAAAAAGAATAAAAAATGACAAACTAGAATTATATGGCTGGGGTCTCTTAAAGCATGTTGAAAGCTGGAAATGGAAGAAATGAGTAGTGTGGATGGAAAAAAAAAATGGAGAAAATGTGGATCATAAAACTAAAAATGTCAAACTTACACAGGCCCAGAGTAAAGCAAAGAGAACCATCAAAAGTCTTTATATCTCAAGACATCTAAAATCTTGCAATATTTTGCTCTGAGAGTAAAAAAAATCTACATTTCATTTTGACACTGAGGGAATAGGGATTATTTCAAACCATGCAAGCGGTCCAAAAATAAACCTTATAAGTTCTGCATCCTGAAAATTGTTCTTTACAGCAGCCACATTCAAAAAAACAAACAAACCAACCTTGACATAAAGACGTAGTTGTTTCATTTCTGTAGATTGTATAGAGTATTGGATGAGAGGAGGCAAATGTGGCAAAGAATGGGAGCCTTAGATTAACTGCATGGTAAATTTTTGATAAAGAGATGCCACTGAGTTCCTTATCAATGGATCACATCGATGCTTTAATCACTCAAAACGTCTCTTTATCCGAATGCTCACCCAGGAAATACTTAAGGATTTACCGCGGCTGTCCAATTTTCTCCTGCCGGTTAGGCTCTTTCTCCCTAAACACACATCGCACATCTTCATGAAATACATCAGCACTTACCTATTACATATAAAAGTCAAGCTTGATACATGGTAAAATGTCTCCTACCGATTTCTCGTGAATTCGCCGATTTAACGAGGATGGAGCTCTGTGAAGTGTGAAATAAAGTTCCCGAGGGAGCAGACCTGGCTGTTTAGCTGTGGGCTTTGAGTCAGGCAGGGAGGAAGATTATGTTTCTTTGTGTGAGATGGGACAAGAAGGACAAAGACCTTTGTCTCACCTGACATTAAAGTGATTGTTCACATCTTTTGAAGCAGGGTTCTGTGGAAAGGTTATGAACAAATAATATACTACCTGTTGTAGCGAGGCCTTTGAACAACCTCTTTGGATAAAAAGAGTTTCATTCTGGGGGGACTGTAAAAGTTTATAAAACCGCTATGAAAGCTTTAAGACTGGAGTTGTTTTAGGTTGTTTTTATCTGGGATTAATATGTCTATATTTACATTTTTAATGGCCGTAATCCACTTTTCTCTGTGTTTAAACTGATAAATACAGCCGTGTGCAAAGGTTTTGAGGCAGCTCGAATTTCTTCATACTTTGATTCTATGGAGAGAAAATGGTTCCAAATTACCTGTGCGTGTGTAAAAGGATTTGTGCGTGTGTAAAAATATTTGT
>NC_051441.1:15789955-15815688 GCF_001649575.2 Kryptolebias marmoratus | reverse complement strand
TGGTACCAGGTGCCATCAATTTTGAACCTTTTCACAAGATTCTAATTTTCTGATATGATGAATTTGAGATTTTCATTTGTTGTCATTTGTAATCATCAAAATTAAACGAAATAAACATTTGAAATATATGAGTTTGTATGTAATGTATGAATAAAATATACAAGTTTCACTTTTTAAATGGAATTACTGAAATCAGTCTACTTTTTCATGATATTCTAATTTTATGACCAGCACCTGTACATTTTCAACATTTGGAGGCGTAGGAAAAGGTTTATTTTCTTTTTAAGGCTTACAATCATTTTTCACAGATACAACTATCCAAACTTACACACAAAGATGCTTACACGAGTTACAAAATATTTTTACACACGCACAAATATTTTTACACACACACACAAATCCTTTTACACACACACAAATATTTTTACACATGCACAAATCCTTTTACACACGCACAGGTAATTTGGAACCATTTTCTCTCCATATAATTCTAAAGGAGCCAGGCTTTCTTGAATTTTTAGTGGTTTGATTAATGATTTTCCAGGCTTTCTGAAGGTCAATAAGAGTTTTTCTTTGGATCTTGGCCCTACTGTACTCTGGTTTCCAGGTAGGAGTTGATTTTAGACATCTCCTTTGCTGGTTTTGATTGGACTCTTCTGAGCAAGACAATACCACTTATTTGGATGAGAAACACATTCAGCAGCTCCCTGAAAAACATAGATAAAAAACACTAATCTCTGGTTCTCACTAGCTAGAGCTACTTACCTTCATTGAATGGGTTTGTTAGATTTAGGCACAATTTTTGTACTGTTCAAAAGTCTTGAGTCATTCCTCTTTTTTATGTTTTTCTTCCAAACACAGACTTCAAAATAGTGTAATTTTTTTTTAAAGTAGTCTTTATCAATAGTATTTATGGTTTTCTCAAGGTCTTTCAAAGTTATTCTTTGGCCTTTTGGCTGATTTTGTTTACAGTCCTGCAAAACTGTATTCTTTAACAAGTTTGAGAGAAAATGTGCTGCCAAAGATATTTATGGGATTATTTAAAACTTATTAAAACTTACTGCATATTTTACATCATATCCCTTTTCAAAGACCAAATAACAGAGCCTTGTCTTGGAGAAACTTTTCAAACAACACTTTTGACCCTCTTAGTCCAGTACCAGGACTGATTTGCAATGTTTTTATTGAATATTCAGCTTCTACCACAGGTTTCAAATGAACCCTGAGACAGCTGTGGGCAGACATGAGTAAACGTGCCCTCCAATGCCTCCTGATTGCATTCACACTTATACCAAGAGCTGCCCATTTGTCACAGGATTACATAAGATGCATGTTACTGCTGGATGTGAGCAGGACTAATGAGAGTTACTGAAAGGTCAAAGGAAAAGGTGATGGGAAGCCGTTTTCACACAACAAGAATAAAGAGTTTCTGAAGAACGTGTTCGGCCCAGACTTGCACGCGAGGACTCTCACTTTCCTCGTGTCGTAGGAACCTGTTCAAAAAAAATTTTCAAAACAGATGTTTCTCTCATAATAGTCTTGAGTTGTTGTGAGTGCCTTCATAGTTTAGTTTAAGAGGTCAGAAAGTGCAAGAAGTGAGACAACTTTGAGAGGGTACGATGACCTATGACACCAAATTATAACTAATTGTAGACAAAATAGAGAAATTACTGTGGTCAAATTGAGACATGATTGAGACACTTTGTGACTAAATTGAGACAAGTAAATTTGCACTTCAAGTGCAAGAATGCCAGTGTCGCAGTTTCATCAAACATCTTATATATGTTAAACGTGATTCTCAGTAAAGAATTTGTGTAATTTATTACATATTTGTGTGCCCAACTTGTCACCAACTTTGTAGTTTTAATGTTGACTGACTTTAATGAAAATGTTTTATTGAATTATAATTTCTATTATTGTCAAGATTCTTGGGACTTCATTCCAGAACCTCAGAGATGCATAAAATCAAGTCCTTGGAAAAATTAAACAGATTCATCATTGCTGACTCAGATCTTAATCCTAACCCTTTCTTGGTCTTTAAAGACAACATTTAAGCGTAAATGGTGTTTTGCTTGTGTGCTGTGGGTTTATATTTTTTATGTTTTGTGCTTCACTGCCAGCTGTAAACCAAACAGCCCTTGGGGAAAGATAAAAATATCTTGAACCTCATGGAACGTCTTGAGAAAATTTAATGATCTGCAGCACAGGAGTGATGAAGTTGTAGGCCAAAGATGTGGTTCTGACATTGGTGTATTAAGCACCAGAGCAAAAAGTACTTCAGAAACTTCTGTCTTGTGTTCATTGAAGTGGGCAGGTGCATGACATTAGGAAGTAAATTAACAGCTGAGAGCGAGTGCTGCTCACATGTGATTAATGGCAGGAGCTGCAGTGCTGCTAAATGTTGATTTGAGGTCAGTGGATTGTTGAGAAAAAGAATAAATAAAGTGTGGTCTGCGTGAGTATAAACCTTTCTTTCACTCCTTGACAAAGCTCTTGACAACTTCAGATTTACTCTGTGTTGTCTGTGATTCAAGAAAAGAGCACAAAAATGTCTGACTAGTCACAAATGTTAGTTTTAACATACAAGTCACTTAAAGTCATGCAAATGAGATGCAAAGATTAAACATATAGTTTAGTGTCATAAGACTGGCAGTGATGTAATCACCCTCTGTGTCACACAAGGCGGCTAACTGTGGAAGTGTGTGTCGCTGTGACCTTTGAAAACCAGTTACTGTTACACATTTTTGCTTAGTTTTGGAGCAATTTTACTTTCAGAAATAAAATGCTGTGAAACGATGTGAGATTCTTGATTTACTGGTCTGATTCACTGTCTTCCTGTCCCGTTCTGGGACCCACTGCAACGCATCATCAGAGCAGCGTTGAGGAGAAGTGACAGTTGTCAGCTAATTTGATTTATTAATTTTCCTAACCTACCCTGAACCTCAGCCTCGGTGGAAACACAACAAACCAGGGCTGAAACAAATCATGACTGTTGTGTTTGTAAATAATAATTATGTGCAGCACAGGATATTAAACACAGATGACTGAGACTGACAAGTGAACATAAAATGCTTGGAATACTCCCCCAACACAGAGCCCCAAATCAAAGGTTGAGGGTAGTTTTAAAAGTGCTACCTCCTTACCAGGTTCAATCTGTATGGTAAATTTCTGCCCTGATAGTCAATCTTAGCCCTGGGTCCTGCAGTCATAACAGAAAGGAGCCAAAAAAAAGGTCCCACAAAAATATTTTAGTTCCTGAAAATATGTTCCTGCAGTTTGAACGCAGTTTCTTGTGTGGATCTAAGCTCAGGCTTCAAATAAAACAATGAAGATTTAGTGAATCTGTGTGGGCATTTGAACATAAAGTTTTGTGTGTATGGTGGCTCTGCTTTATGCTGTTTTCCCACTCACCTTCTGGCTGTGTGTTTTTCCTCCCTCTTTTTGTGGCACATTTTTAGAGGCATAAATGTGTACCTGTAGGACTGGGGAGTTCAGTCCTGTTGGTTGGGAGGACTGAACACACAGGATTAGCTGTTTGTGTGGACTTGCGTTGTCAACCCCCCCCCCTTTTTCTGCCTATTTCTACTTGTCTAATTTTCTTAAAATATAATTTCACCTCTTTTGGGTTGAAATATATCATTTCTTGATGAGCTATGGTTGCTGAGCACTTGGCTGTCTCGTCACCATGGAGGCTCAAATACCTGAGAGGTTGCCTGGATAATTAAAACACCAGCTTTCCTCACCGCTGAACAGAGGTCGCACACAGAAAATTTGCATTTGAGCTGATTTTAGGAAAAGCACAATTAACCCCCTGTTCAGAGCTTTTGTTTTAATGGCATTAATTAAAAGACAGATTTTGATAAACGTGAATGAGGAGGAGGAGGGAGTCAGATATTTGAGCAAAGATGAATTAGAACTGGAGATTAAAAAGACCTCATGGATGTATTTTTATGCAACAACATTTTTTTTTTGCAAAATGCACAAAGCTGATTGCTGCAAACTGATATGAATAAGTCTAAAGTGTGGGCACTGATGCAGTCCAGGTCACGGATAACACGCACTGCTCCATAACCCGACCACCCAATCACAATTATGCAGCGTGCACACACATTAATAAAGACCCCTGTTATCATAATAGTCCCTGACAGAAGGCTGTGATAGCCAGACTCGCTCCCCAGAGTCGTCACTGGTTTAGTAGCCGCCGCCAAGGTCAAGGACAGATGTGCAGTGTGCCAGCATCTGAGACTATGATGGTCTCAATGATACACAGGTTTATCTGTGTAAAAATCATTCATTCATTCATTCATTCATTCATTCATTCATTCATTCATTCATTCATTCATTCATTCATTCCCGGGGGTTATTATTGTGTGTATGCAGACAGTAGTACCACATTATTAGGCAGTGATTGTGTCTGTGTATACAGCCCTGCGGCTGAAACCGAGTGTCAAACACAGAATCAGGATTGTGCAGTGAATGGAATCGACCGAAGCATCAGATGTTGCATTTTGGCTCATATTTGTTGAGGCAACTGGATTGCAGTAGTGCGTTGTGCTCTGCCAGACAGAGCTCAGCTGGACCTTGTTAGGTCATATGAAGGTGTTGCTCAGGCCTGCAATAATCAGAAAGGACTCAGGTGTTCTGCTGACTTGCAATGGACACCAAATACCTCAGGTTAAAAGGTCACCCTCTTGTGCAGCTTGTTATGCCTCGCCCTCCCTACCCTTCCTCATGACATCCAGTATTACAGAACATTGCAAAAGTGATCACCCACTGTTGGCATGCTCTCTGTTTTGCTGCCTTAAACCTTGAAATTTCAAAAGAGCTTTGAAGGATTTGTAAATTTGAATTTAAACAGCATAACCACCATTTATTATTATGAATTAAAGTAGTGAGACAGAAAAATAATGAGGAATGTAAAACTACACACCCTCCAAAGTCAATACTTTGTTGAACCACCTTTTTCAGCACATTATTAAAGCAGCAAGTATCTTCAGGTTTGTCTTCATGAGTTTTTGTCCATTCTTCTGGCACAAACTGCTCCAGCTCCATCAGGTTTTGATGGGTGCTTCTTGCGTACTTTCAGACCAGATCATACCAGAGATTCTCAGTTGGAAGTTTGGGCTTTGACGGGATCCAGGACATTTAACTGTATCTCATTAAACCACTGGAGTAAAGCTTCCGCAGGTTTAGGGTCATTGTCCCGATGGAAGGTGAACCTCAGTCCCAGCTTAAAATCTATGGAACACACCATTAGATTTTCTTTAAGAATTTCTCTGTATTTTGCTCCATCCACCCATCCTTTAATTTTCCTATACCTACTGATGAACTAGCATCCCCACAGCTTGATGCTGCCACCACCATGCTTCACTGCAGGGATGGTGTTCTCAGCATCATGAAAAGTGTTAAGTTTGCACCAGACATGGTGTTGTCCAAAAAGTATAATTTTTAGTCTCATCTGACCACAGTGCCTTCTTTTCATGTTTTGAGAGTTTCCAAAATGCATTTTGACAAAGTCCAAATGGTTTGTCTTTTTTTTATTAACAATTGCATTTTTCCTGGCTATTCCTCCATGAAAGTCCAGCTCTGTGCAGTTTATGATGGTTCTCTTGACAAATCCTCTCAGCTCTGCAGAAGAGCAGCTCAGCTCCATCAGGGTTATCTTTGGCCTCCTGGATGTTTCTCGGATTAATGCCCTCCTTACCCGGTTTATGAGTTTTGGTGGAAGACTTGTATTAGTGTGAATATATCTGTTAAAGATGTTGTGAATGGGAAGCACTTCCTCCTCAAGGGAGTTCAAAGGTTATTTGAGCAATTTATAAGCCTTGGGAGTACAGCAGGTGACAGAAGTTTTGACTATTTTCAGCGAGGACAAGAAGTCAAAGCTAACTTTAGACTACCACTGAGGTCGGTCCAGAGCAACAGGAGTCCGCAAATGTCCAATTAGAAAACCCACGACCCTTTAAATGAGATCATTAACAAACTCATACTCAGATGGGACAGAGAGACAGAAAAAAATGGCTAGAAAGGTCTCTTGTCATTTCAGCTCATACATTTTTTTTCACTCTCCTTTTTTTTAGAAAAGGAAAATTAATAAGATGACCTATTTTGTCAAAGTCACTTAAAGCTGCCATCTTTGGGGAGTAAAATCTTGCTATATATATATATATATATATATATATATATATATATATAGATTTATCCTCTTTCTTAAAAAGTGACTACTAACCAAAGGTGAAACATTTACTCAATCAACAAGCACTGACTATGCAAATTTTTCTATTTTTTACTTTTTAAAGTACCCTTCGCTGATCTAATAGTACTTTGCATTTTCTGAATATTTCCTAATTCACAATAGAGTTGATACAGACAAAAAACACTAATTACACTTAAGGTAACCTCTCACACAAAGTTTTTAATTATTCACTTTTTTCCAAAGTGACAACTGAAATGAATTATTTATAAGCACTGACAATTATCATGTATTTTGCTAATTTGCTGTATTATTTAGCTTCTTTTAAAAGACAGCCATCAGTACATGAAATCAAACCCTTTGAGCACTACAAGCTTAGTTTGTGGATTAATTAGAGGTGGATTTTTACTGATATCCAGTCTCTATGTAAAGTTAGAGTCTGGTGATTTAATATTTTAATATATGACTGTGGACAACATTCTGTGTTCAATACATTAAAACAACCTAAAACCTAAAATGTTTATTAAGATAATAAAAGGGAATGGGAACTGATTTTTAAGTAGTCAAAGTCCAGTTAAACAGGACACATTTTTAATTTAAATTCTTCTTACTACACTTAACGGCCTCACACACACACACACAAAAAAGAAATAAAAATACACAGACACAGCAAACAAACAAACAAAACTTGGAGTTTCTTGGTGTTTTTCTGCCATGGTAGTTTATTTTGAAAGAATTATAAGGTGGAAACTCCGGCTTTACTGCCAGAACACATGCATCCCCCTCCATGTTGATCCACTGAACCGGTGAAAATGAAGTAATATAAATATCCCTGGCTGGCAGAATTAGCAGCAGCTCACATCTCAGTACATGATTCTCTGTTTTACTGGAGGGTTTTATAGCTGCAGGACTTGGTGTAGGTACATTTTAATCCACCAGAAGTTCCAACTGTGTGGACAGTCATTTTTCAAAAACATGAAATTTGGGAACTTGAAGAAAAATTGAATAACTATTAAGGAATTTCAAAACTGTTTTTGCATAAAATGCCCATCCCTAAAAAACTGACATTTAGAATCAATTTATCTTAAGGCTTACATCTCTTTTATATTCTCCAGTGCAAATTTGTCAAAGTGCACTCTTGTATTCATACCATGTTTTACATTTTCTGCACCACAATGTTTGAGTAATTGGTGTACAATTACATTCCCAGTCCAATAGGTATGATTTGCTGACTTCTCAACTATCTATTAAAAAGAAAAAGGAAAAAGAGTGATTTGCCATCAGGACTGTGGTTTTTTTTCTTCCCTGTGTTCTATGTGTAATAAATTGTCCAAGCATTGACAACATTTCTTCTCACAAAGGATTTCCTTGAAACAAATGTTGTTTTTTTTTCTTCTTCTGCTAACAATCATATGATTTTCTTTGTTGCTGGGTCTTTAACTAAAACCTTATGAATAGATGTTTTACATCCTTGGATGTATACTCATCATATGTTCTTTGCATGGTTGCTAAATTAATGGCGGCCCATTGTGGACCACAGAATGACCAGGTAGATCTTTGCGAAATTACCATAATGCAGACATCGCTATGTAACAACCAGATGAGCAAATAACGGACCATTAGCTGAGCCTTGAAGGCAAAACACATCGACATATATGACATGCATCAGAAACAATGCCTCCATTATTTTCAGTTATGACCCCACCAGTCTGGCTGCTGACAGACGCTTTAGGTTGCGGCCTTCAGCGATATTTCTTGACTCTTTTCTCATGTGCTTTTTTGACAGTTCTTTTCTCGTTTAGTTGTAGCACAGTTTCATATCAAAAGTATAAAAGTAGAAGAGGAAAGATTAACTGCAGTGGTTGAGAATTATCCAGAGATTGGATCATTGGGTGAGAAATCTTGTTGAAGTACTGGGTGTCAAGAAAAAATGCTCAGCTAAAATGTTAATGCCATTTAAAAGATTTATACTGCAAACATTTTACTGTATATTACAATTCAATGTAGTTCAATCATGCTGAAATACACATAAGAAGTGATGTGTATTGTTAGAGCACACTTCAGCATGACATGTCTGATATGTTTTGGTGGCATCGATGATTGTTTTTGGCTTAAGACTTCTTTTCTATTCTGACCAGTTCTGGCAAACACAGGAGTCAAAACCTTAAAGAAAAAAAAAAATACAGGTTTAGGGCATGCTATAATTGGCTTCATTTTTCAGACATGGAGAACTTTGTCCAACTTCTGATTATAACAGCAGGTTATTAAAAGGGAGTGAAGTTCCCAGATGACACGAGGAGAACATGCAGACTAAAGCTCAGTGTTTAATCTTCAAAGCACACACTGTCTAAACACCTGAAATGCACTATATTGTTCAGCACAAACTGTCAGGTGGAAAGAGCAAAAGCAATCTATGTCATGAATGACATGGTTGTTGCTGTGGCCTTGCAAAGCAGCTTTTTAAAAAATAATATCCATCAATCCTGCAATGAATGTCATATTCCAGGACACCTCCTTTCCTTTCAAGAACAAGGCATGGGTCCTGAGGTTGGACTGTTGTCCTTCCCGATATCTTCAACCTTTTTATGGTACTCCTCTTTCACCTGACCTTCGCATCTTATCCCCTGACTCAGCATTTTGTTTAATCCACAATCCAAACTCATCCTGTCGTCCATCCTCTTTCTTCCTTTTTCTGTTTTGCTGTCGGTGCTTTAACACATAAGAGACATAAAGAGGCGTTCTTAATAAAGTCTTAATTCATTACAGCTGACTGGCACCTGAAATAAATGCAGGGCCAATGTTTGAGCTGAAATTGGGTCTTGCAGCAAACACTGCAGCCCAATTATTTTGCCTATATTTCAAACTTCTCATGCGCTTGCAAAAGATGCTTTGGGTGAAAGCCCCCTGAGATAAAAAAAGAAAAAACACTTTTCAAAGTGGAAATTGTTGAAAAAAAAATCAGTTTGGGGTGGATCTGTGTGGACCTAAGACACATAGCTTTTGATAAACAGTTAAAGGGACATAATTTCTTTATAGCGATTTTGGTCAAACTTTGAAAAAGTTGGTTGAGCTAAGGAGTTGTTAGTTACAGATGTAGTACATCCAATAATTACTTTGGGAGAGTTTCATTCAAATCAGACCAGTGGTTCATGAGAAATTTTGTTGGCGGTACTCTTGTTGTGTTTGCTTATGTTACTTTCTGCCTCATATCTGTTTTTAACTATGAATACTTTATCAAGCTTTGCAAAAAGGTTGGCCCACACTCAGCTCTAACCACAAGGGTTTCGCAATGAATGTGAGAGGCTGCGAGCAGCACAATGCCTCTCAAGGAAAATGTATTTTTGTTCATGAGTGGTTGAGGGTGTGCTGATACCATTGTATATGTTTGGGCTTTCTGCTGCAAGGTCAGGGGAACTCTACCCCCGCCACAAACACACACACAGCTCTGCAGGGGCAGCCGTAAGTGACAAGTGTTAGCTACTGACCCGGCATCGGGCTCAGTGACACAAGGCAATGTCCACGAACAGAAACAAACCGGCATCAATGTGCACACTCGTGGGTGTGGACCGGCTCTGCTCACTCATGCAAAACAAAAATTCATATTCATCTTTACACAGCACCAGAGTTTAAAAGAAGACTATTAATGAGCATTTTTGAAGCCTTGAATAGATCCTGCTTACTCTCCTTAGAGGATTCAATGCAAGTCTATATTTAGACATTCCTATAAACTTCCAGCAATCCCAAGTGCAACACAGACAGGTCATGTGTCAATGTGAAATCACTCTGGTGATGAAGCAAACATTTTGATAAGAGTCAAGGTGCAAGCAAAAATTCTAATTTTAAAGGGATATTTAACATGTTCTGAACTGGACTTCTGCACAAAGGCTATGAACAATTATTATCTTCCTTGTGGTAGATAGATCTGTTTGGAGAAACAGTTTAATTCTGAGCAGACTGACGAGCTAATGGCTGGTTTGAATGGGACTAAAACCAAAGTGAATTGCTACCATTTTCAAATAACTTCAGTCTCCAAAAATGTGTATTAGGTCATACAAACAATTTTTTTTCCACCACTTCAGTTTTACATTAAATGTATTATTTTATTTTTGGCAATTATATACTATTCTTACCAGAAGTGTGGCAGACTTCACTAGAAGTGCTACAGCTAGCTGCTGCTACTTTATTTGTGCTTGCCAATAACAAAGAAACATTGCATAACTGGTGGCAGTGTAACTGTTTATAAAGAAGTGTGTAAGTAGTTAAATAGATTTTTTTCCTTTTACATAACACATTTTAAAACAGATACAAAACATAAAATGAAAATAAGGAATGGGATAAAAGAACAAAAGCTATAAAACAATGCAGAAAGATTAAAAAAAAGCAAAAATGTGACCTAAAATTGTTTTGTTGAACACAAACAATGATAAGAGGTAGGTTTTCAGTTCAAGTGTGACTACTAAAGGAACAATGTTAGCTCATCAGTCTGGTCTGAATTAAACTATTTCTTCAAACTGAGGTCATTTAAAGAGCTATCTACAACAGGTAAGATATTATTTACAATCTTTCCACAGAACCTTAGTTCAAAGATCAGAACATGCCCTTCAATAGCAGTAGAAGTTAAACTAATATAGGGTAAAATTTCAACTGTATTCATGCATTTTGTGAAGCTGAAGGTCAAATGTCCATAAAAACAAATTTGTCCACTGTGAACGTAACACTTGGCCCTTTGTTCATTGAATCTAACCAATCCTCTGTGACTTTAACATCCTCTGCAATGTCCACCCCATTTGCTCTGTCCTCCTCCAACTCACATCCCAAACCTGGTCCTGAATACAAATGAGTTTTTTCTTTATTTATTTTGGTTGCCTATAATGCTGTAGGCTAAAGGAGAGAATAAGCTGGGAGTGAATGTCTCCCACCGAAGAAAAGGAAAGCAGCAGGAGAAAAGTAAATCTGCTCAAAGACAAAAAGAGAAGAAGACAATGAAAAAGAAGAGAGAGGAACACTCTGAGGAGGAGATGGAAAGTGGTGATAACGGAAGACACATGAGGAGAGGATGGCGACAGGAAAAGATCTAAAGATAAAAGGTAAAATACGGAGAAGGAGGGCTTACTGTACTTCCATAAAGTAAGTCTTTTACAGACTGAGGATTTAACTTTTTACGTAAAATGATTACAATCGTCCTTTGAGTATCTCAGACAAGTCTGTGAATTACGAGATGAGGGAAAACAATCTATTAAAATGCCGTCAATCATGTTTGAATAAAATCTATGCAATAAGATTAAAACACATGGGCTCATGGAAAAACACTTCGGAAAGCCTGACTGCTGTTGAACACATTTTGGAAAGATGGCAAATTATCTCCCTTGTTCCAGAACACTGACAGTGCCTTGGTCCTTTTGTTTTGGTCCGTGTTTCTTGTTTCAGAATTGAACTGATAATGGAATACAGTATTTACACTCAGACTTTTCCTGCAGCCTTTTCATTTGTCTTCCACATAAAAGCAGCATGTTGAGGGGATAAAAAAACCAACATTTTTAACAACACCTTCCAAAGTGTAGTTTATGTTTAGGACTGAATGTTACAATCCCTCATGATTAAACGCAGCAGTTGTCCTGAGTGAGGTCAGCGATGTCCTTATTGGTTGAAGATGAGCAGCAAGACACGTCTTCAGTTGTGTACCCCGACTTCATTGGGTGTTTCGGCTCTTCATCACAAGACCCCCTTAGTCGAGGCAGGCCCACCACAGGCTGATTAAACCTTGTTGTTTAAGTGGTCATCTGGCAGCCCATATGGTCTGTATTTGCTTCAGCCACAGCCGTTAGATGGTTCTTTCATCAATATTCGACAGATCTTTAATTGCCTTCTGCAGGGGCTGACCCCTAGATCCCGCCTCCTTCAGTAGTTCTGTGGTGGGATTGGCTACAAACCCCCTGCAGCCCATTTCCACTGGGCACACTCACACTTTCAACCCCACTCCTCAGCCTTAGCTACTAGATTGGCATGCCACAGCTTTGTCCTTTCATTTGCCTCATCAATGCCATCTTCCCAGGGGCTCATCAGTTTAACATTTAAAACACACCAAAAAAGAAAAAGACCTTAAGACCAGATCTGGTCGTAGGTTGGTGATTGCAGTTTCAGGTAGAAATGTGAATCTTTAGTTTGGGTCTACTTGCATTTCACAGTCCCTGACTGAATTCAGCAGGTGATTCAGGAGGTGTAGGCTTGCTCTGTGGTTTCTCCCCTTCCTGCAGGAAATTACTTTCCTGCAGGATGGTTGACGGGACATTTTGGGGGGAGGTGTTGGTTGCCTCTCTCTTGTGCTTCAGAGTTGAGGCCAAGCTTCTCAGTGCTTTGTTGTGATGCCAAGTGTACCTTCCTTGTGCTAGACTGTTATTGGCTCACTCCATGATGTGTTGGAAGGCTGGAGCCTCTCCACGTCAAAGATGTAGGCTTGTCGGAGAGGGCTGCAGGTAGTATGTGGCTTTGACAATGAAGTTGAGCCTGTTTTTTTTTTTTTTTTTTTTTAACATTGCTTTTAGCATCTATAAACAAATTTTGTTTGGGAAATGATGTTGCAGTCCACTACAGACTGGAGCATCCAGCTTCTTCGAAGCAACTCCTGAGGGTTTAACTAAGAGAGCAGCATGAAATAAAAGTAGAGTATTGCTTTAAAGCTTTTAAGTATCCAAATGTTATGGGCTATCAGGCAAATAATTACATGAAGTTACTGCTGATCAAAAATCACCAACATCATATAAAAAACTGTCATAAGTATGGATTAAAGTTCGCCAAATTGACTCTTTATTCCACAGCATGCTAACTAGCAACCCACAAAGTGGGTTAATCAGTAGCTTAACATTTTTAACGTAGAAAACAAATAGGGATGGTACAGTTTAAAATAACAATTTAGAGTTGCCAGTTAACCTAACATGCATGATTTTGAACTGCTGTGAGTCAACACAAACCAACGGCTCCAACGTGCAGCTCCTCCAGCTGAATGGATGTTTTTGGTAGGTCATTTCAGCATTTTTTTGTAATTCAAATGGAAAATGTTTGCTGAAACATTTATCTGAAGGATTGTAGTCAAAGCTTTCTTTTTAATTTGTAATACTGTGTCTTTTGTTCCACTAAATGTAGGCTTTAAGTGATCTCAAGAGACCTGTGATGTTCTGACCATGGTGCTGTTTAAGTCACATTTCTATAAAAAAGAAAACGGTTGCCCTGTGATGCTCAGAGGCAGGAAACAGTGAGTCAGATCTGAGAACCCATCAACCATCATTAAAATCATCAAAAGCGGGTCTAATACCACCCACCCTTGACAAGAACGTGGGGTTATATATCCAGAGAGCGAGACCAAAACCAGACACGGAGACAGCAGCTGAGGTTAAGTGCTTTATTTACAAAGTGGTATATCTGTACAGTGCGGGTGTTGAGGTAGGATCTGGAAAGCAAGAGGGACAGGGTGAGTCTCGGGCACCAATCCTACTGTCAGCTGAGCACTGCATAAATGACTTAGTTCTGTTCTTTGGTCTTACAGGTCCAGGTGGAGTCCAGCGGCGAGGAGGAGATGAAGGAAGTGTTCAGGTGATCCAGAAACTCGACTAGCCAGTAATCCCGTCCAGGTGAGTATCCAGTTGTTCCAGGTAAGTATCTGTAAGTCCAAGGTTCCGTGACGTGGCCAGATATCTACGACAAGGTACATAGAAAAACATAGTCAAAACTTAGTCAAGGCTCTGGTTAGATACGGGGGCTGCGAGTCTAACCCAGGAGGTTCGATGCTCCAGCGTAGGTCTGGTCTCAGCTGGAAGCTTAAGTAGTGGCAGTCTTCATTAACAGAATCAGGATCACCTGTGGAGGAAGAACACTGGAGGAACCGCCCCAAGGCGGGGCTAGAAACTCCAGATCCCTACAACCCTCAAGGATGTCTTCTTTTATGTGTTAGATGGAAGCTTTACTCCAGATAGTTTTTGTCTTTTATTTTCTCTTAAGGAACATAAAGAATGAAGGGCCTTGCATTCCTTGAAAGAATACTGATCCCTCGCTGCGTTAAATCATCTTGTGTTAAAAAAGGTTTATTTCGGTCAAACTTTGTAAATAACGCCATGCTCAGTCTCCACAGTACTTCAAGGCCTTGCACAGTCTGTTCATGCTTGGAGTATGTACTGTGGAGGATTTTCAGCTACTACCACAACAGATTTTAACTACCTATAAAATTGACTCCATGTTGTTGTTTGCTATGTTCGGCTAGTTGTAGCGATCATCTTGAATTAGAATGAGTCCAAAATTTAATCAGTTCTAAATGCACATCAAATGATTACTATCTGAGAGTTTCATTAACATCCATCATGAGGTTCATGAGATATTTTGCTAACAGTCAAACAGGGTTAACTCCAACGATTAAAGCTATAGTTTTAAACCCGATGAGTAATTCTCTTAGTGTGTGTTGGAGTTGACTCTCAGTTTCTACCACACTAATCTTAGCTCAATATCTGTAAAATTGACTGAATTATAGCCATTAATGTGTTTGCTAAGGTCAATTAGCTGTGGCTGCCATCTTGAATCCGATTGACTCCAAATGTTAATCAGTTATAGATGCGCATCCAATGATTAGTTTTTGAGAGTTTAATTAAAAGTCATCTACTGGTTGATGAGATATTTTACTAACAGACAGACAAACAAATGTACACAAGTAATTACATTATCACCTGCCTTTTGATGGTGAACAGGGTGGTCAACACCTAAACGGTTAGGAATCTATCTCTGACGTCATTTACTTTGTATGTAGGACTATGTAGAGTGGTTCCCTGAGAATGTTTGTATCTGCACAAAAACATAAAAAAAAAGACAATGCAAGACAAAAATGGCTCGAACCGTATTTGCGCTGCACTGCCTCCGGCGCTGCACCAGTTTGCTATTACACATGCAAACTCTGTGACATAATAAACATCTGTCTCATCTGATTAATCTTCCTTTTTTTTTCCTCAAACAAGCCGGACTGCGTCTGTTTAAAGCAGCCGAGGAGAGAGTCAGCCCTTACATCACACTGCTGAGAGGCAGCCAGGCATGACGAGGACTGCAGCATTTTCAGCTGCGGAGACGCGAGCCAACGTCTACTCAAACCCCACGACAAAGACTTGACCGTAAACTAATCAGACCAATCAAACTGGTCACGTTTATTGACAATAAAACCCAAACGTGTTTCTGATTAAATTCGCAGATGAAGGTCACATTTCATGCTGCTTCAACAGTTTCCACAAAAACAAACAGACAAAAAAGGAAAAAAATCTACATTTCCATTTTTGTCAATTTTGTTACACGGTGTTCCTCACTACCTGCCGTGTGAGAGGGCAGATGTGCTTGTTTTACTCGTGTGTTCGGCAGCGTCCCGGCCTGCAGGGTCTCCGTCCTGCGCAAGCTGCAGAACCAAACAAGCGAACAAGGCAGTGAAAAGAAGGAAGCATCGCGGCGAGGTGACAGAGAAGGGGCACATTTCTCTGACAGACGTGCCGCCTGCAGGAGGGTGACACCG
The DNA here is from genome assembly GCF_001649575.2 of Kryptolebias marmoratus. Lineage (NCBI taxonomy): Eukaryota > Metazoa > Chordata > Actinopteri > Cyprinodontiformes > Rivulidae > Kryptolebias > Kryptolebias marmoratus. The sequence continues at coordinate 15,799,963 of NC_051441.1, read as the reverse complement.
ATCACAGAAAACACCTGAAAAAAAACAGGATTTTGCTGCAGGGTTATTTATTGCATGTATTAGAGAAGCAAAAATACATTTCAGACAAACAAGAGCTATTTCCTTTCCCCATCCTTAAAATTCAGCTGTCTGCCTTGAAACTATTCACTTGTGTTTCCTGATTAAGACATGCATTTCCAATGTAGAGATAATGTTTGTAGGTCAGAGTGGGAGCATGGGTTCATGACCAACAACAGTGAGCACAACAACGTGACCGTCACTCTGCATCTGTATCATCTGTTGCGTCTCACACACACAAGCTGACTGCGCACATGTACAGCATGTTTAAACTCCGTCATCACTGATACATGTCATAAATCTCCACAAGAGCTCTTATAACCAGCGTTACAGACCCTGATGATGGTTGCAGTTATGGTTTTGCATTAGCACTCCTGCAGACATAGACTGCATGTAAAAAAAGAGTAGATCGCGGTAAAAAATGTCGGTAACCCAGTCATTTTTTCGGGGATTGAGCTTAAATTTGGTGTGGTAGTAGCCAAGAGTCGCCTCCAACACATACTCTCAGCGTCAACACATCTAGTGAGATCTCTCTTGCATACTTTTCATCGCACCTGCTTCATAGAAATCTGTTCTCAGTTTTTAAAATGCACGCTCTGATAAAATGAAAATTCTTGGTGCTGTTGTGTTTGCACTACTGCGCTCGTAGGCTTACAGAAGAAATTTTGTCTGCTGAGGAGCAGAAACACTTATCTTTGTCGCACATTTGACACAAAGTGGCGACAGATCCTTTAATTGCTTTCTAGAGCCAGTGGATTCAATCATGTTTTTTTTTCAGTATCTGCTAGAAGATTTATTTCAGCCATTATTTGGTAAAAGATGGCTTTGCAATCTTGACTTTCACTTAACAGTACATCCTGTTTACCTGTTCTGCAAAAGAAGGAACAAACAAATTCAGCATTTGTTTGTTCCTCCTGGCAAGAAAAAAAAAAAAATCCAAGTGAAAAAGAAAGCAAACCATTTTGTGCACTGATATTGGTGACAAAAACAAAGCTTTACTTGAAGGGATGGATACTGCCTGCAGCCTTACATGGCAATGTTTTAAACAAAGATTTCCTGTGTTATGTGATGGTGATGGCTCTTAGCTACTACCACACCAAATTTTAGCTCACTATCTGTACAACTGAGTAAGTTATAGCCATTTTAGTGTTTGCTAAGGTTGATTATCTGGCTAAATTCAAAAGTTTCAATCAAATCTGTCCACTGATTCATGAACTATTTTGCTAACTGATAAATACACAATGTTGGGATCTATATTTATGTTTTCACTCTTTGACCTTTTTGTGGGGCTCCCTGTCTGGTTTTGTTTCTGGGTCTTCATGTCCGTGCATTCCTTTGTGTTTTAGTGTTTCAGTTCTCTCCTGCCCCGCCCACTCTCACCTGTCCCTAGTTGTTCTCTCTCACCAGGTGATTGTCGTTCTAGTTCATTACTTGTCCCTTTAAATTCTGTTTTTCCCCATTGTTCTTGAGTTGGGTGATGTCAGCTCTGTGCTGCAAGTTTGGTTTGCTCCCTCCTCGCGTTTCCTTGAGATCAGCTATTTTGTTAGTTCTCTTGTTTGCTGCCACGTCAGTGCTTTTCTTTATTAAAAGTAATTTAAGTTTTTGATCCTTGAGTCTGCCTGCATTCCGGGTTCCAACCAACTCTACAAACTTGACACATGGTCGCTTGCTACATGAAAGGAGGGCTATAAAAAGCTGATTTAGGAGACCAGACTTTTGATAATCCAAATGAAGATTACTCAAATAAGACTTGGATAAAAGTATAAAAACTGCCCCTCACACGCACATTCAACAGAAGAAGTGATCAGTTTTGAAATCCTCCACAGATTTTTACTGATTTCTACCATGAACGATGACTTCCTTTGAGAAGTCTAGACGCAGGCATTTTTCTGTCTTCCCTGACAGATTATAATGGCCGCTTTTCCACCTCATTGAGTGAAGATAGTAATGTACTGATGGAGTCTGCTCAATCAGCTACTGTGGGTGAATGTAGCTGTAATAAAGGAGAAGTGACGAATATAGTATATTTGTGTTTTACAGTATATGCTTGTATTTGACACATTCATAAAAGGTCTTGTTTATCCACAGAAAGACACTGTAATCTGATAGTATATCTGAAACTGATTGGCTAAACATGACAAACTGTTTTGCTGGGAAAAAAAAGCCCATACCTAATGCTGGCCAGAGAAATGTTGGTGCAACGATGGAGCTGTTGGCTGCTCGCATTGTGTGTGTGTGTGTGTGTGTGTTTATCCTGGTCCTCCTGCGGTCATCATTCACTGCAGCGCACCTGGAGTTTAAGAGCCCGTCTGCTGTGGCCAAATGATCTAGTGAGGAGGGGGCAGGGGGAGTTTGGGTATGGAGAAAGAAAAACAGAAAAGGATGGACAGGGGGAGGGGGAGGGAATCAAGGATTTAGGAGTGAGAAAATGAGGGGTGGGGTGCAAAATGGACCAAGACAGGCCCGTGATGCGAGCTCCTGCATGCCTGTTGCCGAGAGAAAATGAAAGCATAAAATTAATGGAGGGAGATGGGAAGCAGAGAGCGCGAGGGAAGGAGACTGAGAAGGAAGGAGGGCTAAATGAGAGGGAGGAGACGGATGGAGGGATAGATAGATAGATAGATAGATAGATAGATAGATAGATAGATAGATAGATAGATAGATGAGAGCGTTTATTTAGGTTTCGAGGACACATTATTTCAGCAGCTTCAACAGTACGGAGGTGAGCCACATGGAAAAATGACCAGAAACTAACCAACACAACCGGGCTTTTTAAGACAACTTAATGTAATGTTTGTAGAAGAAAATGTTTGTTCAGTTAACTTAAGTTAGCTTTTTTTGCATATATTTAAAATTAAAACAACATGTTCGATTTTACAGTGCACAATCTTTCCTTTCCCCTTTTGTTAGCTCTCTGGCTCTTTTTCCCTGGTTCATAAGGTCAGGTGGTGAATAGGTTTTGAGAAAAAGGAAAAGAAACATTTTATAGATGTTGACATATACTTATCAAATGATAAGCACTGGACCGCTACATTCACAATTTTGAGGACACAGAATACACCCCCTGTGAGATCCTTCAAGCTGATTCAGTGCCAAATAAATATTTTCAGGAAATCAGATATGAAAAGTTTTCAGCTGTCAAGGACGGGCTGTTTCACTCAGGCTGAGCGTTCACACAGTTTTCAGCATATATTCTTTTTTTCAGCACTGTGTACGCGCTGCAGACAGCCCTCAGCTTCTTTGTAAAGATAAAAAACAAAAACACAAAAACTCTGTAACAGGTTGGCACAAGTACCACCTCCGACATGCCACTGCTGGCCAGACTCTCTCTTCGCTCAAGGTGGGGATTAGATTTTTATGGAATAAAAAGGTTGGGGAAAGAGGCTCTAGTCAAGTTCTATGTAGCACGTGTATGTTCATGGAAATACTTCTGCATGGATTTAGAGGCAGAATACAGCTCCTTTCAAGTACAAAATAGAGAAGTTTTGGGGAAAATCATAGAACACTACTGCATCAAGAAAATCAATATTTATAAAATAATGTTTGCATTAACCAGTATGAATTTTTGAGATTAGACTTGCTTTAAGTTGGCAGCAAACCAATCAGTCTGGTCAGAATTAAACTCTGTTTCTCCAAACTTCAGTCATCCAAAGAGCTATCTACAACAGGTAAGATATTAATTGTTTATAACTTTGTATGTCCCCAGACAATCTCAAATATAGGATCAGAATCCGGATTGGTAACAGAATATCTGACCACACTACGCTCCCAGTGTCTGCTGACCTAATGTCTGTGGTTTTACACCAGCTGCGCTGTCATACAGCTGCCATAAAATGTCCATTGCAAAACAAGAAGAATTAAAGTATTTTAAACTAAAAAAATTTATCAGTTTTTTAGTTACTTGGAATGTTTGCAACTCGGGTTTTTCTTGTGGCGGTAGCAATAAAGCTACATTCAATACCAACAATTTAATTATACATTTAAAATCCAAACACCAGCTTGATCTAGGGGGACAAGATCCTCGATAGGGACATCACTATTCATAACCTTTCCACAGAACCCCACTTCAAATGATTCGAACTGTCCCTTTAAGTGAAACTCTTGCCCACTTTTCTGAGTCGTTGGTGCAATCTGCTTGCGATGAAGGAGCTACTTGGGATGCAAAGAGACAACCTGCTCATTGAGCCATGGCATGTGGTTTCATCTCGTCTCGCCTGAATGGAGAGCTGCATTATGACGAAATGAGAAAAGTGAGAAAACCCTCATAGACTCTGACGTGACTGACAGCTGCCAGCTTCCATCCGAGAGGAAGACATTTGTCAAAGGCAACAAAACAACAAAGTCGCAAAAGACATTTGTTTGACTTGATGTAACCCTAACAAGAGAAGGAGGGAGGGAATTGTGTGAATGATGACAGGATGATGAAGATGAGGGAAGGAACGAGGGATTTTAAATTAAAATCATCTTGTAGTTGTTTTGGTCAAACCTCATAAATGACCTATTTAGCTCAATATCTGTAAAATTGACCTAATAATAGTAATTTTTATGTAGGCTAATGTTATCTGTGACTGGGGTGACTTTAAAAGTTAATCAGCTGTAGTTGTGCATCCAGTAATTACTTTCTGACAGTTTCATTAAAAACTGGTCATCGGTTTAGGAGATATTTGGCACCAAGAGTCATGGCCAATGTAAAATTATTGCACAATGTGTAGCGCTTGAAATATGTGTTGGAGATTACGCTCAGCTACTATTACTCCAAATTTGAGCTCAAAGTCTGTAAAATTGAGTGAGTTACAAGCATTTTGTGTTTTGTCAGTTCAGTTGGCTGTAGCGGCCATCTTTAATCAGCCATGTATGTACACACAGTATAATATTTTTTGTTCAGTGTGTCATAGGATATTTTGCTAACAGACAAAGTTGGATCCAGTAGTTCTTGGCAAAGTTTTGAAAACGGATCTTGTTGGATTAGTTAGCGTTTAGAGTGTATGTTGGGGGATGACTCTCAGCTATCACCATGCTGGGTTTCACCTCGATATCTGCTAAATCAGCTGAGTCATACCTATTTTTGGGTTTGCTGAGTTTGTTTAATTGTGGCGGCCATCTTGAATGGCATTTACTCCGAGAGTTAATCAGTTGTAAGATGTCCATCGTGCGATTACTCCCTGCTAATTTTATTGAAATTAGTCCACTGTTTCACAACATTTTTTGCTAACCGCACAGACAAACACACATACAGACATGCTTTCAGTGGCGGATGATTATTACCTCTATTCTGACAGAAACCCATCTGAAAAGCCCACATCGTTCCAAGCGATGCTTCAATGTCTACATCAATCTTCAAAGACAGTTAAATCAAAAGTCAGTGGATCCCCCCCTAATCAGTACGCCCTCCATCAGATAGTGTTTGAGCTCCTTCAGTGTGAATGAATGTCGCCATCAGAATGACTTACAACGCCATTACCAAAGTCACATCGACGGCTTCGCGGGGGAAGACAAAGGACAAGAGATAATTCAAGAGGGCCATTATTGGTTTAATTGTACTTTCAGCGCCAAATCTTTTCATTAGCGTCCTGCCAGCAGCATGTATCTGCCGCTGCTAGTGAACCCTCTTCTCTCTGTTTCATGCAGACACCTCCCCCCTGCATCCTCCTGTCCTCCATCACACGCCTCTCCTGATTACTGCTCCCGTCTGTCTCCTTGTTTCCTCGTCTCATCTCTCCTCTCCTCGCTGGCCTCAAATGTCACCTTTGATTCCACGTGAGGAGCTCTTGTTGGTAAAACCCTGAGGAGAATCTACTACAGGCTCAGTCCTTTGTGTGTGTCAGTGGGTTTGTGTGTGTGTGTGTTATAGGATTTAAAGAAAGGAGAAGCGTGTGTGACCTGATATGCATACCCTGGCAGATTTCTTTTTTCTTTGTAGACAGATAAGCTACACGTGGATACATGATAAACCTGAAAGTCCAACGTGGGAATGAGGGGGATCAGAGAGGATCTGTTTAACTTTTAGCACACGCTTCTCTCTGCTGCTGAAACACAATCACTTTGCCTTCTCCTCCTTTTCTCTTTCACTTATCTTTTCTTTCTGCTCTGTATTCACTGCAGACCTGTAAAAGTAGTGGGTTGCAAACACATACAAAAAAAAAGGCCCAGAATCCTTTGAAGGGATGCATATCACCCGCAAACTGTCATGTCAGAGTTTTAAATTAGGACCATCTTATGTCAAGAGAGTTGTATCAATCTTGGTCAAACCTTCAAAAATAAAAACAAAAACATTTGATTAATTTGTTTCAGCTCAGAGAATATGCTGTGAATGACTCTCAGCTATTACCACACCAAACCTCAGCACAATATTTGACTGAATTATTACCATTTATGTCTTGAATTGGACTGAACCTCAAGGTTAATCAGTTGTAGATGTACAATCAGTGATTACATTCTGACAGTTTTGTTAAAAATCTGTTGAGTAGTTCACAAGATATTTTGCTAACAGACCAATTAAGTTGATTGCAACAATAAATAGCAAAATTTTAAACAGAGATCTTGTGCAATCCATTTGCACTTGGAGTATGTGTTGATGATAACTTTCAGCTACTACCACATCAGATTATCTGTAAATTTGATATTGGTGTGGGGAAGGGGGCAGCACTACACGACCCCTGAACAGCCTGCACTGTAAATTTTGTTTTTCTTTACACGTTTGAATTAACCCTTTTGAAGAGATAAAGAGAGGTAGAGAAGCTCTTGTAATTTCGGGTCAATTTGACCAAAAGGCCACGGGAGGGTTAAAGCAACTAGATCATAATATACATTGTTGTTTCAATATCCTAGTATTTTTATTACTCAAGTTATCATCCAGTCAGGATCTCATACATGTCTATGGTGCACCGCATTCTTATCGAACCATAAACAGAATCGCCATCAGTTGTGCCGTCGTGTCTCATGTTCATTTGTCTCCCTGTCTGACTGCAGCCTGTGATCGAAGAACACGGATCCTGTTACCCGAGGACAAACCGTGTAATTAATGCTTGTTTAGACAGGCAATATTTCTGTCAAAGCAAAGAAACAAATAAGGAAACAGTAAATTAACTTCAGCAATAAGTTAAAAAAAAGAAGCAGCATGCCATTGCCAATACTTCTAATTGATTTTTTGTATGAACACACTCAAGGTCGCTGATAATAGGCAAACCTGGGAGACCTGCACACACGCGTCCAGATCTTCTTCTTTTTTATTGGCAGAAATAAAAGCACAACAACTCATTTAGCAAATTCATCAGATTCTGATCAAAAAGAATATTTTTTTAAAAGGCAACACTTACAGATCCTTGTTAGCGTAACACACTTTGTCTTGAAACAAATGCTAAATACAAGGACCTAAACATTTTTGTGGAAACCCATGAATCGACAGGTCAGAGTTGTTATGGAGGCTGTAGAAGCGTGTGATTGTGTCGTTGCAGGCTGGTAACGTAAAAGTAAAAAGGATAATAAATGTATACGAGGTGTGGTTATTTTTCTATTTGCCATAAAAAAAACATTGGATGGGAGTCAGGAGAGCATGTTTCTGTGTGGGTGAGGGGAAAGGATGGTCTAAAAAAATAAGGGGACAGTAAAAACCTCAGAAGGGTTCGAAAAATGCTGATTCAAAACAAGCTCTGCATGAAACTTTCCTTTATATTACAAGTTTCTCGCTTGTTGTCCCTGCGTGTACTTCAAATCGACTGCAGTTAAAATGTATTTTTACAGAACAGTTTTTAGAAATCAGTAAGAGTCTGTTTTTCAGTTCTATAATTAAACACTTGTCAGTGACAGAAAGCCGTTCTGTGAAATGTTTGTTCAATTAATTTCCCAGAAAAAGGAGAAAAAAAAATGCAGACACCTCAACAGAAGAGCTAACTGCGTTCTTCTTTCCAAGAAATGTACTGTTGGAGATGAACTCGCTTCAGGTAGAGAAAGAGCGAACTTGGATGTTGCTTCTGAAGGGCGTACAGTTCACGCAGTGCGAAGCTTCGATGCTCTTCTTCTCTTACACAGGCCAGGTGAGGAGGTATGTGGTAACTGCAAAACAGCTTAATTACCCAGAGTTGCTTACAAACCACAAAAGAATCAAACACAAAAAATAGCAAGTAATTTGTCTCTTAGATGAGATAAAAGAAAGAATTAATGGTAATAAAGTTAAATAAAACAAGAGTGTGGCTGATTCCCCTTTAAATGAACAAAAGTGACATAATAAATAAATAAATATTTTGTGTTTGTGCCACCAGGTAAAATAACAGCAGCCCTGACAATTCTTAAAGAAAATTTTAATAAAATACTTCAAAAATATTTTCAAAATCTGTTATTTTTAAGATGAAAAATTTGTGAAACCTAATATGTTGAATACACTACAATGTGAAAATAAATGAATGCTAAACCAACAATGTTGAATTGTATTCCTTGCCTTGCAAATACCATGAACACCAACCACAATACTTCAGTTACATAAAACAAATCTCAGTTTATATATAAAAACATGGATTTCCACAGAAATGCAACTAATCTAAGTTAAACAACCTTAGCCAACACAAAGGTTGCTATCAATCATCCAATTTTACAGATATCTAGCTAAAGTTTTGTGTGGCAATAGCAGATAGTCATTCTCATCTCACAAGTTTTCCCAATATCACACGGGATCGCAGATGTCATTTTACAAGGTTTGACAAAAGCGGCCATAACGCTGTTCATTTTCACCATAAGATGGTGACTATGCATTCCTTCAAGGAATGCTAGGTGTTTCGTTTTAATTTATTTTAAATTTTTGACACCATTTACTATTTCCTGTCGATCTTTAACCCCTTCAGCACATGTTCAAACTTTATTGGTGACAGAGAAAGAACAAAGCCAACCAAACTCAGAAAAACGGTCGTTGTGATTATTAAAGCACAAAGCAACAGTGGGAAAAATCGGCTGCTGCGTCGTTTTTACCAAAGAGCTCCTTTATGTCACCAAAAGCACAGGTTGGGTGTGGATTGCTGTGAATGTTTTCATCATTTTCATACCTTTGTGAAGCCATCCTTCCTGTCACGAATGTTTGCATTTATTGACAGAGGCAGTGAACTGGTTGTGGAGGTTGAATGAGACCTCTTCTGTCTAATCAGATTGCGCTGTGTTTGTAGGTGTGCACTTAATAAGCCTAACAAGTCGTGCTGCTGAGGGACATGCGCAGGGAGGGAGTGGATCAATGTGCATGAGATGCAAGTGCATTACCTTGATTTTATTATAGTATCTCTGTGGTTTCAAAGCCCCCTATCCTCATCCTACTGTGTAACACACGAATACACACCTGCAGGATAATGCTGCCAATCTGTCAGGTTGAACAAGGTAAAACTGTCATAACTCAGGGGATTCTGTCCAGAGAGAGCGAAACCAAGACCAAAACACGGAGACAAAGATAACGGTAAGTGAATTTATTTACAAAGTGAAAGCTATGTACAGTGGGCGGTATCCAGAGGAGTCTGAAAGAGAAGGAGAGCTGGGTGAGTCTCGGGTACGAGTTTTGATCCAGGTTATTTGCTAGGTGGTGCCAGTAACGTTTCTTATTTGCTTACAGGTCCAGGAGATGAATACAGCGCCGAAGAGAGGAGGAGAGGTTCCAGAGTTCCAGGAGTAACGAGCCAGTTCCAGTAGGTGAGTATCGACGTGATCCCAGGTAAGTAGTCCTTAATCTCCGTAGTCGTGTCGTGGCAAAAACCTAGGACGTAGGCAAAACAAAGAACGTAGTTAACACTAGGAGTAGGAATCAAGGTTAGACGCTGAGGCGGAGAATCTAACCCAGAAGGTTCGATGCTCCAGCGAAGATCTGATCTCAGCCTGCTGCTTAAGTACTAGATGGTCTCGTCAGTGGAACACCTGTGGAGTAATGATTAGTAGCGCCACCCAAAAGGTGGAGCCAAACCCAGATCCTCACAGTCACTCAAG
>NC_051441.1:15670746-15784908 GCF_001649575.2 Kryptolebias marmoratus | reverse complement strand
GTCTGAAAGAGAAGGAGAGCTGGGTGAGTCTCGGGTACGAGTTTTGATCCAGGTTATTTGCTAGGTGGTGCCAGTAACGTTTCTTATTTGCTTACAGGTCCAGGAGATGAATACAGCGCCGAAGAGAGGAGGAGAGGTTCCAGAGTTCCAGGAGTAACGAGCCAGTTCCAGTAGGTGAGTATCAACGTGATCCCAGGTAAGTAGTCCTTAATCTCCGTAGTCGTGTCGTGGCAAAAACCTAGGACGTAGGCAAAACAGAGAACGAAGTTAACACTAGGAGCAGGAATCAGGGTTAGACGCTGAGGCAGAGAATCTAACCCAGAAGGTTCGATGCTCCAGCGAAGATCTGATCTCAGCCTGCTGCTTAAGTACTAGATGGTCTCGTCAGTGGAAACTGGAACACCTGTGGAGTAATGATTAGTAGCGCCGCCCAAAAGGCGGAGCCAAACCCAGATCCTCACAAAAACCAGTTCAGATCTTTGAAGTGGGGTTCTGTGAAAAGGTAATAAAGAAATAATATCTTACTTGTTATAGATAGCTCTTTGAATGGTTTGACCGGATTAATGAGCTCATCTGAGCAGAGCCAAAAAGGACCCATGCTTGTAAAATGAGTTGGAATGGGTCATCAAAAAATAAATAAATAAATAATTAACTATTGACTTTTGCACTTATTGAGATTTGGTAAAAATATCATATAGTAGTAATTAAAAACATAATCTACCTTTAAATGTAAGTTTTTTAAGTATGTCTTCAGAAATATTGTGAGATTTCAGAAGGAACTTCCCAGAAGACATAGGAGGTGCCACAGCTAGCTGCTATTGCTTCTATTTGCAGTTGCAAAAACAAACAAACATGAAATTCTATGTAAGTACCCTTGTAATGTAAAGCTGATGGTAGTGAAAAAGTTATTAAAATAGTGTTCCCATGAACCACTGTAACACTTTTGGGACTTGAATCATTAATCCATTTTGGTCTTGCCCCCTGCTAAGACTAGCCATCAACCCTGTGAGAATTAAAGTGCATTTCCCCAAACGGAGGTCGTTCAAAGAGCTACCTACATCAGGTAAGTTATTAGTTCTTCATAAGCTTTCCACAAAACCTCTCTTCAAGAGATCTAAACCAGGGCTGTTCAGCTCCAACTGCAAAGTGGGCCATATAAACAATACTGGGGGATTGAGGGCCACAGGCCATGATTTGTCAGTCAGAATTTCATTACGGAGAACAAGCATGTAGTCTCTCCCAGTTTCAGCCTCAGATGAAGGTTGCTTTTGTTTGGTGGATTTCCAAGCTCTTCACTGGGGTGTAATGATCGCTCTCTTGTTTGGTGCAAAAGTGGCAGATGGCCACTTGACTGTGGTGAAAAGATGTGAGCAGTCCCGATACTTCACCTCTCCGTTCTTCCGCTTCTTCCGGAAAACTTGCAGAAAAAGAGGCATTATTTGACTCGTGCTGTCTTTTATCATTGTAATCTGAATTACAGCAAGGCTTTTGTTGCACAGTAAACACTGGTTTTCTACTTTCCATCTTTCCGACATCATGAATCTTGTGGTGAGCTTAGCTAATGTGATTATTGCTGTTGTCTTCAGTCTCTAGTGCAGCCTTTCACATGGCTGAAAAGGATGGCTCAATCAGACAACTGCTTTCAGGTGGACAGGTTTACTCACCCCACCATTCTGTATTATTGTGGGTTACCAAAGATTGTCTATCAGACAGATGCAGACTTTGACTACCTTAATATCAGGCTCAAGCTATGAAAGTAGCTTGGATATGTAATACATATTCTTAGCATCATATTTGCACAAAGCAGATTGATTTTTTGGCAGCCTTTTGGGGGCCAAATCTTTTTAAAAGGACTGTATTGGGACCGGAGGCTTGCTTGTTGATCTAAACCAGGGGGTGGCCAATCCTGGTCCTGGAGGGGCCACTATCCTGCATGTTTTGCTTGTTTCTCTGCTCCAACACACCTGATTTGAATCAGTGTGTCATTAACAGGCTTCTGCAGAACATGAAGGTAATTTAACCTCTGAATCAGGTGTGTTGGAGCAGGGAAACGAGTAAAACATGCAGGATAGTGGCCCTCCAGGACCAGGATTGGCCACCCCTGATCTAAACTATCACCTTAATATTTATTTCACAAGGTTCCTTTGATGCTTACATTGTAATGTTTACTCACGTTATAATAAAATTTCTTTTTTATCAGTTTTTGGGTGAGCAATTGACAGCATGTTTCTGCAGCGAGCAGGTTTTCCCCCCTCTCCCCAAATAATATGTGTTCGCAGACCATTAACTCAGGAATGACTGTTAAACTGATAAAGCTAGAAGCTGCCAGGATGAGCAGAGCAAAACAGGTGCTGTTATTTATATGGACCCTGGCCTTGTTAAAACTCTAATGTTTTTATAATGCGCCGCCTTTAGCAGTGCGGCGATATCTGCTCGCCTTTAGATCAGCAAAAAAAGGAAAAAATGATCATCAGGCTGCACTTTAAAGTCTTTGGTTGTTATTATTACCATGAAATTGGAGTCAGGCTTTAGGGCATTTAGGGTTCAAATACATTTTGGAGATTCTCTTCAGTTTATTGCTGGGACAACAAGAATCTGCTCTCTCTGCACTTACTCCTCAGCAGACTTCCTGTTCTGCTTCCTGGACAAACACAATCACAGTTGACGTGATAAAAAGATTTCCTGCACGTCTGCTGCATCTGTACACGTTTCCACACATATATGCAAGTTTCTCCCGGTGTTTGCATCTTTGACAGCAGCAAAGGATGTGCAGGATGTTACAGCATGTGCAAACGTGTTTATCAAATGTGTTTCATGTGTTAATTTTTATTAATAACAAAACATATATTGCAATTTAAAGTAATGCTTGGCTTCCTCAGAGCTGCGTTTGTTAACTGAAGATTATGACTTTAACTGTTCAACACAGGACAAATCTTTACCAATCAAATGCAGTTTGTAAATTTCACTGCGGTCTCAGTAGAGAACAACAATTGCAGGATCAGACTATTATGGAATAAAAAAGTGGAAAATTACCTTTAAAAAGGACAAATTACATTTGCTTTCATGCAATTTAGGTGCGTTGGTAAAGAAATATGATTATATGTTGATAGTTGGTGAAGTTCTGTTTGCATACAGAGCAATGAGGAAATAAGACACATGGGTGTGTGAATTATGAACATTTATTTTAATAAACTAAGGAAAATAACTGCTTAAAAAGGAGAGTCATGTAGACTGGACCAACATTTTATCCTACAAATTAGATGATATCCTTCGCAATCTGTTACCAGCTCATCTTTTTCCCTGTCATAACAATCCTCTCTAGTGACCGAAAAGACTTGTTGTAAATAACTAAACATTTAACCTAAATTAAACTCTGAAGATAAAATTAGCCAGCCGGTATTTTGCCTCAGACTGAATCACTTTATGCTACATTTAGATGATGTTAAGTAGAAACCTCTAGGATCATGTTTAAGCCTCTAGTGAAAGTCGCTCAAGATTTATTGGCTGCTGGTAATGTTTTTGTTCTCTTTTAGGTTTCCAAATGTGTATTTTTTGGACAATTTTTATTCTCTTTTTATTGATTTAGTTTGGCAAATAGTCTACCACCTGCTAGTCATTTTACTCCTTAGCACTTTTAGCACCTTTGTCTATTTGGAAAACTTTGAACATAAACGCACACCTACACACTTCCTTTGGATATTCATAGTCATTTCTTGGTGCCAGAAGTCATTTCGCCTCTGAAATTACCCTCAATATGCCCCAAACACCTGTTGTCTGAACTCACACCATTCTTCCACCCAAGGCCAGCAGCAGCTAGTGTGTGAATCACACAATCTCTCCTCTGGATGCTGAAGTTCTCACACACACACTCACACTGCAGTTCTCCTCTTCACTCAAAGGGTGAGCACTTTCCAGCAAGCTCCAATTGGAAGTTTGAGATTCCTTTTAGTGTTTTCTTTGGTTTCTTGGGCCGATCTAAGTTGGGCGTAACCCGCCATCACCACTGTGTGCTGTACTGATATTTTTGGGTATTTACACTATTGTTTGTAATGTTAGGAGCAGAGAAAAGACAGCAGCTTGCTCAAAGTTTATCATAGCTTTTGATTAGGTGACAAATTAGGCAACAAATTGGAAACGACTTTTGCAATGGAGTTTTCACAATGTCTCAAAACATTTGTGAGGGTTCTCAATGACCTTGTGAGTCGCAGGACTGTGCTCTCGTGTCACTGGTGTTTTGAACATGTACAAAAAATGCGTGAGATAAATTAACTCTTAGAATAATAATAGAGTTGATTGATACTTTATGTTATGACTGGAAAGACAGTAAATAATTCAAGAAAATCAAGTCGTAAAGGGGTTGTTATGCCACTGATGACAAAAACTCTAAAACCTAGCTTCACTCTGGCATGGGAGATCATGTCTTCCAGGCTGCTCAGATCAATGAACAGACAGAATCAATTTCTCATACCCTCCTACGCCAAACTCATGAGTCTTCCTGTCTAAATCACATCTGGAAAATCTGCTTTTTCACTTCAGCTTTTTGTCTATCTTCTTTCTTCCCCACCATCTGATCTTCTCTGTATCACAGCAGCATCTCTCTACGTATTGTAAAGACATGTCAGTCATTCTTTGTGTCTTCTCAGTCTCCTGGGATCGTTGCACTCTTGATGGATAGTGGGTTTGGTCCACTATCTACAGAAGTTTTCTCTGCGCATCAAAAACTGACAGAAGTGTGAGGTTCTTAGTCCCATGATGTAACTTAATAATGTAGGAAGGGAAGGATTTGTCCAAAAGCTGGGATGTTTAAACTGAGAAAAATGAAAGAAGCATTCCTTGAAAGAGCACATCGCCAGCTGCCTTGTAAAATAAAGTTTTAAATAATTGTCTTGCACAATTTATTGGCACCCAAAGTATGTCTTGGGAATGACTTCCAGCTATTATCACACCAAATATCAGCTCAATAACTGTAAAACCGACTGAGTTGTAGTCATTTTAGTGTTTTCTATGGTTGGTTAGCTGTAGCGACCATCTTGAATTGGGTTGACTCCTGATGTTAATCAGTTTTAGATGCATATCCAGTGATTACTTGATGAGAGTTTCATTAAAAGCCATTTAGTAGTTTATGACATATTTTACTAACAGACAGACAAACACATTCACGCACAGTTTCATGATTTCATGCCTTCCCTGACTGTGAGCTATAATAAGATTTGAAGCATTAGGTGAGCATGTGCAAAATCAGACATGAGATGATATTTGTAGATATTGTATTCATTAGCGGACTCGGTCCTCTTCTCTGTTGTCTCGTTCCAATTTTTGCTGTCTGATCTGATTTACTTCCAGTCTTTTGTTCTGTGTATATCATCATTTACCATTCTCAGCTTTGTCCCATTATTCTTTCAGTCTCCGCGTTTTCATTTTTCGAACAATTTTTAAAACTCTCTGGGGTTTGTTTTTGGCACCTTCTTAATGTGAGAAAGACAGATGGGAAAAAACTGCTGACGCCTCAGTAAGGTAACAGAGGCATCAAAGGCAAACACAACATCCATCTGTGTGTCTCATAATGCTCTATGACAGAGGGTACTTCAATCACACACATTCACGTATTTACATTTTCTTTCAGCTAACTTTTAGGCATTGTCTGACACTGTCAGTGACTGAGAAGGCACCTATTTCAAAAATAAAGGGAAAACTTCTCTTCTCTCACGTGAATATTGACCCATTAAAGCATTCCTACATGACACTTGGCATTTAGTTAACACATTTGATGGGAAGTGTGAAGGATTTAGTGCATGTCAGAAGTGTGTTGTAACTAAATGCCCTTCCTCTTACCCTTCACTGCTAAAACATGTTGAGGGAACTTTGGTTGTTAAAATGGCAAAATGTGGCAATTTCTACTAATAGATCTCTAAAAATCCACAAGGGCTTAAAAACTAAGCCTCAAAAGGACGTTATGAGCACAGTGTGGGCAAAAAACAAAACAAAACAGAAATTTAAACTATCGCCCACCTTTCAGCAGAGGGCAAGAATAAGAAGCAGAAAAATATTTAGAGGTAGGAACAACTCTGAGCCAATCAAGTGTAGAAAAGGTTTTAGTTTCCTTTCATGCTTTCTAACAGAAATGAACAAAACTATCCACCCATCCACGGTGCCCATTTCTACACGTTAACAAGCTAGAGGGAAGGTTAGCGCTGAAGTGGCGCAGCAAGAAGGCCGCAGGTCCAATCTAAGCAGCTGCCTCTCTGTTCTCTCTCTGCACGTGGGGGTTTCTATCTTTTTATTCTAAAGACCTTCATGTAAAATAAATGTGGTTAAAGGTGATTTTTTTTATTTGTATAGTTTTGGTATAGCAGGCATTGGCTGTGTGTTCTTGATCAGCAGAAACCCCCTCTTTGACTCCAGCTCATTTCACCAAACGGTTCTGCAGTTTGGCTGCTAAGTCAAGTCTGTCTTTAAGGCACCTCTGGTCGTTCATAAATCACCGCATCCTGCGACGATGTCAGCGTTACACAAACACAGCCCGTAACACAGAACCACAGCGCGGAGTGTAAGTCAGCGGCGTAGATGTGAAGCACTAAGCATAAAATAGAAGTCGGATGTTTCCCCATTCGAAACCTCACGACTGGCTGAATGCACATAGTGTCTGCCTGATTCCCTCAGACACATGATCAGTGATGGTTTCCCGGACTTTCGGGTGTCAAAACATCAGACCCCCTATTCTGGGGGCTCGTCAGACCCCACAAAATGCTCCTCCTTAACCACATCCATCTTTAGGGCTTTCCTGCTGCCTCCATGCTGTAAATAATGGCCTTTTATTCATTATAGTCTAAGTCTAACATTGTTCATTTATTATTCACCAAACAAAAATTGATGCCAGACTTATAGTTTATTTTAAAACTCAGTAGTCATTAAAAATGCATAAACATCTTCTGCTTTTATGTTAGAGTCTGTATTCTTGCTTTCGGAATAAACTTGTTTAGTTTTCCTACCTGATTACAACATTAAAAGAAGTCCATTAGTGGCAAAGGCAATTTCTGCATTGGCATTGTCCTTTTCAGGGTCACCGGGGGGAACTGGTGCCTAACAGAGAGGGGTGAGAGGTGGGGTACACCCTGGATGGGTCCAGTCCATCACAGGACAAACAACCAGATGGACACACACTCACACCTCAAGTTAGTTTAGATTCATTCTTTAATCCAACCTGTACGGTTTTGGACTGTGGGAGGAAGCAAGAGAAAACCAGGAGCACTCCTCACAGAAAATAAATCTCCTTGCAGCAGAGCGACAGTGCTAACTGTCCAGCTCCTGGCACTAAAGCGTTTTACTACATCAGACTATAAAACACTCGGAGATCCCAAGGCCTGCTAAAAAAAGTCAGAATCAAAAGAACTGGACAAGATGAGCACGATTTTTTTCATGTAGTTCTCTTAAAAAATTTTTTTTTAGTGTAGATGTAATGAATAAAATTTCCACAAGCAGGAGAGCTAATAGATAGATACTTGGTGGTTTTATCTCTGTCCCCGCCCCCTCGCTCTCCACAGCTTTATATGGCTTACTGGGACTCAAGTTCAAAAGAATCTGTCTCATCTGTCTCCCGCTTTCCCTTATCAGCATCCCTTTTTCATTTCCTCCAAGGAATTCCACCTTATACTCTATTTTATCTTTCCATTGGAGTCAAAGAATAATTTTTCTTTGTTCTGAGTTACGTGATGTGGGACCTCAACTTTTGCTCCGACCCTGTGCTGGAAAAAACTTGGACTTTTGTGTGCGATGCTAAAAATGGACAAAGACACTAACGGCTGGAAATTATAAGTTATTCCTCTGTCTCCTGAAAGTACTGTTTTGTTGGAATATGTTATGAACAGTTAATATCTTACTTGTTGTAGATAATTATTTTAACAACATTGGTTTGGAAAAAAGTTCAATTATCTCCTGCCACTGAAGGGCAAAAGGTGTGCAATAAAGTATTTGTCTGTATGTCAGCAAAATATCTCATTAATCACTGGACAGATTTTAATGAAACTTTCAAAACTTGGAGTCAAAAATGTTTTTAACTCAGTCAATTTTACAGGCATGGAGCTAAAATGTAGGGTGGTAGTAGCTGAGAGTCATCCACAACACGTGATCTGAACGGTTAATTATCACGCCAGATCTTTGTTTTAAACTTTGACAATATCTACTGGCGTCAACTCAGTTTGCCTGTTAGCCAAATATCTAATGAACGTTTGGACACATTTTAATGACACTTGGAGAATTGAACAATTTGATGTGTCTCTACAACTGATTACCTCTGGAATCAAACCAATTACTTCAGAAAACACAACAATGGCTGTAACTCAGACAGTTTTACAGATATTGAGCTAAAACTTGGTGTAGCAGTAGCTAAGAATGTTCCCCAACACAAACTGAGTGCTGCTCATTGTGTGACATCTTTGCCTAAAACTTTGGCATTAATTGCTGGAGTCAACCCTGTTTGCCTGTTAGCAAAATATTAAAGGAACCACTGGATGGATTTCACTGACACTCTCTGAAAATAATCACTGGATGGTTGCAGATATTGAGCAAACATTTGGTGTGGATGTGGCTCAAAGGGATTCACAATACATACTTTGAGCACTAACAGAAATAATGTATAATTTTAATTTTAAAGTTTAACCAGAAAGGCTATAATTTCTCAACATAAAATGACCTTAGTTTGAAACTCTGGCATAAAAGATGGTGGGTGATAAGCTTTTCTTTAACAAATGCTAAGGCTTTAATTCTGGCTAGAAAGATGAGCTATGACTAGTCCAAACAGGGCAGTCAGAAGTGGATTGATGCCATCCTTTGACATTCAAAGATCTATCTACAAGAAGTAAGACATTACTTGTTCACATTAATCCATAGAACCATACTTAAAAAAATCTGGACTGACACTTTAGGAAGAATTTTCAAACAGGAAAAAGAAATATACGCAACTAACTGGCTGTCTCAAAGGCAAATATCCACACGTGAAACACCCATCATAAGACAATCCAGTAACGTCTATCAGTGGGACAACAGAGATTTTAATTTAGATTGACAATATCGCGTAAGAAATAAAAAATAAGTAGAGTATTTATTGACTGGGATAAAATCCACATGCAGATGCTGTCAGGCTCTCCTCTTTCCTGCAGTCATCCTGCCTCCACCTGTTTGCCTCATTAAACATTCCTTAGTGAGAGCCACCATCAACCTGTCAGCCTCTATAACTCACATGGACCTGCTCCAACTGTTGGCTCCAACTTGGCTCTTTTTTTTTGCTTAATCTGCATTCCTCTTTTATGCCCCTCTTTGTCATCACTCTTTGAACCTCTCTCTTTTATCATCTGCCTTAATCTTCCGCACATCTTTGCCTTTCAGTATTCCATCATCTTCTTCCTATACAGGCCTGTTGACTCCAATGACAGACAGAGGCAACAAACTCTAGGAAAATGACTTTTCCCCTCCTCCCATGTCGGCTTGTGTTTACCCACAAAAACACACATTTCCTCTCTAAAGTCATTCATGAATTTGGAAGTGAAACAATGGAAGCAGGTCAGTGCTACAAATAGTCTTCAATGAATGTAACTGTTACTCATTGTTTTGAGATGTTGTCAGTATGGCTTTTTCTGCAATACGCTACCTGCTCTTTAGTTACCTCAATAAAGCTTGAAGGAATACTCTGCTGTGGTTGGTTAAGGTTAAGGTGAGTTTATCCAAGAAGTTTATCAAAGTGAGTTTATCAAATCAACTCCCTAAATAAATGCTAAACACTTCTGTAATCAGTTATTTTTTCACAAGTTCGATTTGAAGGCAGCATATTGTATGCCAACGCAAGTATTCATTCGGAAAGGAAAGCAAACATTAAAGTGATAGTTCAGGCTGTTTGAAGGGGGGTTCTTCATAAAGGTTCTCTTAAAACAACTCCAATTTCGAAAATGTCTTTGTGGATTCATCCATCCATCCATTTTCTTTACTCGGTTCTCCTACCTGAAAAAAAATATTACAATATTCTTACCAAAAGTGTGAGAGCTAGCTGTTGCTACTCTTATTTTTCTTGTAAATAAAAACAACTGTAATACAAAATTAACAGACTGCAGTGGTCGCCCTGCTTAGACTAGCCATTAGCTCATCAATCTGGTCAAAATGAAACAATTTTTCTTCAATCAGTTCAAAGAGCTATCTACAACAGGTAGGATATTAGCTATTCATTCAGAACCCCATTTTAAAAAGATGTAAACTAGCCCTTAAATTGATGTCAGTAATAGTGAACGTCACATTGAAAAACATTAAAGAAACAAAAGTTGATAAATAAGATCAGAAAAATGAAATTTTTAACACCTTTTTCAAATAAGCTAATGACAAGAACTTGAAGTATTTGTACAAAAATAATTAATCTTTCCCTGCAAAAGTTTTTAAGACTATGGAAATATTTAAGCTTAAAAGATCGTAGACTCACAACTATCACCAAAACCAGGAAACACCTGGTACTTTTTTAATGTGGCGTAACTCTCACACTATTATTATTATATTGCACATTTAAACTGACCTCTGGAGTCTCATCCACACATCTGTATCCATCTTTCCCAATAAGACCTGTTTATGACTTGTAGACAGTAGCCTGACTCTTTAATTGGGAATTTCACCAAAGTGACTGGATCTTTACTTATATTACCCATGAAACTGCCTGCTGCTGTCCATAACATGTTGGATCTAACACTGATGTGGGCTGAAGTGTTCCTGTGGACTGTAGTCTTTCAGTTTCTTAGTGTTTTATGGTTTGGGGTTGGTGAGCAGCAGCAGAAACGGTCGGATTTGCGTGAAGCAACGAGGTTTTAAGATTGTGTGTGTTTGAGAGCAGAGTTTTGTTAAGGATAGAAGACGAAAAGCAATGAAGCCTGTCCTCTAATAGATAAAGTCTCTAGAGTAAACATATCTTTTTTAAATAGAATTATATTCAACAAAATGACTCTGAAAGAAAACAAAGTGATGGCGCATTCTCAGTACCTCTACCCCAAAAGCATTTGTTCAGTCATGGATAAATGACTCCAAAGAAACTATTCAGAACATTAAAACTAGTTAGCTAATTGTAAAATTTACTATCATCTCTACAAGTTTTTAAAATTTAATTAGAAGGAATAGTCCTGTAATTTGTCTCTGATAACGCCTTAAAGGATAAGAAAAGAAAAAAAAATTGTGGATGAGAATTAAAAGTGAAAGTGAAAGGTTTAAGAGAGCATGATCACAGAAAAGGCAAAGAGAGCAGAAAGAGATCAGATCAGACGGGGAATTAGAGGACAAGTCAAGGTGGTGGCATGAGAAAATGAGAGAAATCAAACGGCTGCGAGGAGGGAGAGTCGGAGGAAGGGAAGGGACAAGATAGAGTGAGTGTAAGAAAGGAAATCTGGCCAGAATGAGGGGTGGAGAGCAACCATTAATAATAGCCATTTCTGATTAACATAGGTCCAGTTTGAAAGTACTACATCTCTGCCCAGCAGTGTAACATTTTTCATCCAAAAGTAGATGGAGGGGCCAGCGTCCTGTTAAACACCCTCCTGCCCACTCCTCCACCTTGAAAACCCACCAGCCAGTAGTAAGGTAAGAGGAAGGAGTGGAAGAACCTACAAGAGACAGAGAAGCTTTCAGGGTCCTAATGCACTGCCTTTTGGAAATGTTATCAGCTGCACGTAAAGCATTTGACAATGAAGATTTTAGCAAAACCAAGTTACCTAAAACAAGGTTAACATTCACTTACAGGAGGTTTTGTATTAAGGTGCAGCAATAATTTAAACTACAAGGAAAAACTGTAGTGAAATGGATGAAAAAAATGCAATTTAGCTTCTTTTACAGACTCCCCTATTAAAGCAGATCAGATTAAGATACGGAGACCTTATATCGACACAGTAATTACTTCCTGATAACGGGTTTGTCACAAAAAGTAAGCGGCAGAGTAGCTTTAGTGCACATGTACTTGTGATATTTTCCAAGGACAAATTTTAATCACACTTAACTTGATTGAACGCAATCTTACATCAGAGCTCCTGGGTAAAACCAGAAGATAATAAATCAGTGTGTTTATGTTATTATGGCATATTAAAAAGAAGTAAAACAAAATCTTGCATGCACTCATATAATATACAAAATCATACCAATGGATGCTTTTGCATCTAATGAACAGTGATGCGTGCTGCGTTTAGATATTACAATGAAATATGAGTGGCTTTACATGCTTTTATTGGTGATGCTTTCAGGAGCAGATTAAATGGACTTTACATTTGTAATTTGTTTGCTAACACTTTATGAAAATATAGGTCTCATTAGAGTTTATTATGCGTTTGAATGGTGCCATTGCTATGTTAAGTGGGAATGCTGAACCATGGCGATATGCAAATATGCTAGCGCAGTGGCTCTAGGGAGTGATTGTAATATTTCAACAACTACTTAATGGATTGCTAATTAATATGATCGAGGTATAATCAGTCTTAATGAGTTTAAAGGTCTGCCACATTCCCTGTACAGTTTGTACCCATTTGCCAGAAAATTCAAACCTAACACTTTTGTTTTCCTCAAGATGAAATGAAAATACCATCATGTGGGTAAAATTTGAATATGTAAAGCTTCCTGCAAAACAAAAAAACGTTCCTATGAACCTCAAACGTTCTGTAAATCATCTTTAGAGCGAAAAAAAAGAGACTAGCAGGCTAATATAAAGATCAACAAGCTAGTCGCACAGAATCTTCTTTTTAAATCGCTATGATCAAATCAGGACTCTTGTTTTTGGGGTACCTCAATGTCACGTTTTTACGGTATATATGTAGAATAGTGACGTCAAAGTTGTAGAGGCGGTCAAGGAGCTGAAATGATGGGTACATAAAAGTGAGCCAACATGACAGAAGATATCCCTGAAAACACCAAAACTTTCTGCTGACTCTTTGAAATCTGTGTGCTAATTTAAAACACACAAGGAAAGTGTTTGTATTTCCATTTATCCATCCATCCATCCATCCTGCTCAGCCATGGTTGGGATGTGGAGGTAATCGGTCCTGGAGCGAAACCCACACATCCCTCTCTACAGAGACACTCCATCTCCTCCTGGGGGATCCCAAGGCATTCCTATACCAGAGGCGATACATAAACTCTTTGGTAATTCTGGGTGTGCCCTATTTCTAAGTCTGGATCCAAGCATCCACACATTTCAGCCATTTGTGTCCAGGATCTCATTCTTTTGGTCAAGATCCACACGTCTTGATTATTGGTAAAAGCCGGAGCGTATTTGGACCCGTAAGTCAAGAGCTTTGACTTTTGGCTCAGCGCCTCCTTTACCATGTCAGACTGGAGCAGCTCCCTCATTACTGAGGACAAGGCCCCAATCAGTTACTCCATCTCCCACTCCATCCCAATTTGTAATTACTGCACTGACTCAAAGTGACAGTGGAGGTGATGGAGGACTTGGCAGCCAGAGGAGTTTACTACATGGTTATTGACCTTTTGGCTTTCCTGAACGCCAGCAAGATATTCTCTTACTTTAAACAGGAAAGAGAAATTGTCGCTCATGCCTCTCGCTGTGATTCTGCAGTTTATTCTGTATCCAGTTTTGATTATAGCCTCTGCAATACACCAAGATGAGCCCCTCTTTGAGCTGCCCCTGGCTGTTCATGAATCATCAATCTAGCCACCGACGCGACAATATATTCATCCTTTCAGCCCTGTGACTACCTCCCTTACCAGCACAGTGTACCTCAGTGGTTATATTGTTACTATCTACTCTGTCACGTGAGACAAATATACTAGACAGATAGTTAAAATCCTCAGTGAGCCTAAGTTGTTTGCCTTTTAGGTTGAAAAATAACATTTTATTCTTTTTAGAAATTATATTAGAAACAAATGGAAACTATTTGCTATTATTAATGCAGGTGGCCCAGTGGATACACTGATGATATTTTAATTGACTGATGGAGATTGAGCTTGTGTCAATTCAGTGACTCCTCTTCCTCCTTTATGCCACTACTTTCATGACTTCACTGACGCCATTGAATCAATTAAAACACAACAATAACACAATATTGGGTTTGTCTCATTGATAATAGGACAAAAGTTCAAGTGTAGAAATATAAACTTTGTTGTTTGGCTTCAAGTTAGAACATTGTGCAAAATAATACATCTGGTGCAGGTCCGTATTACATTTTAAAACTGCTGAATACAATCCTGGCCTTGTCAGATGAGTCTGCTTGCTCCTGTTTTAGTATGCATTTAAAAGTGCAGCTATGTCTTCATTCAGCAATGCTAATTCCTAAACACTCATTCTCAGGCTGTCTAAATGCAAATTAGGAGTCAAAAAGAGTCAAAGTCAGTCCTTAAAAACAGTGTTATTGGTTTAAAACCCCACATTTAATACATTTCATGTGATTAGAGCAAAACAGCCTGAATGTTTTTAGTCGGCACGTTTCATCTACGCTGACACGTTTGCTTTCTTAACAAGCACAAATAAAAGTGTCCACAGAAAAACCACTAAATTCAGGTGAGAGAGTCAATAGCAGGTTTGATTAAAAAATATCCTAACAATGAATGGAAATGGGGGGTTTGCAAAGAGGTTAACAGGATCTTAAAATGTGTTTGCTACTTAAACATGTCTGTAATCTTTCTTCTGGGCTGATAGGAACTGCACACATATTCTCACACACCTTCACACAGTGCAAATGCAGTCCTGCTGTTGGCAAACCTGCCATCCTGTCCGGCACCTGCCAGAGGATTAGGCAGTGGAGAGCAGCGATAACGGCCTTCTACGCTCCTCCTATCGTGTCCGCTCTCTTCTGGTTGTACCTTTGCGATCGCACATGGTTTCATGCCTGCACATAGATATTTGCTTCTGTCTCGTATGGAGTATTTTCTCTTCTTCTGTTATCAGCTCTATTGTATAAATCAATAGACAATAAAGGAGAGTGAAAAGATAACTGGCTTCATTTAACCATTGACCTTATTTTGAAGAGCAACTCAATTCAGATAAAGATCTTTCACAGAGCCTCAAAATCAATGAGGGCTTTCGTTTTATTCCCTAAAAGGCCCGTTAGAGCGGTTCATCGTCTCCATGTTAAACAGATCATTTAGAAGTGTAGTTCTGTGGAAAGCTTATGAACAATTAATAGTCTACCTGTTGTAGACAGCTCCTTGAACAACCTCTGCTGAAAGAAGTAGTCTATTTTTAACCAGACTGACAAGCAGACAGATAAAGTGGATTGCTGCTGTCTTAAAACCACCCTAGTCTCAAAAAAAGTTCTTTTATAGACCTTTACACTATTGTCACTGTTGGATTACAAAATCGTTCTGACAGAATATAATAATATTACTGCTGGATGTGCCCCAGAAATGCTACAGCTAGCTGCTGCTGCCACTATTTGTTTGCGCAAGCAACCATGAAATTTTATGTAACTAATTATCCGTAACCCTGTTGTAGAAAGTGTTATGGATTTTTGCATTTGTGTTTTTTAGCATTTAAAATATTCATTTTTTGTTATGTTCTTGTTGTCCTTTTTGTTGTAGTCATGTGTGACCTTTAGTTGTTATTTTTCTCGTGTCTCTGGTCATTGTTTCCCTCAGCTCCCCACAGATAACCTGCATTCCATCCGGTCATCCCCACATTTTATTCTTTAGTTTAATCATCACTCCTTGTATAAACAACGGCAGATTCTCCTGTTTCCTGCTCCTTGTTTGTTCCTGTCACTGATTTTTTGTCTTCAAACTGTTTTTTTCTACTGTTTAGTTTTTGTTGTCTTGATAGCCCTTTTTTTGTTTTATCATATCGTTAAAATTTTACATTTGCTCCTAGTTTCCCTGCATTTTGGTCCGCATAATGAGTCCTGACCAGCACTCGTTATGACAGATAACCTCATTTTGGAGAAATGAAGTTTATTTCTGATAGGACTAATGAGCTAACCTTTAGCCTAAGTGGGGCCAAGCCCAAAGTAGATAAGTGCGTCTTAAAAGAACTCCAATCAGGTGTTGTGTAGTGGCCAATTTATAAAGGTTTACGTTGCCATTATTTTTACATTATGTTCCTTTACATGGAATCCTATGGTGGACTACTAATTAGCTCAATAAAATGAAACTCAATTTCTCTAAACTGAGACTGTCTAGAGTTATCTGCAACAGGTAAGATATTATTTGCTCATAACCATTCCAGAAAAACTTCCTTTGAAGATAACAACACAACTAAAGCCATGACATTTACACAAACCTCATATGAATTTATTTCCTTATGTTTGCTTTATGTTTTTTTTTCTTTGTATTGTAACGGCACAGTTTTGAACTGAAACAGAACAAAGACTTCCAGTCATCATTTATAAACCAATCCTCAGGCTGGTGACCTCAATGCATGAATAACAATAACTCTATAAATCACTGTTCACTGTTTAACGGCTCAGTACTGCGGACTGTCACAGTGGCATAAAGATAAAGTAAAATCCAGTAAACACAATTACATCAAAGCTCATTTCTGTGGAAGGTTATTTTCAGTTCACACAGCCTTATTAGTGAAGACTCACATTTCTCTGCTGCATTGTTGGAGTCTTTTCCTCCTTAACCTTGCCTTGATTTATGAGTGTCTATAAGTTTGCTCGTGAACACACGTTTCCTCAGGTTTGTACAGACTCCTTTGCAAACACACATACATAAAGAAATATGTAGTGTATTCCCTTCTAAGATTCCCATGTATTTACTCAAGCCTGTTTGAAACTTTACTGACTTTTCTAAATACTTGCAAAGACACACAGGCTCACACACTTACTGCGGCAGATTGGGGAGCTGTGCAGCACGGTTAGGTGTCCCACACTATGAAAGAGCAACAAGGTCAACTTTTATTTTCATATATACCTCTCAGAATTGCTTACATAATGCTAGCTTCTCTGTGATCACCCCGCCCCCACCCCACCCCATATGAGGCATATTTCTCTGTGCGCTTGAATGAAAAATCTCAGAGCATTAATTATGACAAGCTCATTTTAAATAACAGCCTGTTTAATGCACTGCCATTTTTCAAATGCCATTGTGTCATTTCTTTATTTTTTTATTTTTATGAAAGAACACAATTGTTTCCACTGAACAAAAATGTGAGTAATGTTCTGCGTTCAGACTGCATTCGGTCTTGCTGCTGCAGGAAGTCGATAGCAACACCTCGGGGACCAGCGTTCAGGACTGATGAAGTCTGCGCTGTAAAGGCTAAGAAAAATAAGAGCAGATATGGGCGCCCCGCACAATGCAGGCTGATCCATCCAAAAATCAGGTTTTAAACAGCGGCTACACTGTCACAGCTGTGCAGGC
Organism: Kryptolebias marmoratus; assembly: GCF_001649575.2. NCBI lineage: Eukaryota > Metazoa > Chordata > Actinopteri > Cyprinodontiformes > Rivulidae > Kryptolebias > Kryptolebias marmoratus. The sequence goes on along the minus strand of NC_051441.1, from coordinate 15,767,595 downwards.
CCAAAACTGATGATCGGTGCTCTTCACGCCACATCTGCTGAAGTCTTAGGGGAGTTTAGAAAGAGGGAAAGGTCATTTAAAATATGTTGTTCCTTTAAAAGAAAAGAAATCAAGACATGAAGGATCAAAGGAAGCCAGAAAAATGTCAAGAGCTAAACAGTAGATGGGCCACAGGCAGGGAGGGTGTACATCAGAGGCTTAATGAAAACAGTCTGAGCTTCACATGTTCAGAAACACTAACTGGAAACAGGGAACAGGTGATCCCAAAAAGACATTAGTACAAGAGTAGGATGTGTCTTACCTGCAGTAGACAGCAGTCTGAGCTATTTTCATTGTAAAACAAGGCTCTATATTATACAAACCCAAGTGAACTATGAAGGTCATCACAGATTTCAAAGATGGTTTTTGAAAAAGACACTTTTTGTCAATCTAAGACCCCCCTTCACACTGGAAGATGAACCATTTATGATGGAAAAATAAGCTTGAACCTGGATGCTCTTGCAGGTCATCTGGATGAATATATCATTGTTAGGTGAATTAATGAGAGCCTAATGAGCAAATGCTGACTCCAGGATTGTATTTACAGTTCAAGCTTTAAGGTGCCATAATGTTCTCATTTATCTCTCTGGAAGAAGAGCAGATAAGTTGACTTAGAAAACATTTACTCTGTCTTTAATACGATTGCATGCTTTAAATTAAATTTCACGCCGTTTGTTTATCTTTAAACATAAACGCAAAGACAACTGCTGTGCTTTGCTTTCAACCAAGTTCCACAGGGCTTACCTTATACAGTTCCCCTTTGACTTCGATATCGCAGTAAATCTATCTCATCCTCCTCATTTCTGGTTGAATTGCTTGTTTTCCCTGTGGACACCTTTGTGCCAAAGGTCAGAGGAGGAGATTGGGCCTTTTACAGTGACAAAAGATTGGCTGTGTGGCCACACAAGTTAAGCACTGTTCATTATTGATCTGTGTGTGCAGCAGTGTGTTAGTGCAGCAGATAACACCATGCCTTCCCACAGGCTCATACATCACTGCTGTCCAGTCTGACACCAATGGAAGAAACCTATGAACTCCTTCGTACAGTGGTTAACACTTCACTAATCTCTTGGTGGTTAATTCCTGATGCATTTTTACATCTAACCTGTTTTTGTTGCTACTTTTTTTTTGTGGACAACAGCACACATGTATTTTACTCTTTCTGGTGTGTTTGACTGTTTCACCTAATTTTGAATGGAATCCAGATAAATAATCTTCTGTGTTAAAGTGGATATTAGTATTTTTGGGGAAGGAAGGCAATTAAAAGAATAGTTCAAATCTTTTGAGGTTCGTAACCTTTCAATCAATATATTCCCTGTTAGCTCTGAACGACCTCAGTTTTGAGAGACAAAGTTTAATTCCAACCTGATTAACGAGCTAATGGCTAGTCTAAGCTGATGAAGACCAAAGTGGATCGATTTAAAACAACTCCAATCACAATAATGTCATAGCGGTCCATGCATAAACTACTTTATTAACCTTTATACTTTTGTCAATAATGCATTACATGATTATTTATGTACAGTTTTGTGCGTATTAACAAGCGCTAATAGCAGTAGCTAGCAAGCTTTAGCATATTTAGTGCAGTCTGTTAGGAATTTCACACTTCTGCTGGAATAACCATGTAATGTAAAACTGGCAGTGATCCTAAGGTATATAAAATATTGTCTGCTTGTACTATCATGAAATTTTAGAAATTTGATTTGCTTTAAGAAAGCAGAAATTAGTGTTACTTTGTTTTGGACTCATATTTTTCTTGTGGTTTCAAATTATTTATCAGTATGTTCCTGTATTATTGGTAATCTCTTCCAATGTTTTCGGTTTCTCATCCATCAGTTTTTCTGTTTTCGATTCAGCCTTGCAGTTTTAGGTTTTTATTTTTGTTCCATTCCCATAGCCGTAGTTCTCCTCTGCTCCCATGTATTGCTTGATGTTTTTATTTATTTTTTATGTTTGAAATGTCTGCCCATAATTCGTCAATCTCTGCCTTCATTGTTTGAAGGTTTATTGATGTTTCAGTGCAGAATTCTCTTGGTTCTTTTAGTATTTCTGTCATGTCTGAGAATGTCCTCCATGGTTTCTGATTATTCTCAATCTGCGTTTGTTTGTTCGGAAGAGTGCTTTTGTTTCTACTTTCACCCATTGTTCTGCTCATCAGTCAGATCAGCAGATATGGCCGAACTGCTTCTGGCAGCTTGTCACTTTTTGTCACAGCAGCAGTTCACGTTGCTTATTAGCAAAATATCTCATGAACCACTGGACTGATTTTAATGAATCTCTCAAAGTAGAGATGCATCTACAGCTGTTTACCTTTTGAAGTCAACACAATTCAAGATGGCCACCACAGCTGATTGACCTTCAGCAAACACAAAAACTGTTGTAACTTAGTCAGTTTTACAAATGCTGAGTTAAAATGTGGTGTGCCGATAGCTGAGAGTAATTCCAATTCAACAGATCTCACAAGATCTTTGTTTCAAACTGTGGCATTCAAGATGGCAGCTGATATGTATTCATTCAAGATATGCTACTTAAATTTCCTGTTTACAATTTACATCTTTATTTTTTAACTCAGTAAGAAATGTAAAATAGAAGCAGAAAAATTGAAGAATAGATTCCACCTCTGGAAGTTTGAGATAAACTGGAAATCAAAGGTTCAAACAGTTTTGTGTGTCTTACAATCTAATATAAATAACTTATATTGTACTAGAGGTATAACGGTACATGTATTTGCACCAAGCTGTCTCTGTGCAGATGTTTGGGATGAGTACATCAGAATTTAAGTTCATTTTGTATGTTCACATAGATAGATGTTACTCAGATCTGTCTTTTTTGACATCAAGTCTAGGTCAAAATGATTAATGCAAACACTACTTGTTTTGCTTTATTTTGTAGCATTTTCTTAGCCCAATAGAGAGATACGTTACTGGAGTTTTTTAAACTTTATGTTTGACTCATGGCCTGTAGGGCAGTGTTTACAGTTCAAATTAGATTAAAAAAAAAACAGAACGATGGGACTTTTAAAATTTTATTTTGAAATTATTAGTTAACAAATCTAGCATAACTGTATATAGCATTATAGCCTCCCTACTTGCAGTGATTTGTTTTTCTGTCTTCTTCTGGAAAGGGAATTGTCTAGTAATAGTAATATAAAAACAGCTTTAAGTATTTATTTCTTTTTCCTGTTGTACTGAAATTGTATCAAACATCAACAGTCATGCTAAGGTACGTACTGCACCGTGTCCTGGATGTACGGTTGCACCCCTACTTTCTTCAGAAAGTTCTTTTAGGATTTGTTTGAATTCGAAGTAAAATCAAATCTGCTTCCTCTCAACCCCGTCTTGCTTGCGTCTTCAACTTTGATTGCGTTGGGTGTATTTGTAAAATGAACAGGAGAAAGAAAAATGGCATCGGAGGGAAGGTGACAGTTTCATAAGTAAGCAGCGGTCAGGTTCAGTCACAAACCCAAGTGAAGTGCCAGGTTCACTTTTCACAGTGAAGTAAGAAATGTCTGAATGTGGACCAGGCTGACAGTCTGAATTATCCTACCATACTCCAATCACAGCAAAAGACACCTTCTGCTGACTCAGTCTGATATGAAACCCACACTGCTCATACAGTCATTCCCATTGCCTTCTTTTTTACTCTTTCTTCTATGATCTATAAACTGGTTACACTATAATTCTGAAAGACGACAACAAAACCTTGTTTCTCTCTTCTCTTTTGTAACTACTCCAAAATTCTCACTAAATCACCCTCATCTATCACGTCCTCCTCCCATGTCCTGATGTCCTGCTCCTTTTCTGGAGAGCGTAATACGAGAATGTCTCTGAGTTTTCTCTCTGCTCACCTGCAGCCTTGGTTTTAACCTTGTCTCCACTCTGTTTCCTTTCCTCTCTTTTCTATTTCCCTCTTCATCTGTTTTCTCCACCAGCCAAGATGACAATGAGCAGCATCCTCAAAGCAGATGACATCAAGAAAGCTCTAGATGCATTTGCAGGTATTATATCTCGACAGGTAAAACCCCAGAACTGAAAGAGGGTAGACTTTCTGTCCAGTGTTATTTGAATCTGCAAAGTTCAGCCCCCACACTGTAACAATCTGGAGTTTAAAAGCACTTTGCAAGTTCTGACATTGTGGCTTTTTTGTGCTTTCATGTCTGCAGCTGCTGACTCCTTCAACCACAAGAAGTTTTTCGAGATGGTGGGCCTGAAGACCAAGTCCTTTAACGATGTGAAAAAGGTCTTCGCGGTGCTCGACGCCGACAACAGCGGCTTCATCGAGGAAGAGGAGCTCAAGTGAGAGAAACACAAAATACAAAAACTACAGCAATAAAAAATGCATTTCCTGACATAGTTTACTTTGTTTCCTTTGGCCAGATTTGTCCTGAAGGGTTTTGCCAGTTATGGCAGGGACCTGACAGACAAAGAAACCAAAGAGTTTTTAAAAGCAGCTGACAAGGACGGAGATGGCAAGATTGGAATCGATGGTAAACACAAACCTCCACTTCTTCCTGTTAACACGTCTCCCCAGCAACAAAGACCGTCAAAACTGTCATACTTAGAAAAGGATTTAAAGATCAGAAACTCCGTCAGTGAGCTCATTTCTTGATACTGGCTTAGTGTGCATTAACACACTGATGCTTTGGTCTAAAGTATTAAAAAAAAAATCTATTGAGCCCCACTTTAAAAGATCTGAACTACTCCAATAATAAGTTTTGATTTCTCACTTCTCCCTACTGAAATATTGGTCCATATTGCAGTTAACATAAAGAGGCCAGCTTCTTAGAACATTATTGTGACTCTTTAGTGAGTTTTTCTGATAATAATGAACTGAACGTGTTTCCCCCCCAAAAAAAAATCCTGACAGCTTTTCTTTTGTCTTTCTCCTCTCTTTCAGAATTTGCTGCCCTCGTGAAAGAATAAACAGCTACCTATCACAATGAAAGCCCACCTCCCACTCAATCACCATAAGAATCCCCCCCTCACCCCTCACCCCTCTCCTTCCTCCCACCAGACTGAAGCCAAATCCCTCCTCCCTTTAATCTCTCCTGCACTGCTGTCTTCACAAAGTGCGATGCTGCAGTGAAGCAGGCTGTGATCCGCAGCCCCTCTCACACCCCCCACAGCAGTATTCACCCTCTTCATTGTAGGTTTTTATACAAACTCTTCCTCTTTGTCTTCGCAAATAGATATCAAACATGGCAGCGGGAATAAAGCTCACATTTTAAAGAATATAGAGGTTTTGAACTAAAACATTTCCTGCTAGATTTTTAGACTTTTTCCCCCCCTTCTCTCAGCCTGTTCTTCCTCTCACTTTGCCTCTTTCTTTCTCCCTTTCTGTTGTTATCACCTCTGGCTCAGTCAGTCCCCCCACCTTCCCTGCACCGNGTCCACTCATCTATTCACTCTCCATCACTCTATCCTCTGATGAGCTGTGGTGAAAAAGAAAAAGCTGTGAAATAATAAAATAAAAAAAAAAAAGCCTTGACAAGCCTGAATCCTCTTTTCTGGATATATTTTTTTCTTTATTCCAGTATACGCTCTGTGTTATTTCCTCGCTTCTTTATTATCAAATGAGACTTTTGGAGGAAAACAAATTGCCTCAAAGCAAACCTTTGGCAAGCAGTGAGGAAACCCTCTCTGTCCAGTTCATGAGTGCACATTCTCACAGACAGGAAAGAGTAAAAAGACATCCAAATGATTCCAGCTGCTGAAGAGTCTTTACTCAGAAGTGTGATGCTTTCTGCCAAGCCATTAGCAGAATTGGACTCACACCAAGGTTCGATTCAGGTTAAGTATCCCCAGCAGAGAGCTCAAACAGGCAACACAAGAACCTTTTTAGTAGGACATTTTACTGCCTGAGCAGATAAACACAGACCTGTCGCTTCAATCAGCTGCAGAAAAACTCACTATTTGTTCCAATGTGCCGTTAAAGTGAGTGTTAATCATTTGGAGGATGAAAAAATGGGCAGAGATGATGATATCAGCTCTTAAGGTGACACCCCTCCCCACCTCCGAATACATTGTTTATTCCAGCTTAAAACATGACATAAATGTAAGTAAACACAAGCAACAGGTTGTTTTATTCAACAAGATAAATGAAGATTTGATGAAACCTCAGAACTGATGGATCAAACCTGATATTTGGTCTTAAGCTCGAAAACTCACAGGATAAAATGAATCACAACCAATGAAGATGGTAGGAAATTATCGTTTAATGCATAACATTATTCATAACACTTCTGCCTGAAAAATCTCTTAGTCTGATATCATTGGCCTGAGGTTACATTATAATTCCCCACAGGCCATTTTCCAAAGTACATTAGCTGCACATTTATTGTTCAGCAACAGACCTAATCTCACATGAAGAAGATATAAATGGAACAGATTCAACAAATAACAGAAACAATCAGTTAAATCACTGACATGGCATTGATTTCTGAAGTACACGGAAACAACCTTTACAGGAAAATACATTCTGGTGCATATTTAAAAACATTCTCAGTTCTGCCTCATCATTTACATGTCATCAAAAGCAATGATTAAATCCTTAAAGTTTAATACATTACCTGTTGTAGACACGTAGATCTTTAAACAACCTCAGTTTGGAGAAATAAAGTTGAAATCTGACCTGACTGAGCTAAGGGTGGTATCTCACTGGGCTGTGACTGTTGGAGACTAGTTGGTGACTCAAAATTGCAATAAAACATGCAATTTAAAAAAAAAAATCAGAGCCTATTTTTGTGTGCACAGCTTGCAAAACTGTACTCTAGACTTTGCCCATTATTTCTTTGCTCATGTCTGATCACGTAGTACTCGCAGCTGCCTTCATGATTTCATCTACTGTTGTACACTTTTGTAATGATTTGGACCAGTTTTTTAATAGCTTTTTATTTTTCTTCCTGGAAATTCAGGGCTGACTAATTGCATAATTTGAATTTGGTGTAAAACTTTATAAAACTCACGTAAATCATAATAAAATGTTTGAGACTGGAATTGTTTTAAGACAAGCAATCCACTTTAGCTCCTTCATCCGGTCAGAATTAAACTCTACTTTTTTAAACAGAGGTCATTCGAAAAGTTATCTACAACAGGTAAGATGTTACTGTTAATACCCTTTCTGCAGAACCCCACTTCGAAAGATCTGAACTATTGTTTTAAAACCCGCTTTGATTCATGCACGGTTGAATTTTTGAGGCCTGAAACCTTTACTAGATTGTTGAACAATGGGTTTATTTACAATCAGGTTTACAAGTTGTTTAAAGGTTTAGCAAGACATAAAATATATATATATATATTTTATACATACTTTTAGTCCTGATTTGTATGAAGTTTTTGCTCAGGAGATCTATGGCAAACAGGTAATTATCAGAGAGCCATTGTTAACTATCCAACATACAGCTTTTAACTGTGCGCACTACTGAGGTCAAGAAGAACTTCTTTCAGGGTTAGGAAGTCATCTCCTTTGAATATGTGGGGCTGATCTGTCATTGGTGGATGTGGGCTTCAGTTTAACTGTAGCAAATGGATTGCTCACTCTGTGAAATACAGGAGAAAACAGAAGAAAGAAACATTGGTGCGGAACAGGAACATTCAGAGAACGGTATCAGAAAATGTGTTGGCCTGCAGTAATGTTTCTAAGCCCGGCTGCGCGGGGTCGGAACTGACAGAGATGAGTGGCGAACGTTTCAGACTGTTCAAACATCATTTAGCGAGCTGCTCATCTGAAGTGACGGCGATAGTCACGCTTCCTAAATGCCCATAACAGAAACGGTTTCAGTATGCACTTCAGACTGTAATGGAAGCGAAACAATTCTGCGCCAGTGAGATTACTGACCTCATCTATCGTCCTCATATTTAATGGCTTCATGATATACTTAAAAAAAAAAAAGAAAACATCAGGTCCTCTAAAGTAGAGCACGAGTGGCCTTCATTTTAACAACCTTTCTCGGCTGCAGCCACATTGGTCTTACCTCGGGAAGAGCTCGGATTGCGCTTTCTGTGGAAAGAAAATGAAAAAAGGAAGAGGTTACATATGGGGACATATTTGTGTTTTAACTTATGAGTTGTCTACTGATGTGTTGAACAAGGCCACCCCTTACACCCACACACCCACACACACACACACACATGCCTTACTTTGTGTCCAGATGACACAAAGATGCACATTTTTGCAGCAGAAATGGAAATACAGCAACTGAGACCATGCAGACATGTCAAAACATTATACAATTATCCCAAACCAACTAAAATCTGCTTTGTTTTGTGCAACGTTAGCTTGAGGTCATATTTATTGAAGACATTTATTACTTTATTTGTTTCAGACTAATTCTGTTGTTTAAGAAAACTGTATAAAACTTTCCAACTGATTTTATACGTTCCTGGCAGAAGCAAGAATTTTACTCAAACCACACACGAACTAAAGAGAAAAAAGATTATCACACAACAGCACTGGTTGAAAAAGCTGCATAAACGTCAGACATATGTTAAAGGGATAGTTCAGATCTTTTGAAGTGGGGTTCGATGAAAAGGTTATTAACAATGTATACTTTAACTATTTTAAATAGCTCTTTGAATGACCTCGGTTTGGAGAAGCAGAGTTTAGATGCATTAGCAGCTAACTGTAGCACTTCCAGTTCAGCTCGGAACCACTTCTGTTAAAACCTTACATTTCTGCCATTACACACAGACAATGTGAAACTGGTGATGATGCCCGGATTTAAATGGCAGCGTTTGTGTGAACCACTCTAAAATTTTTGAACCCAGAGTTGTTTTAATATGGCAGCAATCCACTCTACACGTTGTTCTTTATCAACAAACCATTGCTACCTTTTCATGGTTTATCCAAATACTAATATATGAAGCCTGTGTATTTTACAATACATGGGTAATTTGGCAGAAATTGTATGAAGTTCCTGCTGGAAGTGCACCAAGCTGCTCCAGAGGTGCTACAACTAGCTGATTCTCTCACTATTTGTGCCTGCAAATAATCTTAGAATTATGTTTAAACAACTGTATAATGCAAAACTGATGGCAGTGTAAAATAGCCTGAACCACTTTTAAAATGGCTGCAATCCACTCTAGTCTAAGTAGCATTTGAACTAACCATTAGCTCTTCAGTCCTGCCAGGTGTATGCAAACTTTTGTTCTCCAAAGTGAGGTTGTTAAAAAAAGCTACAGACAACAGGTAAGATATTAATTGCTCATAACCCTTCCAGGACACTTCAGACTTCATAATGTCCGAAATATTTGAATCATGTATTCATCTCCCACACTAGCACACTGTCAGCCTCCTTGCTCACGTCAGCAGCTGGAGCTCCCTCCCTGCATCCACCAGAAAGAAGGATGTGGTGCCATTGAGAACAGCACCCTGCCACAGTGCCCCTGCTGGACAGAGGGGCAGGTAACGTCAGGAAGCTTTTCACATCTCCACTCGTTCACTGCTTTTGGTTTACGTGACCCAGTTCTACAACCATCAGAAGCGCAAACTGCATCCAATGAGGCCAAATGCAAACCAACACAATGTGTGTAAACAGCTTTACTGTAGCTAAGGGGCTAATTCATGAGTAACACACTATCCAGGGTGCTTTGGGTAAGCAGAAATTCAATATTAACAAAAAACCTCTGGGCTAACAATGAATCTCTTTTATCTTCAGCACTACAAACAGTCCATTCTGAACCAGGCGGGTGGAAGAAGGGTTTGTAGTTATAATTCTTCTATGATATCAGGATTTTAGCACATGATTTATGGTGAAAAAAGCAACAGAACAAACAACTCACGGCTCATTTTGGCTACTGGTATTTCAGAGCCTTGCTCAGGTTAACCCTCAGTCATCAAAAAGGGATTCCTTTGTCGGTAGGAGCTTGAGTGAGTCATGGATCATACTTCATACAGAGTTTTCTGAGTGAAGCTCAGCCCTTTTGTTGTTTGTATGATTGGACGATGACCAAATGTCTACTCACAGATGAAGACTGCAGTGGTGGTGGAGGTGGAGGAGGTGGGGCTCTGCTGCTGCTACTGCTATGGCTGCTGGTTCTGCTGGTTCTGATTTTTGGTTGGTCCAACATGCTGTTCATACTGCTGCTGCTGCTGTTTCTGATTTTTGGTTGGTCCAACAAGCTGCTCATACTGCTGCTGCTTCGGAGCGTGGAGGTCCTGGAATGATGAAAACAAAAAATCCTGTTCAGGTGTTTTGCTTGTTAGAGAAGTCAAAATTCTTATTCATGTAATGTGTTTTTTTTTTTAAAACATTCTTTTGATCTATTGTAAACACATAAATTAAGTAAACTAGATTTAGTTTACTAAATGTTATTGATAGTTATTGAAAGAAATTTCACATAAGTGATATGTAGATGTAAAATAAAATTAACTTGAATGCAGCTTCATGGGAGTTTGATGATATGAAATGATGCAATCTAATCCAACATGATGCAGTACAATACAATATAATATATAGGGCTATATAATCTAGCAAAATATAGTATGAAATAACGCAATATAGGATGATACAATGCAATACAACATAGTATGCTACAGTACTGTACGATACAATGCAGTACTATTACTATTAATACAATCTATTACAATATAAAATGGTACCATGCACTGCAAAACAATATAATACCATATAAAGTGGCACCATTCAATATGTTACAAAACATTGTAACACAATGCAGTATGATATGGTATAATACAATGCAATACATTATAATATTAAAAAAATATATAGCATACTTTATTGTCCAATTGGGGAAATTTGTTTTAAAGTTTTTGGAATTTTACCAAAAGGATGGAGCACCACTCTTCCAAAACGTTCCCTCTAATTAGGTGTTCTATGATCAATCAGAACAGCTTTGCTCTGTCCTCTGAGGGGATAAGCTGAACCATGCCAACGAAAGTGCCTCTGACAGCAAAAACAAAGCCATCAGCTTCCCTCACTGTGAGGGTCAAGGGTTCTGCTCTGTCCCATCGTTTCCCAGCGTAATTTAAACTCTGTGCATTAAGTTACGGCGACGATTCATGTCCGCAGTAGTAACCATTGTGGAGTTTTAGTTTAACAGCTCTGACGCTGTTTCCTCCCAGCGATGGGTCACCCAAATACCTTAAGTAGTTCATTTTATCACTCCCGGCCTAAGTTTCATGCTGACCCCGTTTTAAAACTATTAGCCCCAAAAATAATAGGGACAGCCTCAGGACTACTCTGTATCATTTAAGGCAAACATGAGGCAGCAAGTTTAGTCCTTTGTTTTGTCTATTTTTTTTGTCATTCCTTGTGGCTAAAACAGCATAGTAAAGCAGTGTTTCTCATATCATACTGCAGCTGCAGAGGACTTGCCCTCCAAAAGAGTCAACAGTTGCGTAAGGCTGTTTGAAACCATTTGATTTGATGTTTACCGGGAGCTAGTTGGCGCTGGAGGATCAGACACTGGCTCCACGTACGCAGCTGGAAACCATCCCTGACTGAAAACAAAGGAAAGAGGAGAACAGTAGTTTCACACCTTGAAGATTGTGGCAGGAAAAGACTTATCAAACTCAGTGATGGGCCAGAAAAAGGTTTGTTGTAAAAGAAAATAGAACCTCATTGTTTCTTACATTCTTCATTATTTTTTACTTCTACAAATCTACCTAAATATCCTCACTAATAAATATATAGCATGTATCTCTAGACAGATGCTCTTACATTCATTCAAAAACAAACACAGTCACAGCTGAACGTCTCACACCTCGAGCTGCCCTCAGCACATCCGTACAGCCAGCCGTTCCTGGGCTGTCGGACCAGCACAGTGATGATCGCTCCCCTGGAGAAGGGCAGTAAGGTTGGATTGAAGCCAGCAGGCTGGTGTGCCACCCTGGCCCTCATCATTATACCTCCACTGTCACCCCGAGAGAGAGAAATGCTTCCCTGCGGAGACGGGGCTAAAGGAAAGAGAGCGAGAGAGAGAAAAAAGGCAGAGGGAGCAGTTTACTGAAGCATACGGCGGCTGATAAACCTGTCTATTACACGATAAAGGATAATTTCTTTTCAGAAAAATAGGATATAAATGACTGGGCTTTATTTGCAAAATAAATTGTAATTTGAATGATAAAATTCAGTTTCACTGACATTCATAATTACACGCGTTTTGATCCTGACATTTCTAACTGTGAGCAGACTACTAAATATTCGGCTCCGTCTTAATTTTCTTTGTTTCCGCAGCGGGGGATTTAGATAATTTGATTGTTCTCAACGAGGTGCCTTGTTTTTTCTCCAGTGAGTGCAAGTTTGGCAGCGACAGGCAGCAAGCCTGCTGTTTGCAGCGTTTCAGGAGAGGAGAAAGTTGACTCTGATGAGAGGGAGCGTCGTTGCTTCTTGCTACTTTGACTTGAGATAAGCAAGCCAATGACTGGATAGACATTCTGCAGAGGGAGGGCAAATGACGAGTAATGAGCTCGTAATGAGCAAAATTATGAAGAAAGATGGAGGCAGTAATAATGGCTGAAATAGGCTGAAAGAGTTATAAAACATCTGATAAAGTCAAGGCTAAAAGTGATAAGAGCTGCAGTGGAATGATAGTAATTTACAGATAAAATGAATGAAAGAAACAGATATTTTGAAACAAGACAAACAAGTAGTGAGTGAAAAGCATTGTGGGAGCTTGAAAATGGCACTTTTGAAAGTTGTTTTGTCGTTTAAACATGCTGTAAGTGAAGCAACATTCTTCGTCACTGAATGACTCACCCCTTGATGGTATTTTACCCAGCGCCTCTCGAATCTGTCTTTGGTCTTCTGCTCGCATTCCCACCTACAAACATTTTACAAACACATAATCAACCAGTGATCACTGCAACCGTCAGCATAATGTGAACTCCAGAGAGCACAGCTCCTAGTGACAGCTAACATGCTACAGAAAAACATGCAAAGTTAGTTTTATTGCTACAATTTAAAAGGATGGGACAAATCATAAGAAGTGGGGCCCTGTAGGAAGATTATAAACAATAAATATCCTACTTGTTGTAAATAGCTCTTTGAGTGACCTGATCTAGGAAAAACAGTTTAATTCTGACGAGCGAAAGGCTCCAAACTGAGCTCGTTCACAGAGCTATCTACATCAGGTAAGATAATGATTCGTAACACAAAACCCCACTTCAAAAGATTTGAATGATCGTTTTTACATATTTTCTGCCACAAACAGCATTGGCAGTTTTTGAGATTAGAAGCTATTTCTTGTAAACACATTATAGATGACAGCAGCACTGACAGATTTGCAGTTTTCAGCTAAAAAATGAACTCTTAATCATGCAATCTGGAACCAATAGTTCCACAATACCATTTAAAATCTGCTCCACATCCAGCTGTCAATTAAAGACCAGAAACAGGAAAGTGTAAATAGCCCGACTGTGTGCAGAGGTATGTAAATGTGGCACCGACGACTGTGGCTCATAAGACTGCATGAAGTGACTTACATGCATAAATCCCACATCAGACTAAAGCAAACACAGTTAATCCTCTGATTGTTATTACGGAGGGATCTGTGGAGTTCACGGCCGTGTCGCCTACCAGATGACGAACAGACGGTCTGGGTTTATTTCAGAGCTTCTTTGTTGTTTACTTAAACAGTGTTTGCAGCTGTCATGTGAATCCTATGGCTCCAGATTGTGAATTATCCTTTAAAAATGCAAAGCTGTCAGCTTATATTCAGTTTATAAAGGGTTTAGATGCAAAGACCATAACAAAATTATTGAAATATATAAACGATTTTTAGCAGCTGAAAGCCAAATTGTTCTCTTTTTGTAACCCAAATTGCACCTGTAGCCAGAGGTCGGTTTATTCTAATTTAATCAGACACCAACCACCAGGGGGCACCCTTGCAACTTAATTATCATTCTAGCAGTTTATTGGTTTTCGTATAACCTTGTGCCTTTGTGCTGATGTTATGAACTTCTCACTTATACCACAATGTTTTCTTTACTTATCTAATACTTGCTTCAAAAATTCTTATTTATTCAACAACTAGGAAATAAAGTAAAACAAACAAAAAAAATCTGAACTGTTATTTAGTTTTATAAGCTGGAACCTGAACAGATTTAACTCTGTTTCCTCCCCGAAGACAAAACGATACATATTTGGAAAGCTCTCCAGCCCTGTATGAATGATTTACTGACTGAACTTGTTGCTTTGGGAGAACTCACAGTGTTCTCCACAGAAGGGGGTCGTTTGACCTCCGGTCGTCTCGTGGCGCCGATCGCCTCCGTCCAGGAATCGGCTTTATGCTGGAGAGTTCCTCCTGTCTGCGGCAGAACACAGAAAGTTAAATATGAATTAATTTGAAGTAATTTACTGTATTGTTCTTGTTGCTTTTGTGAGAACACATCATCAGCATGACATTTCTGACTGTTGCCCTTTTGGTTTCTCTATTCTGATCAAAAATACAACATTGGAGGAAAAATGGGGTTTTGAAATCCATCTTTTTGAGTAAAAATAATGTATTTGTCCGACATGTTCAGTTCAGTGGTTACTATAAAACATATATGCATTATTCCTAGGCATTAAGAATATTAAAATGGTTGTAAGGGTTGGTTTGCACAAAGTCAGTGTGTCAGAATAAAAAAAAGAGGTTGGGTGTCAAAGAAATATATATATTTTTTGTTTATCTTTCAAATCTACTGTAGCCTTGTGCTTATAAACAGTAACTGCAGTGGCAAACTGTCAGACCTTCACAGTATTCAAAAAAAGCCCAAGAATATTTAAAAAATGTACAATATATGTTATATAACAATGTATACAAGAGAAAAATGCAAAAAACAACCTTGTTTCCATCCAGGAGCTGCATGTTGTTTTGTCTTGCGGGTAAAAAAAATGAACCAATCAGGAATTTCTTCTAACCAGGATATTCTCTATCTGTGTCAGAGTCTCCAGGACATCCAAACAAATGAGAACATGAGGACAGACTCATGATTTTATCAACTCAGATGTAGCCAGTAGACATTTCATTTGGACTTTCCCACGAGGTTCAACGTGTTCTAAAGGCCGACATATCATCGCAGAATTATCACCTTCAGCCTTTTTGACATGATCGCTGAATAAAAAGGTGAACTTTGTTTAAAGGTGTCACCCAACACCCAAATATACGGAGCTCTTTCAACCCTCAGATTGCCGGCAGTTCATTTAGCTCCTAGGAACGGTGGACTCGGCACAGTTCTGCTGTTGGAAGTGCTCGCTGGTTGGAATGGAATTGGAAACAAACTATTGGAGAAACATGAATGGATTATAAGGAATGAGGTCATTCTGCTCTACCAGTCAAAGAGTTCCCATTCATTTTTGTTGTCAGTGTCATTGTTAGCATCTGGGCAACCCTGGTCGTTGTGGGCCACTATCCTGCAGGTTTTACTTGTTTCTCTGCTCCAACACACCTGATCTGAATCAATGGGTGATTAACAGGCTTCTGCAGAACATGAAGAGGTGATTTAACCTCTGAATCAGGTGTGTTGGAGCAGGGAAACAAGTAAAACATGCAGGATAGTGGCTCTCCAGGACCAGGGCTGCCCTGGAGGGCTGTCCAAAACTGAAAGAATTGGACATTATTTTTGTTTCAACACTTGGCACTTGCTGGTTTCCGTAGCTTCACGTGACGGCACATCAGCTGCGTTTTGCACAGTACCCCTGCTATCACACGAGGGCAGCATCAGGAAGTTATTTTTTTCACTGCAGAGGTCTTCATGAACTCAACATGTTTTGATGCATGACCAAATAGGGTCTGTGCACATCTCAGCTCATTTTCTGATGCAGGTTTTTTAAAGCGCTTCCCGACGGCCCAATTACCAGCCGAAGCAAGCAGGAATCAAAGTGCAATGGTAAATATTATACTGTGTCTGTGTTCGTCATGGTGATCTGTAGCTAAGAGTGGCAGTCCGTTTTGTTTTTACTGCCCCCAAAATTCTCAGCCGTCGTAAAACGTTTGATTACTTTAGCACTGTGGTGTCATAAAAAAAGAAGTCCAAAGTTCAGATGAACAATCTGTTAACAGAGAATCCCTCTTGCTGAAAGTTGCTGTGATGTAGCTGGTTATAAAATCATCCACACAGACCAATAAAGCCTCATGAATTCATTTTGTTTTATTATGGTTTCTAATTTAAGCATCTCTTGTTGCTTGTATGACACCCGCTGTAATGGTTTGCACAAGGATCGTAATGCTGATATCAGACGGCGTTTGGGAGGGAGGTTTTAGATCTTCAGTCTGTGTTTGGTGCAGTTTAATGAAGTGTAGGATCCTGCATCGAGATCACCGCTCCAAAGCCAGGCTCCTCTCTGTGCGAATGATGCCGACAGGACATGGTAAATTACTCACACGTTCTGGAGATGTCCCACCATGAAGAAGCGCTGATCTGAAATTTTTCTCACGTTGTCTAACATAACTGGAGAGGATATTGCTCCTAGTGTCTTAACTGCCTTGTTTGAGGTGTGGCCTACTCCACTTACTCCCTTAAAAGGACCTAATAGCATTCACAACACTGTTGGCCAGGAGGCTAATACTGTTGAATTGGAAATCTGCAGCTCCACCTACATATGCAGGCTGGATTAAAGAGGTCCTTTATGTTCTTAAACTGGAAAAAACTCAAGCTGCCTTCAGCCAGTATTGTCCGAAATAAGCTGGAATCTTGTTCTGTCCCAGATTATCTAATTATTCATAATCACAATGATGGGGCTTGGCATGTGTGCCGTTATGCCTATATATAATGTGCCTTTAATTTCTTATCTTATTACTTTGTTTTAATCCCTTTTTTTCTTGTTTATCTTTCATTAGCTTGACACGAAAAGGTGCAGAGGCAGGGGTTGGTTATTTGCTACAAATTTAAAAAGTTGAAAACTTAATAAGAAGCAACGTGGCGCTTTCAGTCTATAAACCAAAGCAACTTTGAAAATATTGAATTTACCGATGCAGGTTGAAATACTCTGCATACCTTATTCATAAGGTGGGCGATGAAGTGTACCAGGCCGCAGTGCTTCTCAGCCAGGAAGCGGTACCTCCTCTCCTCCTCGCCCAAAGCCTCCTGGTAGCTCTCCCTGAGGAAGTGCACAAACCCACTACCGTCCTGAGGATACACATAAACAAACACACACACACACAACTCTGAGCAAGGACACAAACATCACATGTTCAGCTGTGCTGGCAGATTTCCCTGCAGGAGTAAGAAAAAGAGCAGGCAGTAGAGAAACACACCAACCTTGCTGGTTCCTCTGCTCCTCTGCCTCGCCCGAGCCGCTGCCTGGTTATGAACCTCTCTCTCATATTTCACCCTGCTGTCCTGTGCAACAGTTCGCATCACATCCGTGTGAATTTACCCCCATCCAGCGAGCACTCACACACATGTTAAGTCTTTTGTGTTATCATTCATTATTAAAGCATGGGAAGCTACATTGTCACAAAAATAAATGAGATAATTCACTCCAACCATAGATCCCTAACAGATCCTGATATATCATGCAGGTGTTATTATGTTGAGTTGTTACTTTGCAACAATTTCTTGAGACATACACTCAATTAATTAACGCTGAATGAACAAGAAACTGTTGGAAAAGGTTTCCCCAGAATGTTACATTTTTCTTTCAAGTTCAAGCATTTATTTTTTTGTCATTTAATCAATGTAGGACTGGATTGTAGAGAGACAGCTGGGTTAGCTTGTAGCTCAAAGGCCCCTGATTCTGAAAATACTGACGTTAGTGTGAGGAAAACTATTAAATATGTACATCAAACATGTGCTTCGGCTGCTCATTTTTAGAGTAGCTTGGTTCTCACTCACTGATATGTAACCTTTATCCAGTCGGACGTTGTTTTCCATCACCTGAAGAACCTCCGTACTGAACCAGCGGAACTAGAACAAGAGACACCAAGTCATACTGCTGTGAACACATGGGAAAATAAAGCACTTTGGGTTTCTGATGATGTAACTCACCACACCCTCCAGCTCTAAGGTGAGTCTCTTTTGGTTCTCTGATAGCTGAATAAGAACATCTCCTTAAAAGATAAACAGATTCCTTCATTAAATATTAAGCTGTGATGTTAAAACTAATAATCTGTGATACATTTATAAAGCGAAATCTCATTGATAACCCCGTAAAACATAATATTTCCAACATGTTTGATCTAACGCCTCCTTGTGTAATTTTGTAGTTTCCTGATTTATAGCTTCCTTGTTTGGTTTTGGCTCTTATCCCGGCTGCTTCCAATGAAACTATCTGAGAAGTTTTATTGTCTGTCTTCTTTGGAGATACGTGTTCCTGTGTTGCTAATCTAAGGTCAGAGGTGGAGTCAAAGCATCTGATAAGAGCTTGACGTGTTTAATTCCTGTTTTATGTCACATTTTGAAACCCTGCAGGCTGACCTGGAAGGAGGTAACTTCTCCAGCTAGTCTGCGGTGGTTTCCAAAGAAAGTCCTGGAATCGTTCCCTTTGGGAGAACAGTTGTTCTGCCCGGTGTACTCAGCAGCAGCTGTTTAAGCTGGCATACCTCTGTCTTAATGAATTTGGGTTAAGTGAGTGAAGAACGGCCTGCTGCCTGTCATCATCCATTATTCATGTTGCGTACTGACATCAGAGCTGCCACATGAAGGCACATTCAGATCATAATTAATCAAAGCTTCGAACGTCAAGTATGGGAAACTCGGTGAACAGTTTGACCACGTTTGACCACCACTGGCTGCTATACCCGTGGAGGAAAAGCAGAACCTTCCTGAAATGTGTCATCGAAGACCAAACGCAACGGAACACTGGTCATGGTGGGTAATAAAGAGCCGCCTGGGGATAAACTTTGATCTTTATGATGCGGAGGAGCTCTATGTTTAATGAATGACCATGAAGACAAACTTGCTCACATCCTGGTGAGCTGAGCTCCTGCGTCCACTTACCCAGAGAGCGCGACGCCGCTGTGTCGAAGGCTTTCTCTCCGATCTTTGAAAGTGCGTTGAAGTAGGCCTCACTGCAGACAGCGAGAGCTGAAAGGACAATGATGACCCTGTTAGAGTTAAAGCTTCTACACACATTATTTCTGCATTAAGTTTGAAACGTACAAAAAACATCACAGGATGAAATAAAAGTCAAGGGTTTAAGCCTCTTTTTGACAAACACCACACTGTAAAAATGGTTTTAACCTGTTTGTTGTTTCAGTTCAGGCTTTTTGGTCAGAGTGACAAATTATTTCTAAAGTACTTCAGAAAAGAACACAAATGTGAGATAAAAAAAAATAAAAAATACCAAAAAAAATATAAAAATGAAATCATACGCCAAACCAAATTAATAATTTAGGTCACTTTTATGCTGCGTCAGGCAGGTGGTTGGATTAAAACTGTTTTGTTATCACTGTTTTTGTCCTCGCTCTCTACTGAGGAGCCTTTACCTCGTCAATCTGGTCAAAATTACACTTTATTTCTCCAAACTGAGTTCATTCAAAGAGCTATCTACTACAGGTAAGATATGAACAGTTCATAACGTTTCTATAGAACCACACTATTAAACATCTAAACCATCACAGTAAGAAAAAAAACAATTTGAACAGGATTAAAGATTTGCAAGTTTAAACAACTTCTCAAACAAGTCAGCCAGTTCTCAAATCCAAATTTATCAAATTATCTAAAATTTACAAGACATTTTTAATTGAAATAACTTGAAGTGATGTCAGTAAAACAACTAGTTTTAGAGTAAAAATGAAGCCCTTTCATTTAGCTCGCACAGTTAGATTTTATAGTGTCTTCAGGAGGTCCAAATACATCCTGACTGTTAGCTCTGTGCATGTTTTACCACCTGGCTGCTGCTTTATTTCAACATAGGTGTCAGATCCCATTTTGTTAAAAGTTCAGCGTGACATTGCTTTAATGACCTGAGCGCTTGATAAAGTCAGAGTGATCCCTCTTCTACTCGTCCCAGTTTTAGTGAGAAAAAAAAACATTTATTTTTGGACAGCTGAGGCTGCAGCAAAGACCGACCACAAACACGTGAGCAAAGCTTTATCTAACATTGTGAAAATGATGAATTTTAATTTGTTTATTTATTTTTTTCAATTTACAGTAAAGATTTATCATCATTGGAATACAAATGTTGAAAAATGATAGCACCGTAGTTGTTTTAGGTCAAACCTTAAAAATAACATTATGCAATATTATGAGATGCTATGCTCAGAGTATATGTTAGGAATGACTTTCAGCTACTACCATGTCAAATTTTAGCTCAATGTCTGTAACACTGACTGAGTTACAGCCATTCTTTTGTTGGCTAATGTTGATTAGCTGTAGTGGCCATCTTGAATTGGACTTATTCCAAAAGTTAATCAGTTGTAGATGTATATCCAGTGATTATTTTCTGAAAGGCTCATTAAAATCCATCAAGTGATTTGTAAGATATTTTGCTAACAGACAAAGAAGGTTGGCTCCAACAGTTAATGCAGAAGTTTTAAGAAAATGGTTTGCACAATGAGGAGTGTTGTGATTAACTCTCACCTACAAACAGACCAAGCCTTTGTACAATATCTGTAAAACTGACTGATTATAGCCACTTTTGTGTTTTCTAAGGTCAATAGCCTGTAGGGGCCATCTTGAGTTCGGTTTGCTCCAAAAGTTAATCAGCTGAGGATGTACATCCAGTAATTATTTCCTGGGTATTTCATTACAATCTGTTTCCTGGTTCGTGAGATAATTTGTTAACAAAGAGACAGAGTTGTCTTCAGCAGTTATTGGCAAAATATTAAACAAAGATCTTCTGCAGCCTGTTAGTGCTCAGACTATATGTTGGGTATCAGTCACAGCTCCTGCCACACCAAAGTTAAAGTAAATATCAATAATAGTGGCTGAGTTATAAACATTTTTTCTGTTTTTTGAGGTCAGTTGGCTGTGGTGGCCATTTTGAATCAGGCTGACTCCAAAGGACAAGCAGTTGTAGAGGGTAATCCAGTGATTTCTTTCTTTGGGTTTTATAAAAATTTGTTCAGTGATTCTTGAGATATTTTGCTAACTGCACAGACGAATGAACACATTAATGCTCCGCCTTTGCCAGAAAATAACCAAAATCTCTTTCTCTGTTTGTGAAACTCAGATGGAAAATACCTGCAGTTTTTTCCTGTCTGTCTTACCTTTGAAAGCCTGGGCGTAGCTGTTTCCCAGTGAAACCAGATTTAGCAAACTTGGGTTGAACTCATCAGTCAAGTTCTGTTTTGAAAAGCACAAACACATTCAATCAGTTGACAGACTTTTGTTTTTTTGAAAAGTTGGTCTAGCTCACCAAAAGAGGGATCCGTAAACTACACTTTTAATTCAGTCTGAACAAACTTAATGCTTTAGACTCAGAAAACAAGTTTGTTCAGCAGAATAAGAGTTAAACGGAGCTTTCGTTATCTGGAAACTGTACTGACCCATTTTTCCTTCAAGTGCCTCCTGAATAATAATAATAATGGTAAAAAAAAATCAAGTTTGTTTAATCTGAACTCTCACAAAGAGCTGCTGACTCGACCTGTTACTCACCGAGTAAATCCCCAAGGTGGAGCGGTGCAGCTGATCACCATTAATTCCTGACATGTTTACATCTAAAAGCCCGCAGCAGCCGGGGGAACCTTGAAACGTCCAGCCGGTGTGAGATGAAGAAAAGGAACCGAATGAGGAGCCGAGGGGAGCAGGCAGCCCTGTGCGGTGGTAATCAACACCAGTACTGCCTCTGAAAGACAGCAGTAAATAATTAAATACGGCTAAACCATAAAAACACACTGGCCTGTGCTGAGTGTGTGTGTGTGTGTGTGTGTGTGTGTGTGTGTGCCACACTGTATGTTTTATTCAGGACCATAACAGAGATCTGCTTTTATAAGAAACCAACATGGACATGGGGTTAGTTTAAAGCAGAAGCAAGTAGAAACTGTTTCTGCAAGTGTGTCTGTTAGCAAAATATCTCATGAACCAGTGGACAGTTTTTAATGGCACTCTATTGCTTAACTATGACGGAGCCTTTTCTCAAAACTAGTAATAAACTAGTCACAAATCTGAATATGCAGCTTTTTCTGTGAAACCGTTTTTTAAGAAAGTCACGCATGCTAAAAAGAGTAAGACCGATAAAGAACGTGCTGCTTAGATTGAGGAGAAAAGATCTCGTCTATAGATTCCAGCCTCAACTATTAGCCTAAACACACACAAAAAAGAGTTAATTTGTGCCTAATTACTGTAATGTGGATGCAAAATAAGGTTTTAGTGACGTGTCTTTGCCACCAACTCTAGGAGTTGAAGCTGTAGTCCAGTTGTAGCCCATATAGTTTATACAGTGAATGAGAAACCCATTATAAAGTGCTTTGAGGAGCATGGCTGAGGTTTAAAATGTGCTATATAAATGTGAAGCATTTGTCATTTACAAACAAGGTACTATGTGTTGCTTTGCAAACAAGAAAGCGGTTGAAGGGTTGGAGGTTTTAGGGGTGCAGAGCCACCTCTGGAATCTCAACCCCTCAGGACAGAAACAGAGAGTAAGGCAAGAAAAACCCAAATGTGGTCATTTTGTGAACTTACTATTGAGAAAACTAAAAAGCTGTCATGAGGTCAAACTTTTCCTACCAGAACCTTACAGCAAGAGATGTCTGCCAGGGAGACAAGGAGTGCAAGATTCATCCGCTCACTGTCATTTATCAACGCTGGTGTCAACAGCTGACCTGTCTGAGAGCTGGACTGACCTAAAGGTAGTAAAGATGGGGAGAACACTAACTTCTAAAAAGGTCTCAGCAGAGTTTCAGACCCATCTGACCCACCACCTGCATCACTCCCCAGCCTCTAAAAATCGAGCAGTTTTTACATTTTTTGAGCAATTCAGGATTTCATTATTTACCTGCACAAGCTCCGTGAGGCAAACTGAAACATTTGTGTTACTGAATATTAACTTTAAATATAAATAATAAAGTCGTGGGGTCTGCAGCATCTCTCAGCTTGAATTTGGACTTTTGGGGGATTTTTCACCTATCAACAGCCAGTCCCCCATTTCTGCTTCTCTCTCCACCCTCCCAACAAAAAGAGCCAGGAGAGGAAACGACTTTGTTCTGCACTTTAATCATTACATTTTAACACAAAACCCTGGACCCGCCGCCTCCGCCGCCGGTCTCGCTGTGATCCCACTGTTCTCATTTAGCATTCCCAGGCTGTAGGGTGTTCCCCCCACCCTCTCCCTTGTCAGAGTCAGTGAACTCCCCATGAACCCACTGCAGAGACATTTAGATACTGCAGGGACAGCGATGCGCTCATTTTTCTTTTTTAAAAGCTCATAGTGATGAGTGCTGACAGTGAGTTTCTGTGTTCATCTGATCCACACTAAAGATTCCAGACAGGAAGTGGAATTGTGCACCGATAATCCCTTCGGTTAATTGTTTACTTTTTAACAGGATGTAGACTCCGCCGGAGGAAGGGAAATGTGTACAGCAGATGGCACCATAAACCAATCAAAGACACGACTGGAACATTAAATAACTACACAAGAGATGTTTGCTTTATCGTTGTTTTATCTTTTTTTTTCTTTTAGAGACTCGAGTTCGCTTAGCATGCAGTAATAAATCTGGTCTGATTGCAGACCAGGCATTGCTGATTGCAAAGCTCTGCTTCAAAGAGCCGAGACAAGTCCTGTTATGTAAACAATATAGAATTTACTGCTATGGAAGTAGGTGGAACATTAAGGTTAACTATGTCCTAATATGTACAGTGATACTGAATTAGTAGAACTGATCCTAAAAGCCCTGAGCAGCATTTTCCTGTTTGTTTCTGGTGTCACGCCAATAATCCATTAATTTGTATTTACTGATCATGGTTTGCACCTTTAAATGAATAGTTCAGGTGTTTTGAAGTGGAGCTCTGTGCAAAAGTTATGAATAATTACTATCTTACCTGTTGTAGATAGCTCTTTGAACAGCCTCAGTTTGGAGAAATTATGTTGAATTCTAATCAGATTGTTGAGCTAATGGCTAGTCTGAGCGGGGCCAACACCAAAGTGGATTGGTGCCATCTTAAAACAACTAAAAGTTACTTATTTATATTTGTTTGAATTTATAATTTCTACAAACCCACCTTGTTTCACACCTGCATGCAGTTTTAAAAAAGAGTAAACAATAACAGACCCAAAGCTTTCCAGCTTTCAAGCTGATGGAAAACAAACGTTTGGATTTTGTATACACATTTTGTTTGTATCCTTCTTTATTCAACATGTTGTACTATAAATAATGTTATATCATCAGAATAATATATTTAACAATAAAATAAGAGACTCAAATCTAAAAAACAAGTTCAGAGCAGTTTATGAAGACATTACATACCTTTGCATCACCATCAGTTTTGCATTACACAGTTATTCGGGCATATATTTTAAGATATCCCTGCTGGAAATGCCCCAGGCTTCACTACAAATGCTACTGCCACTGCTATTTATGCTTGCAAATAATGATAACACTCTACATTAATAATCAGGTAACGCGAAACTGGCATCAGTGTAAAAGTTTCTAAAATATTAATCATGTGAGGGCTGCAAACCATTGTTTCGATAGTGGAGACAGCAGCAGTCTGCTTTCACCTTGGCACTGCTCAGACTAGCTGTTAGCATCTGTTGTACTTTTTCAACTTTTTACTTTTTCTAATTTGATCACTTCTTACCCATAATTTAGTGAGTATGAAAGAAAGCTGCCTGCCAGGTCTCTTTGTCCTCACGTTGGCAGCTGCTCCAACTCTGAGGGTTTAATGAGCTGCAGTACACATCGAGAAAGTCTGGCTAACATCTAGTAAACCAAAATAAAAGTTATGCTCATAAATTCTGTATTATTTAAACATTCTGTTATTTCTCAGTATAGCAACTTTGTATGTATTAATAATTAATATTAATTCTATATTCATACTTGTTGTGACTAATTATTTAATATTAATAAAAAAAATGTTTGTTGTATGTGACTCCAGCACAAAACACCACCTATTTGAGGATTCAAAGTAACAAAAGTATGACTTTTAACACCCACCATTAGCTCAACAATCCAGTAAGAATAATCTCTTTTTCTCCCCAAATGAGGTTGTGCAAAGAGCTATCGACCACAAGTAAGATATTTATTGCTCCTAACTTTTCACACAGAACCCCACTTTAAAAGATCTGAACCGTCTCTTTACCGCATCGTTTGTGAACAAGCCAGTGCTGGTTGATTACTGCAGATAGCTGGGGCTCTCCGAGTAAATGTTCACTGCAGACCTTTATTGGCTTCTGCAGACATTCTGCCATTAAAGTGGTGCCTTCAGTCCATCACCTTTAAACAGAAAGAAGAATGAGAACACCAGATAACTGAAAGGAAACACAATTAAGCAATAATGTATGAAGCATTTATCCTGAAAAGGTGTCAAGGAAAAACACCTCTGCATGAACAGAAGTGGTTATTTCACTAAAACAGGTGAGAGGATGCTAAATTTGTCGCACTGAGTAGAACATTTCCAACAAAAGAAAGCCTTAAAATGATAGAATCACTGCAATGCAACACCCCACCTGTGCTAATAATCTTGTTACTGTTTCCTATAGATCATCATTGATCAGTAGAAAATGTCAGTCAATCACCATGCAGCAAAATCCAAAGTGCTTTACCTTCCCTGCCTTATATAAGCACTCAGTAAACAGAAAAGACTGACACAGCTGTAATGCTTAGCCTTCATTTACCTCCAAAAGCTCCAAAATATGGCAAATATTTTCATCTCCTATAGTTAAACCTGCAACAGGCTGTAAGGGGTAAAGCTGCTATTATTACTGAGCGATGCCATCAGTGCCAGTCTGGCTCTGAATACAAATGAGAGAACACCATGTGCCTGTTTTGTATTTTTCATCCTCTAGTTCCTAAGCCTGCAGGAGGATATTCGCCGTCTCTTCTACTCTTCTCGCGAGCTGAAGCCCGAGAGCTCGAGCTAATTCTGCTGCACACACGTTGGACGAAGTGTCCTCCTGCACTCATTTTAAATTAGAGCTTTTGGCTCCCGCGACTCAAAGGAGTCTTATCTTAAATCCCCTCTGTGCGAGATCAAACCCCTCAATTTTTAACAGACTTCAGCTGTTCCAGCTCAAACTCAGCTTTTTTTTTTGTTTCCCACACCTGCCTTATGTCTTTATGTGAGCGCCCCTGCTCTCTTGTGCTCATTCTTTTTAATTATGTGTGTTAATCATTTTCTGGGAGAGAAAAACATAGTGAAATGAAACTTTCTGGTCTACCAGGTGTTTTTCTAAGGGTTTGCAGTCTCTTTATGTGTGCTGCTGCTGTTTGACGAGAAAACCTTGACACTGAGTTATGATATTCATTTTGCTTTGTCTGTGTAATATGAGCTAGAAAATATCATTTTTATGCGATGGGAAAGATAAAATCCTGATGTATTGTGCAGGGTTTGAAGCATGACGAAGATACCCGATTGGGAAATGAGATGAATAAAATTTGATCCAGTTTGTCACAAAAAGACAAAGCAGTCTTTGGAGAAAGAAAGTCCTGTCTCTTTCAGTTCTGGGGTTTTACATTTCAGGACATAATGAGAACTTTGATCTGGCCTTTATTAGGTTCTAAAATTTTTCAGATTTAACAAAAACACACAACAGATTCCTCAATGTTGTTATTTAATAAACAAAAAAGAAGCCAAAATGGAAAAGCTGTGTGGAAACCTAAATCCAGTCTTGCTGCTTCCATAAGATTTAAGAGGGAAAGTATCACCCAGGTGCCGCAATTTGGAGTTCTACAGGGAGATTATTGACAAGTGGAAAAGCTTTGATACAGCTGCCAGTCTTTCCAATAGTGGACGTCCCAGCAAATTTACCCCAAGGTCCGATTGTGCAATGTTTCAAAATATTGCAAAACCCCAACAACTCCTTCTCAGATTCTACAGGCCTCAGTTGGCAGGTTAAAGGTTAAAGTTCATGACAGGACAATTAGAGAAAGACTCAAGAATTGTGGCTTGTTTGGCAGGGCTGAAGAAAGAAAGCTCTTCACTTAAAAGAACACGGTATGACTTTGTTTGCAAAGTTTCAACTGAATGAACTGATGAAACAGAACACTGATCCCAAACACAGCAACATATCTACAACAGAATGACTGAACAAATAAAGAATCAAGGTGTTGCAGTGATCCAGTTAAAGCCCAGACCTGAGCCTGACTGAAATGCTGGGATCTTAAGAGAGCTGAGTAGAAACAAATGTCTGCAGAACTCAATGAACTGAAGCTACATTAAAAAAAGTGGACCATTATTCCTCCAAAACCAAGTGAGAGACCAATAAAATCAGAGATAACACAAATATTTTTTCCACACACAGCCTTCCCATGTTGGCTTTGTTTTTCTTGAACAAATAAAGACATGAATGGAATCTGTTGTGTATTCTTCTCCACTTGAGGTGAGATTTAAATATTTTGAGAAGCAGATTTGTTTTATTATGTTGTAATACACAAAACCCTAGAACTGAAAGAGAATGGATCTTCTTTTTCCCTTCATGACTGCACCTGATTAAAACATGCATTTGGTAAAATTTGACCAAGATTTAACTAATCTCAAAAAGACAAAGAAGACAAACAGTTCTCTTTTTCTCTGTTTTTGAAGGGCTTTTTATAACACTACAAACTAAGATGTCTGTGGAGAAAGCTTCCACTTTTTATTTTACATGATGACCAAAAAAAAAAAAAAAAAAAGAGCAAGCTGTGATGTGTTTTTCCCATGTCTCCCACCATCTCTCGCCCACTCACGTCTCCTCAGTATTAATAGGCTGGATTTCGCCTGAACAGGAGGACATGCGCGTTGCAGGAGCAGAGGAGGTGCAGCTCTGTTTGTTGCTGTCTCCATGATCACTCAATCATGGTCCCAAACTCTCCTTTTCTCATCGCTTGTTCTTTTGGGGGAAAGTAAGGATTTTTTTTCCCTTTTGAACACTCTGATCAGTTATTTAAGACTTTCTTTCTCGTTTTTCTGGAGCTTTTCACTGACAAACTGAGTGACTGTTAGATTTTTCTATTAAGTAATCGCCCCCGCCGCCACCCTGAAGTTCATTGTTGTTATCCTGGCCGCCGGGATGGTGGCCTTCATCGGTGCTGTCATCTGCATCATCGCGGCTGTCCACACCGGAGCCACCAAGGGAGCTGCGGCGGCTCAGCGGCAGCCCGCGGCCGACAACCACTCGCTTTTTCCGGACGCGGCGGCGCAGACTCCCGCCGCTGCCTCCGGGGGCTCCGTGGCCCGAGCCGGAGCGCTAGGAGCTCTCCACGGTTCTGAAACGCCCGGCTCGGAAGCGCCTACTTTCCACGTGGGACTGGACGGGGTGACGGGACTCACCGGACACGACCCCACGGTCAGCCGGCTCATCTGCACCCCGATCCCCGCCGGGGAGTGCAACACGAGGAACTTTCAGCAACAAGCGGAGGACCCGTCGCTGTACGCGGGCGAGGACTGGGGCTACCTCCGCACCGCCGCGGAGGAGCTGCGGCAGACCGTCCTGCAGCAGAAGGACCAGATCTCCAGCGACCAGCGGACCATCCGGGAGCTGACGGGGAAGCTGTCCGAGTGCGAGAAGGGGCTCGGAGGGAGGGGGAGAGGCAGGAGCAGCAGCGCGGAGAGGCGCGGACACCCCGCGGGGCTGCGGAGAGCTCCGGAGGGGGCGCACCTGGAGCGGATGAGGGTGCGGGACAGCCCGGCCTCAGCGCCCGACGGCGGCCACCTGCTCACGGTCGGAGCTGTGGATGAACTGGAACAGGCGATCAGCCAGCTCCAAGACCGCATAGAAAGACTGGAGGTAGGTGGAGATCGGCTCAAAACCTGAATCAGATTCTGCATGGAGCTGACAGAGCTTTGAGATTACTGATACAACAACTCTTAAGGATAACTGATCATGATAACTTCTAATAATTACAACAATCCTGCCTTTTTTGCCATAATAAGAAGCTGACATGACTTCTTACCTGACAGCCACTTTTATGGGGTTTACAGTGAATAAATGTATTTTAAAAATCTTAATAACTCCTAACAATAAATCCTAAAAGTAATCCCGAACAAAGGTCCTTCATCATAGCTCCCAATAATGACTCTTAACCATATCTATTAACAACTCTTAACAAAAACTCTTAAAGAACATTTAACAGTATCTTTTATTGATACCTGTAAAATACAATTCATAATAATAGCCCTTAACCATAAATCTTTTAACTAAAAGTTACATTTAAGGGTTAACATTAAGGGTTATTGGTAACTCTTAACTATAATTCTTAGCTATAACTAATAACCATAACCCTAAACCCAAACATGATTTATAATAACCTGTATCTCTAATTCCCAACAGTAACTCTTAAAAATAATTCTTAATGATCCCAATAATAAAAACTCCTAACTATGATGTTGATAATAACAACATTCTTGCCTTTTTTGCTTTAATGGGAAATTATAGGAGTTATCAGTGATTTTTCTTTATTCTTCATCCTAGAATTGTCAGGATTGCGGGACACAGAAAAGAACCCTGAGTGCAGACTCATGGTAAAAATAAACTAATTTATTAACTAAAGAAAAATAACAAAACAAAAGCTGACGTGGCAGCAACTAAAACTTAACAAAAATCCAAATACATAGCAAGGCAAGGTAACGAGGAAACATGGGGAGCGAAGGCAAACAACAAGTAATGATCCAACGACTAGTGGGAGAAATGACCGGGTATTTGAGTGCTGAGGGTAACGAGGGAAGTGGAAACAGGTGAGTGGAAATGATTACGGACAGGTGGAGATGGGTGTGGCAAGAAGGGCAAAAGAGTGACAGAGGAGGAGTGAATACTGAGCAGGAACACAAACAGGAAAAACCCAAACTGAAAGCACAAATAAAAACCCACAGAGAAAACATAAAGAAAACCAAAACAGAAACAAAAAAAATCCAAATCCTCACAAGAATCACTTGTGCTGTGAAGATTTATTTTATTCTCCAAAAAACTCTTTAATTTTTTAAAGATAGCTTGTACTTATAACACAGAACAATAACTTTTATTCTTAACAATCCTCTTGCTTTATTTTTCTGTAAAAGGAACTTATAGGAGATTATTATTTTATTAAAAATATCCATAAAGACAGGCAAATAAACAACATATGAGCTCCTCTTATTTCCCCCTCATAAGAGCTACAAACATGAGGCCAATAAATCCATGGATGATTTGGTTTATTAGTACCTAAATGGCATCCCGTGATGATGTCTTTACTAATATAAGAATTGATTGCTCTGAAAAGGTTGCCATTTTCATAATGGCAGGAAAAGAGCCTGAAATGTCAAATCCAAAAGACAGATGTATGAGGCATGAGGAGGAGGGGGGCAGGCAGGAGAGGACGGGGGAGGGGAGGCTCCATCAGGAGAAGGAGGAGGTGGAGGAAAGAACACTGAAACATGAAACAAGCTAGACCAGATTCTGATGATTTATAACCTCATTTTTTGCCCAAAGAAATGCATGTATAATGTATGAGGTGCCTTCTATTTGTTGTTGAGAGTGATTGTGCTTCTGTGCAGGGTAACACCCCTCACTCAGTTAGATGTAGGACAGGCCAGTGCGGGTCATTTTTATGCCCGTGCCTTCCAGATTTTACACTTCTCACAAAACAACTAACCCCCTTATTCCCCCGTACCCATTCCTCATATCACCACACATAAAAAAACATTTCTCTGAGTAGTTGGCAGCAGTTTTTGTTTTCCATCAGCACCTCTTTTTTTGCACACCATCTGAGTCAGGTTTCTGTGTACCGCTACATGACCTACTTCAGTAACATGGTTTGATGTTTACATCAGACCTAATATCCAAGTATAACAGTTGCAATAAACAGACCAAGCTCTGCAACTATTTTGCTGATCGTGCAAGTAGCACTGTAGTGTTGTGTAAAATCAGTGTTGGCAATATTTAAGACTTAGGAAACAGAACTGCACAACTTTCACACTACCAAAGACTGATATAATACATTTTGATAGCTTTGCTGAAGGAAAGGAAAGCAGGAGTTTATACACTATGGCATCATTTTAATTGAACCTTTAGATATTCACTTAAGCACTAAAATTTACAAATCATACTGCTGGAAATTCCCAGATCCAAACTCAAAAACAAAGGGGTCAGAACCTTTTCATTGGTGGCTCCTGTTTCATTAAACAGCCCATCTTTGGATATTAGCTGCCTAGAACACTGATTACTTCAAATCACTGTTTAAAATCCTTTTTACTGACATTTAGTCCTACTTGAGTCCACTATCTTGGCTTTTAGTGTACAAGCTTGACAAATTAATTAACCTCAAAATTTAGTTTCAAGACATCTTTAAAGTGACATTTATTTCAAACAAGGCAGTGGGTGATATGTAATGCTACATTTATTGTTCAGTTTTCTTTTTGCTGATTTTCTAATAAGTTTTAATATTTTATACTTTTAACCACCTGAGGTTAATTTAAATGTACTGTAGAAACAGAAATAAACTGAGCTGACATTAAAATCAGCCATCAATGGTCATTTAAAAGTAGAATTCTTTGAGGAATGCATATTACATAATGTATTATATGGCAAAGTTTTAAGCAAATGTTTTGCATAATTTATAAGAGCTCAGAATATGTGCTGGAGGTACCTATCAGCTACTCAGCTCAGTGTCTGTAAAAAATACTGAGCTATAGCCATTTTTGTGTTTCCTAAGGTTGATC
Source organism: Kryptolebias marmoratus (assembly GCF_001649575.2). Classification (NCBI taxonomy): domain Eukaryota; kingdom Metazoa; phylum Chordata; class Actinopteri; order Cyprinodontiformes; family Rivulidae; genus Kryptolebias; species Kryptolebias marmoratus. The sequence goes on along the minus strand of NC_051441.1, from coordinate 15,735,900 downwards.
AGCTGAGGAGGCCATCTTGAATTAGGTTCACTCTACAAGTTATTCAGTAAAGATGTGCATCACATTACTTTAATTATAATCCATCCAGTGGTTCACGAGTTATATTACTACCACAGCAGATAACACCCTCAAAGGCAGTGACATATTTGCACACCTTTCATGGTAGTGAGTGATTTGACAACAAACAACCTCATGAAAAGGCATGCAATATTTTTGAATCAATTTTCCGATTTCCAACTTTTCTGGAACATTGATAATAAAGTGGAGTTTGGAGGGATTCAAGTCCAGAGTGTTTCATTGCGTTGTCCAGCAGTGTTGTTCCTGTTATAAAAACCAGCACGCTCTGCTAGTCTTTATACATGCCGCACAGCTCTGTATGTTGATCTCTTTGAAAGAGAGTTTGCATTAAACATCAAAGCTTTATTTTATACATTCTGGGTAGAAATACCCATCTCCGTTTGGGCTCCAGTCTTTGTATTTTGGGATGGATGATGCGCACTATGTGTCTGATGTATTCAGCAAAGAATCTGTTTTTATTTTCAGCATTGCCGTGTGGTCTGTTCATATTTAGAAGTTCTTGGTGGATACAGTGGAACCAGTAGGTGTTTGTTAGATTAAGATTTGCAGATATTTCCTCCTCTGTGGCTTGCTTGTTTTTCTGGGAACCACACTGAAGCTAAATTTAGCTATTTGTTGCTAAATGAAACTTTTTACTTTCTCGGGAGCCATTTTTTATGGTCCGATTTAAATTTAACTGAAAGACAAAATAATTTCTAATTTGGTCATGAGTCGACATTTTCTGTAACACGAGAGCTTCACGACCCTCTGCACTTTGGAGCAAAATGTGAAATTCAGAGTAGCATCAGACAGAATTTGTTTTGTTTTTTTTGAGCATTGGGCTGCAAAAGTGTGCTCCACTAACCTACAGAGAAGTTAAGCTGGGGTAAGCTGTGAGATGCAACATGAGAGATTAAAACACCAGGAAAGCTAAGAGTGATGGTTTAACGTATCTGTCCGTTCAGCAGCAGTAAGCTGACCTACAGTTAGCTCAGCTCAGCATGAAAACTGTATGAACCTGTTTCTGGTATTTTTAGCCTTTACAGGACTATATTTGGCAGTGTAGGAATAAAGCGATGCTTGTTTGTTTTTTTGTTTTTTTTTACACATTAGCTGTTTTGTTTGCTGAAACATTTTCTAAAGACATACTGTGTCAGGTACAGCATTATTAAATCTACTGTTTTACTTATCCCAAAGCCTTATGCAAAACTGGAAAGAAATTACCAATTAATTTGATATTGAAGTAATAGTTCAAATCTTTTAAAATGGCATATCTTTCTTTTTGTAGATAGCTCTTTGAATGACCTCTGTTTGAAGAAACAGCTTGATTCTGACCGGAACAACGAGCTAACGGCTAGTCCAAGTGGGGCCAAGATTGCACCTGGTGTCTCAGGTTACACGCTAGAGCTAGCTGCTGCTACTGCTATACTGCTAAACAAACACACAGTAGATAACCATTCTGTGAAATTGATGGTAACGTAATTTTTAGAAATTTGTTTACAATTCAATAAAAAACACAATTAACCACTAATTGTGCAAATGTTTTTATGAGCATAAACTCCTACTATGTTGAATACCTACAGGACATTTTGATGAAAATGTTAAAAAGTAATGATTGGATGTACGTCAACAAGTCATCAACCTTTAGAGTCAACACAATTTAATATGGCTGTCATAAATACTCAATCAAGTCCATTTTACAAATAATGAGCAATAGTTAGGTGTGGTAGTAGCTGAGAGTCACTCCCCACACATAGTTTGAGCACTAACAGATCATGGAGGATCTTTGTTCAAGACTATGATAAACAAGGCAGCAGGATATATGCATTCCTTCAAGGAATGCTAGTTTTATTTATTTTTAATGTGTTAGACCATCCTAAATACAGTTGCATTACATAAATTTCTGTTTACATGTAATTACTAGAATTATTAGAATTCTCGTCTTTAAAACCCAGATTCTGATTCAGTTTTTCGCCTGCCTGTCTCCATCCTCTGCAGACAGACATCGGTCCGTTTCCTCACAACCGCACAGACAGCAGCACCTCAGAGGTGGCAGAAGATGGCAGCCCGGAGAGGTCGGCCAATCCAGGGCACAGCGCTGGTGGTGACAGGCCCTGGAGGATGGAAGATGTGGAGGCAGAGCTGGAGAGGAAGGTGGAGCTGCTGGAGAAAGAGAGAAAAGCCCTGCGGCTGGAAGCAGAGAAACACAGACAGGAAATCGACCAGGGCATCAATAAACTACAACACCAAATCTCAGGCCTGGAGGAAGGTGAGAAACAAAAGATAAAGAAAGATGGAAGCATGATGTCTGCATGCTTTAATGTGTGTATTGTGAAATATTTAAAAAGATAGGCAATAGAAGGACTGAGTGATCAATGAAGCTCACTAGTTTTCATAAATCACAAATGATGAGAAATGACCGTAGATGATGTATAAATTCTGATTAAAAAGTAAAAAAATCTGATCAGAATACTGGATTTCCTGCTCTGCTTCAAAATACACAAGAGGCTTTGATATAGTTGTAACAAATATAACAGAAGAAAAGATAACTGTAGTAACTTAACGAGTATTTCTTTACCTCCTGTCTTGCTGTTTTGTTGGGAGCAGAAAATGCCGGGCATTCCTTCCCAGACGGCTACAGACTGTCCTTCCCAGCACGGACGAACTACATGTTCGCTCTGGTGAAACACTCCATCCCAAAGCTGCGAGCCTTCACCGCCTGCCTGTGGCTGCGGCCCGCGGGGGCCGGAATGGGGACCCCCCTGTCCTACGCTGTTCCCGAACAGCCGAACGAAGTGGTGCTGCTGCAGGGCCTGCACACTCCCGCTGAGCTGCTCATCAATGACAAGGTACTGACAAACAACGTCGCAGCACCAATCTAGGTAACTCTCTGATGTCTTTGCTGCCTGCTGTTAGACTGCAATTCACTTTTAAAGAAAGGATCATGCATCTTGTGTTTCTTTTTTAATACTTTGTTAATTACAAATTCTACAATATTCCTCTCTGAACTCAATTCTGTAAAGCACCTGGAGAAAATATCATTACTAATGTTTGTTTTGAAGTAGGTTCAGTCATCCAGCTAAGGCAGCATCAGGGGTGTATGATGGTAAATTGTGTAGGATGGATATTTTAATCTGCTGTTGGGGTTCTTGTGAAACATACTTTTTCTCTGTTTCTGTTTTCTTCTGATTCATCACCTGCTACCAACCAGTGGGCGATAATGTAATTGCCTAAATGCGCACTTGTGTTTGTTTGTCTGCCGTAATAGCAAAATATTTCATGAACCACAGGACAGATCTGAATGAAAGTTTCGTTCACACACACCAAGTGCTGACTAATTGCATGAGATCTCGTAATGTTGCGCGTGATTGTGCGTAACATTAGTTTCATGGTTTGACCAAACTCAATCAGTTTTCAGAAAAAGATCATCTTAGAATAAAGCTCTGGCATGAAGGCAGTGGGTGATGGGCATATGTTCACAAAATGCTAAGCTGTTAATATTGCTGTTTTTTTTGTTTTTTTTTACTTTGCTTCCTGTGAATTTAGTTCTGACTGAGAACAGCTGATAAAACTTAGCTTTCTGCTGTCTGGTACATTACCTATGTTGTGTATTACTTCTTTTGGATAATGAGCATAAAAATTAAACCTTTTTGCTAAACATATAAATAAATTACCACCTATTTTGTCCATTTTAATTTTCATACATATCAGCTATGATGGGGTAACTAATTTCCTGTAAAGCTTATTGTTTCTCAGCAGTAAATCCAAAGATAATAGTAGACTTTTTACAATCCCCCCCCCTGAATTTACAACAGTATCTTTTTGTTAGGATCACGCTTTTCTGATCATTCAATCATTTGTAGGGCCTGTCAAACACATGTTATTGTTGTGACCTTGATTATAATTTCTAATGAATATTTAAAGCAGGGGTAGGCAACCCTGGTCCTGGAGGGCCACTATTAAAGTGACAGCTCAGATCTTTTGAAGTGGGAATTCTGTATCTTACCTGTTCCAGATCGCTCTTTGAATAACCTTAGTTTGGAGAGGTTTGGACTAGCCATTAGCTCATCAGTCCAGTCAGAATTAAACTCTATTTCTCCAAACTGAGGTTGTTCAAAGAGCTGTCTACAGCAAGTAAGACATCCACAGTTCATAACCTTTCAACAGAATCCCTTTTCAAAAAATCTAACATATTCTTTTCAGAAGATAAGATGCTTGGAATTAAACTAAGCAGGGCAGATCAGATGAAAAAAAAGAAAAACACACCTCATCAGACAAGCTAAATAGTCTTGTTCCAGAGTTACGATGAAAGATTAAAATTCCATCTTGACAGCATGGCCCAGTGATGTAGAGCCGTGCTGTGGCTTGTGGTGTAATTCAGAAAAGTCATTATGGTAATTTATTCCTGGAGGAAAAGTGTGGCGTGCTTCGAGGTAACAGAATGGCTTCAGGGCAGAGGAAATACTCTATAACAGCCAATTTGGACCCATAAGACTCATAGAGAAATAACTCTGTCAAAATCAGATAAATTTCCTTGTCGTAGAGCACCATTTCATCTGCACCATGCTAATGAGTTTTCACCGTCAGCTGCCTGATGACATACCTTACCTGATCTGCGCAGAGGAACAATAAAAACGGCTTTATTTGAACTCCGCGTTCCATTTTCTAGGTGGCCCAGTTGCCTCTGAACCTTTCTCGAGGCAGCTGGCAGCACATTTGTGTGAGCTGGACCCAAAAGGGGGGAGCGTGGCAAGCCTTCCAGGGGGGAAAGCTGAGAGGTGAGGGTCATGGCCTGGCTGCTGGACATCACATCAGACCTGGAGGAATGCTCGTACTCGGGCAAGAGCAGGTGAGTAAAATATACATGACTTTGAAAGACAAGAATGACTGAATGAGTAAAGATTTTGCTGATTAGAAAAGAAACTTACTGCTAAGGTCTGCTCGGCAAATAAGGGCAGAAGCATCACTGGAATAAGGTGCAAGTCAGTTATAAGTTGTAATGACAGCAGCCTAAAGGATGAGAAGAACCCCTCCAAAATGTTTTGCTGGCTTGCATTCAAATGGGTCCAATTTGATCAAATTTTACTTTAACTTTGCAGAAGTTCACTGTCTTGCCTAAAGCAGCAAAACAACTTAAAAAGTACATTTGTTTCAATATCTAACTAATCCAACCATTTAACAGCAGACTGATTCTCCTCTAGGATTCCCTGGGTGGAGGTTTTGACTCAACCCAGGCTTTGGTCGGAGAACTGTCTCAGGTGGGCCTTTGGGATCGGGTTTTGTCGTCAGCCCAGGTTGCCAGCTTGGCTCGATGCGGCAGAGTAACCCAGGGCATCGTGGCCCCCTGGACCGAGAACGGGATCGGCGCTTATGGTGGAGCAACCAAAGACCCAGGGGAGCCATGTAGTAAACCTATGAAGAGCCCCCAGTGACTTATTGGGAGGAGATTTTAGAGAAGATTTCATTTGGCCAGTAATAACGCTGATTGATGAAGTTATAAACCCACACAAAATCTTTTGTGAGGGATGGGGTAATGTGCGAAAATAATAAAAAAATAAAATAGAAATGATGGTACATACTAACGTGTTGTGAGTAGAGGCTGTGCAATAACTTCATATTTTTAATAAACTTGCCAACACTTTTATGGAGGTCCACAGGAGAATTGCAACACAAGATGTAATCTATTCAAGAGCAGAGCTGGGATGTTGCATAATATCAAGTTTAGAGTAAAACAACCTTATAATGAAGTGGGGTTTTTTTCGATTCAGGCCACACTGTATCTTAATATTACTGGTTGTTTCTTCTGCTCAGCAAACCTTCTTGCAGACTTATTAAGGAAATTGTTAACTGTTTAATTGAGACTACAAGCCAAAACTTTAAAGGATATTTCAGATTGTTTAACCCTCTTGATGCCCTCAAGAGAGAGAGACAAAGAGAGGTAGAGAAGCCCTTGTAACTTAAGGTCATTTTGATCCGAAGGCCCCAGGAGGGTTAAAGTAGGGTTTCATGAAGTTACTATAAGTAGTCAGTAACTTTTCTGCAGCAGAGAGCAATCTGTAATCTCAGTTTGGAGAATGGCTAGTTAGCCATTAGCTTGGAGGAATAAAGTTAATGGCTAATAGGGCTTTAAAGTGGATTTAAGTCATCACAAATAACCCAAGACTTGTTTGCAATGGTGATGGACAGGTGGACAAACAAGGTCAGGACAAAGATGCTTGTAGATGACATTTTGATTTGTAGTGAGAGTTGGGAGATTATACATAGACAAATAAATACTTTTGTAAAAAAAACAACAACATCTGGAGTAGTGTAGACCGGGCCTAAGATCACTCTGACTGTTGTCTACTGCAGGTAAAATACTGACTGTATTTATGCCACCATCTTAACTAGAACTCCACAGAGGAAGAGGGGATTTATTTCAGTGGGCCATTAATGGTAAAATAAAGTTTAAATAAAAGAAAATGAAATAAATATTCCAAACTATCCCTGTAAAATAAAAAAGCAAATAATACTGGCAATGATAGGGTGGTTTACGAATCAGAACCATCAAATAGTTAGCTAACAGTCTTATTCATTTTAAAATGATCAACATTGTGAAAAACATTATTTTCTACGGCTTTGAATGTATGAATGTATTTGTTTAGCATGTGGCAAGATTTACCAATTGTCGTCAGGCCCAGGCAAGATGTTAGCTAATTAGCTTACCCAAATTATTTTCAGGCCCAGACAAGATGTTAGACAAAAAAAAAAAAAAAAGAAGTCACAAGAACTTGAATGTACTGTCTTTTAAATGCGCTTCAACACCAAACACATTAAGTAGTAATTTTTAGTAGTTGAGCACAGGTTTTAGTTTGGTATTGGTTCAAGTTTAATACAATAGGCTTAAAGAAGGACAGTCTCAATATTATTAGCTAGCATTTCTTTTTGTTTTCAAGGGAAATTTGCAATTTCCAAAATGCTGAATGTTTTCCTTTGTCCCTGCTGAGGTTAGTGATCCAATGCCACGTAATTGTCAAAATTTTGTGAGCACAAAACATGTGATTATTTTCTGAAAACAGCCGAGCCAGATTAAATTCAGTCAGTTCCTCTCAGACAGCTGAGAGTTATTTAATAAATAAAAAAAGGCAGGAAGTTAACGCAGAGCCGATGCAATCCCTCCGTGTGTGCAGCGAGGTCGAAGTGGAATCAGTTTGAGGCTGTGACAGCTTTAGAGTTGGGAGTCAAGGTAAGGTGATGAAAAATGTTGGAGAAAGTGGTGGGAATATTAAGCAGCAGATGGCAGCCAGGAGAAGATGATGAAAGAGAAAGGAAAGAGGGAGGGAAAAGACCCTTGTTATGAGAGATGCTACATTGTTTTCACCTCTGCATGATGTAACCGTATGCTTTTAATGTCATGCCACTGCAATGTGTGTCACAAAACTGGACTGTGCATCTTGCATTGTTCTTGCAGGGTGGCTGTTTGTGTGCTTGTTTCTTAAAATGAATTGGGTTTATTTATAGTTTGGTTTAACGCGTTCACTTTTCACCTGACAAGCGTTTGCAACAAGTAGAACAAGTTCAACAAGTGTGTTATCAAAGAATGCCTAATCTTAAAGTTTGTCTTCAAATTAATGCAATGAGTGCCGTTAAAACCATTTAACGTGTCTAAAACATTTTAGACTGAAATGCTCAGAATGGATAATATTGCTTTTACTTTTTTCTAATCATCTAAATGCAGCCACTCGGTTGGATTTATTAAAGTAGACCACCTTTAAAAATTATACCTAACTGCTGTAGAAAAACTTCAGGAAAAGACAAATAGTAAATTTGAAAGTTTTTTTAAAAAAAAGCTTTATCTCAGTTGCATAAACTTGTCCTTGGTGGAAAGTGGCTGTCAGAGTGTTTGTACCATCCTGCAGTTTATTGTCCCTATGGGAAAATTCTCACCAGAGGCTATTTTGAGCTAATTAAGCATCTATGAATTCCCCAATGGCTTAAAGATTCAAGCGGTTTAAAGGAAACATCAGAATATTCCAGCATACTACTTGAAACTGCTCTGTGCCATCAAACTGAAGCTAAATCGAGCCATCTGGTTGTGCCTATTGTGTCTTTGATAATGCAGTCTGCTGTGTTGATATTGAATGCCATGCTTGGTGTCCGTTCAGCTCATGCCAGAAGTGTTTTGAGCTTTTTGAAAGTATTGTTATTATATTACTGATGACTGAAACTGACAGAAATATCCTCTCCATATATGCTTTATTATCTGTCTTTGTTCTTGTTGTTGATTGCATAAAGACTGTTCTGTCCACGTCTTGTATGGTATTGTAATGTTCTGATTCTGTGCTGTGTAAAAAACCTCAAAGTGTTTATTAAAGGTTGAATTTTTAGAAGGAAAGAGTGGGCTCATTTTGTTATTATCTAAAAGGCTTTTTAAAAAAATGTTGGAACAAAGTTGAATTCATTGAGCTTTGCTTTTATTCCAGGATACACACAAGTGACAGTGAGGCTAAAGTTAAACAGATGCACAAACATGAGATGAATAAACACTGAGAGACTGTAACTGAGATTGACTCTTGGTTCTACAAAATAGCCGAGTAATACTTTGCATGTGCCGTGAGTAAGAATGAAGTGAGGTGAGGTGAGGTTGCAGCCGGGATGAAGAATAGCACCACCATGGCCTGAAGCCACGATCCTCAAATGGAAAATGGTGGATTACCAACTCCGGGTTGGGAATGAACTCCCGCTCCAAGTAGAAGAGTTCAAGTATCCTGGGGTTTAGTTCACAACTGAGGGCAGAACAAGAGACGAATAAATGGGATTGAGATGACCTCTTTATTAAGAACTGTGCCAGCCTGTCGTGGTTGAAGAGAGAGCTGAGCCAAAGGTCAAAGCCCTCAATTTACCAGTCAATCTACATTTCAACCCTCACCATCCCTTATAGTCGGGATCTCACAAGAATGAGTGCTTAAATACAAGTGGCTGAAACAAGCTTTCTCTACAGAGTGACTGGCCTCACCGTTTGGGACAGGGTGAGGAGTTTAGCTCTTCACGAAGCATCTGGTAAGGACACCTTCTAGACAAGAGATGTATTTCAAACATGCCCCACTGATAGTGGCACTTTGGGGTGGACTAAGAACTCACTGTAGAGATTACATCCTGGCCTGGGAACATTTCTGAGTCCCTCAGGAAAAGGAGCTCAATGTGTTCAAATTTCCCCCAAAAAATCCATCCAATGCACTTTATCTGATCCATGCAGGCCGTGTCTCACAGTGTTATAGGATCACCTAACACATCGGTGTATTGTATCTGTGTATTGACTACTGGAACTCTTAAAATTAAGAAATGACTGTAAACTTTGAAACTTTCCTACATTAAGTCAGCTGCAGGTCTCATTTATTGGATCACATTGTTTGACTTTTTCTTGTTTACCTTTCTTTTTTTTAAAAATAGCAGATTTTACTATTGTTCCCTCCTTTTTGCCATTTTTATCTTCCTCTTATTGTCTTTTCCCTTACTCTCTCTTCCTCTCAGTGCTCGGGGGCCAGATTGCCCACAGTTAACCTTCTCTTCATCTAAAACTTGCAATTGTTGTGTCTTAAGTCTATTGAAAAGGGCTCAAAATCCTTCCGAGCACAAAAAGACAAAGCACACAAAGCACGAGGCTCGAACTTTCTAAAGCTGCTGTCACAAATCTGTCGTTGCTTTTTTCCTTTTTTTGTACCGATGCACGAGGGAACTGTGAGCAAATACTGTGAAATGACTGCAAAGGTGACAAATCTCACACCTTCAGACAGAGCAATTAACAGACAACGTACCACTCTGCACGAAGCAGATAAAGTCATCAAAATCTGCTATTCAGTGCCAGTCTGGGTAGCTATTCCAGGGGGTAAGATATGACATCCCTATATTTTTGGATATTTTTCTCTTTTAGAAATCAGACAATAACTTTTTTTGTAGAGGAAAGTACAAAGACAGCATTGAGTACAAACCATTATTTTCCAAATGGGGACTAAAGCATTTTTAATCACACAATATTGTATCCTGAATTGTATCAAATAGTGTCACTTCCCATCATTATAATATGATGTGATGTAACACAACATTGTAACTTATTACATCACATTGTAATATATTATTTCACATTGTAGTGTGGTGTATTGTGTCATTTCACATACTAAGTATCATATTGTGTTATATCACATCATAGAGTATCATATTGTAATGTTATCCAATTGTAGTGCATCATATTGTCATATCACATATCAAATTGTATCATATAGTATCGTAGCATATCATTATAGGTATTATATTACATAACATTTTATTTTATGTTGATCAGTGGCTCTTTAGACAATCTCCAAATATAGTCTTATGACTTCATCACAGATCAAAATTAGCTCTAAGGCTTCACTTTATGCACTGTTTCAGAAAAAATTATTGAAAATGAACATTTTCTGACATTAATCTATTCATTTTTTTTGCATAATAAGTGATTATTATTGAAAATTGAGCAATAAAAATATATCACTTCATTTGTTTTATTTATTTTTTTGATTAATGCAAACCCAGAAACGAGCCCTTTGTCTTTTTGGCTCGAGGCACTCTGCTGCCAGGTTTTAACCTGTGATCTTTCAGCTGCCGTTAAACCTCTACGGCTGTCAGGCTGACCGTCTTTAGTGTTCAACACGTATCATGCACATCCCCTGCGGATTACCATCTCCCATCTAATCCATAATTCTCAATAGGAATGGGAACACTGCAGTCCAATCTAATCCATCAAATCACTCCACTTCCACCAACTCACGCCATCACGGTGCAACCGAAATCATGTCAAAATAAAACAGTATTTGTTTGTGTTATTTTGTCACCGGATGGTTGGAGCTCATTTTGTCTTTGTTTATGTGTGGATTCCCTCAGTGAATTAAAGGGGAAATGAAATGTTTTTTGGTTTTTTGGTCTGGAGTGATGCTGTCGGGAACTCGAGCCCCACATTTCAAAAGGGGAACACTGAAGCTTTTCATTGATGTCACACAGTCTTCAAGGAGTTTCCCGTCCGGACAGCGGGAGGCTGTCAATGCCGGTCAGATGGTGGGAGACTAAACACATCCATCAAACTTTCGTGTCTGAAGAATGACACAGCTGTTGCTGTTTTATGTTGATTTACTCAAATTAATTGCAACACACTGAACCATTTCACCCACACACTATCTGCATTTGCTTTTTACTGCCTTGTTTGTGTTCCTGTGTTTGGCATTAGATATGTCACACTTCCAAGCGATCACAGAAAATACTGAAGAGACCCTAGTAAATTTTTCGATGTGTCATTATTCATTTTAAATTAGCGTAAATTTTTTAACATAAGAGTCTCTGAAAAAAAACAAGCACCTTTTAGGGCTTTCTTTTGATTCATGTTACGCTTCAAAACACTTTTCGTTTCTCCTTTAAAGGGTGAGTGTGCTCTTCTCAGGAATTCAGAGCTGGATAAAAGCCTCCCCGTTAGGTTCTGAAAACTCAAGTGCACACTCAGCTGAAGCAGGTCCCCCCCCCCCACACACACACACACCCCTTGATCAATCCGCAGCTTTGAAAGTGACTCTTGATCACAAAAACCACTCTGCTGGGATTAGACTTCAAAAGAGGCAACTATTCATTTACAAGCTCCAGGAACTGTTGCTGGAGCCTTGAAAAAAAACAAGCCACTGATGTATTTTAACGCAAAGCACTTTTCTTTCAGATTAGAACTTTGGTACTCATAAATGCTTTACTTCAAGATTTTTATTTCTAAACTACAAAAACAATGAAATGCAAATAAATATTTTTTGTTTTGAGAAATACTTCAGATATTTTGAAGTGGGATCTAGTGGAACATTTATGAACAGTGAATATCTTACCTCTTGTAGATAAGTCCTTGATGACCACAGTTTGGAGAAACAGTGTCATAATGATTGTTATTAGCCTCATGGCTTATAAAAGCTGAGACCAAAACACATGAAATACAGGTAGGTGAAAATTATTTTATTTTGTAGTGAACAGGAAATGGAATGTCAGAATCTGCAGAAAGTAACAGAGTGGAGTTAGTGTTGTTTCCAGAGGTCAATTCAACAACAATGGGTCTATTAATAATTGGAAGTGTTCTTGCTTTTCTTTTAGAAGTCTTGGGTGCAGGCAGGACTCCAGGAGTCCAGGTAAGGTAAGTGTAACAGGTACTCGAGCATAGCGGATGACCTCACTTCTCCTTACTTTGTCCAGGAGACTTTTACAGAGAGGATCATCTGGAGGATATTCCAGAAACAGTTTGAAAGATGAAGGCAGGACATTTGGAGGAGTCTACGAAGAGCACAGGTAAATTTAAATAAACATAGAAATGGCGGGTCGAACACAGCGATTACTCGGGAGGTTGAGTGTTAACCTTACTCGATGACGTTAACGATCCAACGAGGAATACTGGTTCGGCTCAGCTCTAAGGAGTGGTGTCAGTCAGCCCGTATCAGTCTCAGCTTTGATGAAAGAAAACCTGTAACACAAAAAAGGGAAAAGGAAAAGACTGGAACAGGCTGGAATCCTAACAAATAGGGTTTAATTTTGACTGAATTGATGAGCTAAAGACTAGTCTGAGCAGGGCTCCAATTTTGAAATTCATTAGAATCCCTTTTTGAACTGAATAAAAGTAGTTTAAAAAACTAGTTCAAAGGAGACTTTTATGTTCATATTTGATCAGATTAGTACTAAATTTAAACTATGGCATATTGACATATTTCAGTCATAGTGGTAACTCCTTTTTATTAAATTTAATAAAGTTAAACCACCCTTTATGTCATTTGTTTGGTTTAACAGCAGACAGTAATCCACTGGCCTCTAAATGGTAACGTGCCAGAATCACTAGATTTTTTTTTTTTTTTTGTCACATACTCTCACTATCCAAAATCCCACGGAGACACCATCTGGACAGGAACAAGCTCTTCCTCCGCTCTTTGTCACCCACTTTGCAGCTGATATCTTCCCACTGTCCCCCACTTATCATCAGCTTTGTTATCGCTTGTTCAGGCACGAGGTTGTGTATGAGCAGAATAGCCCAGCTCCAGTGTTTTCTTGAACGCCACACTGAAAAAAAGCATACTATTGTGTGTAGAGATTGACTGCTTATTGTCTTCATTGGCTGGTTTCAATACCGATTTTCAGAAATTAGGGCAGAGAATAACAGATATAAAGCCATTTTTTATGTTTGGGTATTCCTGACCCAGAAATATGGGTTTAATATTCAAACATATTGCAATTTTCTAGATTCTGAACAAGAAACAAAGCAACAAGAATTTTCCCATTTCTATGGTAGATGGTGAGTAGTAGGTATAGCAAAAAGGCTCTGAACACACTCCAGAGTTTGTCCGAAAGCATCTTTATTTTATTGTTTCGGACATGTTTATTGATAGACTGTGTTCCAAACCAAATAAAAAGTACTCCTGCTATGAAAGGCACTCGAATCACAGAAAACCCACTGATACAAGGGCGTACTGTCTAACATAACAACACTGTTCTGACCAAAATTATGCCTGACTTTTAATCAGGTTAGTATGTTTACACATGGCTAACAGTGATTATTAAAAAAATGGAATTAAACAATCAATTAGTTGACCTCTAAATAGTGTGTAAGAGGATTTTATAAATTTCCTCAAATGACTGTTTGCTAAGAATATATCTGCTTATTTAAAGTGTTTTTGTTTTATAGCTTTAAAAAACATTCAAACATGTCCACTCTATTTTATGCAAAAATTGGACTGAATGTAATTTGTTAAACCTTGAATCAGAATTAAACACATTCTTCCAAATTGAGGTCATGCAATGAGCTATCTACAACAGGTCAGATACTAATAGTTTATTCCCGATCCACAGAACCCCACTTTAAAAGATCTGAACTTTCACTTTAACTACATCTAATGGTAAGAAAAGGCTTGTCAAACATCAGCTGAACACATGCTTCTTGGATAAATGATGTTGGTCTGATCGTGCTCTGTCCTCCTGCTGTAATTTCCACTCTGTCAGGTTTTTAGATTCTGTATCTCAATCAGCGGTTCGCCCTCCCCGTGTTGGTTACTTCCTGCTTGTGTTTCAGTGGCACCTGTGTGTATCTACGTATAAGTGCTGGTTGTCAGCTCTGAGTCATGCCACTTGGTACCATTCCTGCTCGTTTCCCTGCAGCTGTGTTTCACGGTCTTTTGTTTGCTGTTTTGTTCTGTTATTAGATTTTTCTGCCCTGCAGCTTTTTTTTTTTTTTGCTTGTTAATTTATTTATTTATTACTGTGCCATCTTCTGTGTTTACTCGCCTGCTGTGAGCCCTTAAAGTGACAAGTTTTGGGCTGTTTTTTTTTTTTCGTTTGTGTCATTTTATCATTATTTCATTTATCATTTATCTTTTCTACTTTGTGTAAATGTGATTGTGAAAATAGATATAAAATATTGTTTGTCACCTTCACCTTTTATGATGGAGTTGTAGATTAAGATCATGTCATGATGAAAAATGTCATGATGAAAAATGTCATGATGAAAAATGTCATGATGAAAAATGACATGATGAATGTTATATTAGTTTGGAAAACCTTGAAAAATAACATCCTGCACAGTCTAGTGCATATTGTGAGTTGTCATGTTCAAAGTATGCGTTGGGAATTACACTCAGCTACTCTCAGCAACAACAGGTATCTACAACAGGTAAGATATTGTTTGTTCAGAACCTTTCCATAGAACTCCACATAAAAGAAAAGAATGAAACAAAATCTGCTTCAAATCCAACCCCCACAAGATTCAGCAAAGTTGTGAAGTAACAGTCTTATGATGACAGTCCATAAATTGTTGTGGCTCATCCATTTTGGATAACAGATGGCAGTTACTAAATTATTAATTCTGAGTGCACATCCCTTCTTTGATTGCTTGCTTTTATTTTAGCCCATTCTCCATAGATTTGGTTATGATTATGCTTGTCTGCGAACAATAACTGCTTTTGAATTTGATCCTGTGCAGTGTGTGTGTCTGTGTGTGTGTGTGTTATTCTGGCAGGTATAAGGTAAAACTCTAGGTGATGGTTTAGAGCCGGCACAGCTGAGGCGTTTTGCAAATCCATCAGTATTTCTTTTTTCACCGTTGGATAAATTTACTTTCTCTCTTCCCTGCAGACGGCTTCTTTGCCATTCGCAGTGAAAATGGGAGCTGAGCAGAGAGTTAAAATGTCGCATGAAGATAAATGAGTGCAACACGACGAGTGGGGAAGTGAGAAACCAAGTGCAGCGCGGTGAAACGAAGCGACGGCTCGAACATTCAGACAGACAGCAAAGCCACAAAAGAGCAGTCAAGAGTAGTCGGTTTAATGATTACACATATGAGAAGTGATTATTTCTATTTCACTCAAAAAAATAAATCCTCTGTACTTTCTTCACCTTCCTTTTTGTAGAGAACATAAAAAAGGTTCTGATCTGTTCCAAAACTTCCCTATTCTTTGTCACCAAAATTTGTTCTGAGTGAGATGTTCTCTGAGGGTTTTTTTTTAAAGCCATCTGTTCAAAATCAATTTTCTGCTGCAGATACCATCTCAATGATAGGCAATTGTGAGCGCACAAACAGACACACACACACAATTTACAGTCTTGGGTTTTTGCTGACAGCTTGATCTGTAAAGGATTAATAATTACTCCCCCTCTCTTCTATAGTGTCTCCTCTCAGCTGTTTTATCCTCTGAATTTGCAAACTCTCTCACACACACACACACAAACACAACCCACATCTTCAGCCAGACTACATGAGTAATACTGTGGCGTCTTCAGAAGTGCCGCATTCTCGCTCTCGGTGACACTCATCAATTAAGAACCGTGAAGTGTGTTCCTGCAGCATGACAGCAGTGAGTCATAAAGACGAGGTCAGTTAAAGTACAACAACAGAGAAATTCCTCTGCACCGACACACATCATCACTTTGTTGTTAAAGGTATTAAAGTCTACACTGATGACATGCAACTACTTGTAACCGTATGGCACACTAGTCAGGGAAATGGAAGGGAAAATATTCACACACAGTACATTAGAACAGGGTAAGCATGAGAAATGCTAGCATCCTATATTGAGATATCACACTCAGAGTATGTGTTGTGAATGATTCTCGGCTATTACCACTTAAAGTTTTAGCTCAATATCTGTAAAACTGACTGAGTTACAGCCATTTTTGTGTCAGCTAAGGTTGATCACCTGTGGTGCCCGTCTTGAATTGGATAGACTCCAAAAGTATATGAACATCCACTTTCTGGAGGTTTCATTAAATTTTTTCAGGTGAAATCCACCCAGTAGTTGATGAGGAGGTATTTTCTGCAATGAGCAGCATTTGGAGTATGCATTTTGAAAAAGTCTCAGCCACCAGCATACAAATCTTTAGCTTAATATCAAGAAAAATTGACAAACATGAACGTTTATCCATCAACTCGCCCATACCCAACCATACTGGTGTTTCACAGGAGCAACCACTGATGATTTTTAAACAACACAAGGAGTAAAAACAGTCACAAACATAGTGCAAATGAAAAAAGAATGTGCAAAATCAGGACAAACATGCAATATAAGTCAAGAAAGTGTAATACAGGTCATAGGATACAGAAGAAGGCAGTGTGTTGAAAGAAAACAGGACAACACAGTAAAAAATATCTCTGTAATATTGACTGAATTATAGTTATTTTGTGGTTTGGCTGTGGCAGACATCTTGAATTGGATTGGCTCCAAAAGCTAATCATTTGAAGAGGTACATCCAGTGATTACTTACCGAACATTTCATTAAAATCCATTAGGTGGTTCATGAGATATTTTTACAAAACCTGATTGCGTTATAATAAAAGTATAGGAGAGGCACATCATGCCTGTGGTGGTCAGTCTGGGTTGTGATAAATAAATTAGGGTTCTGAGTACTGAATGTGTCCTGGGGGCCCCCATGTCTTACCTCAACAAACAATAGACTTTTCATTCAATATCAGACCTGCCAATAGGAATTCATCCATGTAAAAATTATTCTAATGGTTTTATTTCTTTCTCACTCACCACAACATATTCTAATCCACTGTAATAACATCATGGAATTTAAAATAAATCATTATAAGGCTAATAAACATCTTGCATTTTCTTTTTTTTTTAATATCAGTATGAGTGTAAACTTATGCTCTCTCATGCTTATGAAGCAGTTTGTTTCTGAAGTTTGTAAATACGGATTTGAGTTTAAACACGAGCATGAAAGACACTGGGATTATCATTTCATTCACATCCAGTATTGAAGTTTTCCATCAAGGCTGTTGCCACAACAGCGTGTTTTCCATCCTCGTAATAAACCTAAAACCCAATCTGTTCTGTCGCCGCATCATTCTGAGGCACTAATCGAAGTGCTGAATTCTCCACACGTGAATTTGTGGGGCTCATTTTCTCTGCTTAGCACAGAATCAATTTGAAACTGGATCCTCCCGGCAGCTTGTGGCGAAGACACAATTTGTTCCCGTTTCTTCTGTTAAATCTTTGAAAAATACTAAAGCTCAGAAAACAGCACCGACAAGGTGATTCCCAAAGAGTTATTAGCTGAAAACGTGACATGCAGTTAATGATAAACTAAAGGGTGATGCATCTCTATGGTTTTGTTTTTTCTTTTTCTTTTTTGAAGCCATGACTTTGTAATACTGTTCACCCAACACTTCTTGTCTTTTGTCCTCCAGTTGTCCACCTTTCTCATGTTTTTAACCACATCCTGCACAATATGCTGCCATGGTCGGGTTAACCAAATGGACAAAGAATGAGTGAAAAAGCATGCAAAATAATAATAAAAAAACTGTTTTTGAAAGACCTTCAAAAAGCCTGAGGAACTTTTGATAAAGGCAGCTTTAAAAGTTTAAAAGAAAGTCTGGCTTCGTGGAAACAAAATATATGGTTCAAAACTTTTACAGAGCAGTTCGAACCGGAGTAATAAAAAATAAGTTATACCAAACCCAGCCTTGAGACTGGAATTGCTGTACAGCATGTACAGTATTAGACGTAAATCACCTTAAATGTGGCAAATTTTCAACTCGCTCTAGAGTTGGGAACTGATTGAGGACACAAGTGAGGTGCAAACAGAGTCAAACAAGATGCTTAAAGGATAAAAGTCATGAATCAGTATAAAAATATACATCAGCCATGCAAACAACACAACTGCAATATGGTCCCATTTACAAGCAGATGGACAATAAAACATTGTGTCTGTGCTAACATAATTAGTGTTTTTTGTAATCTAACTACTTTGACATGTTCTGTGCTATTTTAGCCATTCATATATAAAACTATTCAGATGTGTGCTTTGAGTTATGGTTTTTGTAACATTTTGAAATATTAAACTTGATTTACGAGTCTTTTCCCCAGAAAAATACAGTAAATTATTTTTGATGCCATTCAAAACATTGTTCTCTTTTCAATCGACTTCATCCTACTAGCTTTATTTTTGTCTTCCTTTGCTACTTTAAACTTACCTTTTGCTACTTTTAGCCAGTCTTTTAATACTTTTAGCTAGTGTTTTGTTACTTAGGGCTTTTGTCTCACATTTAGCTTTTGTTTTTTTTTTAAAATCACCTTAGCAAACACAAAATTGCTATAATTCAGCTAATTTGACAGATATTGTGCTAAAATATGGGGCAGTAGTAGTTGAAAGTTTCCCCCAACACATACTCTGAGCACTTACAGATCAAGTGACATATTTGTTTAGTTTGAGCATGCAAAGCGGTAGATGAATTGGAAGACCTGACAAACTGCTTTACCCAGAAATTAATATATATCTATATTAGAACCATCTCATTTTTTCCTTATATGGTCTCCAGTCTCACACAGACTGTTCCATGTCTCAGTAAGCCGTTCCTTTTCAAGGCAGACTTATTGCTTTCTTACAGACCACCTGAGGCTCTGCTTCTGAGACGTGCAAACCTGTAACCTCTCTCATATCTCTGTGGAAATAGCCTTGCCCTTAGTTCACCAATGAAGCTGTGCTGATAAACAAACTCTCAGGCCCAGAAATAGCCTGAATCAAACACACTGACACTGAGTGTCCCAAGGACTCCCAGCAGCAGTGTTAAAACTTATCTGTGAACCTGCTAAAATAAAAAAGGGCAAAAATCACACACGGCTGAACGACATTAGATTTTTAGTTTTGTATTCTGTAACCTGAGCGTGTAATAGGAAAAATCCGTCAGAAGGCCGGAGGAAGGTCCTCACGAGACCTCCAGCTCGGGTTAGGTCATTTTTTTTGAAGTGTTAAAAAATGATTAGTAAAGGACAACGGATTATTAACAGATTATTTATTCATAACCTTTCAAAAGAAATCTACTTTATAATAAAACCTGGCATTTCTTGAGGGAATAAATATCACCTGTTGCCTGTCATGCCAGAGCTTTAAACTAAGATCATCTTACTTATAAGTAGTGATGGTTTATAACCGTTTTGGTCAAATCTTGCAAATGTGCAATATTCTAAAATCTCACAAGATGTGTTAGTGCTCAGAGTATGTATTGAGAATTATTCTCAGCTACTACCACACCAAATTGTAGAAAAAATTGTAATCCTATCAAGCCAAACATTTGTTTTTCATTTAGCTCATGAAAGCAGCATTATTTGGCCTGTTATCTCAGAGGAAATCATTTTAATAGTGACTCACCGATGAATTTGTTTTCACATCAACAAATTGTTCACACCGGGCTCGTGCGCTCATTCGCTTTTCCTCCCCGCCCTCTAAGCGGTAACGAGCACATGAGTAAAAACAAAACAGATCCGCACATTTCAGCTGGCAGCTGATGACAGATTGCCCCGTGTGGAGAAAACGCCAGAACAGATTATCTCCCAAGCTGTCACCTTAAAACGGATGCGGACAGGAGGAACAGAGTGATGCCCCGAGCTAAGACGGAGGGAGGAAACGTAGGCAAGAAGGAAGATCAGAATTAACCTGTAGCTCTGCAGGAAATCTCTCTAGTTTAAAATATTTTTCAGTGAATATATATAGAGAAAAATGTTATCACCCAAAGGCGAATGCGGAGAGATGTTTTTGCCTGTTTCTGTTCATTTATCTGTGAAATATCTCATGAACCACTGGACGGATTTCAATGAAACTAAAGTAATTAGAGGATGTACTTCTACAACTGATTAACTTTTAGAGTCACCTAAATCCAAGATGGTCACCACAGCTAATAGACCTTAGACTTTGCAAAAATGACTAAATTTCTGTGAGTTTTACAGGTATTGAGCTAAAATTTGGCATAGTTGCTAACAGATCCTGCATGATAGGGCGATGATGTCATTTTTAATGGTTGACCAAAACCACTCCAACTGTGTTGTTTATCAGCATAGGACGATCTCAGTCTAGATGTCTGGCGGGTGATATGCAGTACTGTAAGGAATGTGAGGCCTTTAATTTTTGTAGAGTTCTGTCTCCTCAGATAAAGAGTGCATATCAAACAGATTGCTGCTTGAAGTCTAGTTGGTATTCCAAATGAGGCTCCTTTCGATTCCCGCTCTCATTTTTTCTCCTTTGTCTTCCATGGTTATGGCCCTCTCCGCCCCCACCTCTTTCTCTCGCTCCCCAGATGAAATATTCATGCCCGTCCATACTGGGAGCGTAGCGGCAGCAGCCGGAGCTCCAGGAGTCATTGCTCTCAGAGGCACGAGCTTTTCAGCGAGCTTACAGTGAGAGGAAGAGAGAGAACAGGGTGGAGGGGGGAGGTGGAGGCTGGAAATAACAGGTGTGAAAAAGAAATGGAGTGCTGAAAAGTGAAAACTGGAAGATGAGCCCCACAAGTACATCAAATACACAGAAACACAAATGAAAAGATGCCTCAGGCCAAATCACATTTCATCCCTTCCATCTTAAAACACCACAAATAGTAACAATTTCATGTGAACACAGTTTTGCATCCTCTGTAAACCTCTATGAAATGTTTTAGATTTGAGTTTTGTTGAGATGGCGGCAATTAAAAACTGGTCCCACTTGGATGAGCTATTAGCTCGTCAACGCAGAACATTTCTAAAGATGATTTCTGTCATTCTAAACCCGCTCTGATCTCAAAAAACACTTTTATTTAAACCTTTAAACGGCTATCAATTGTGCATTACACAGTTATTCCAGCAGGAATATAATGATATTCCAACAGGAAGTGCCCCAAGCTGCACAGGAAATCCTACAGCTAGCTGCTACATTCGCAAATAATCATAGCATCCTTTGTAAAAAGAGCAATATAAAAGTTTATAAAGTATTGTTCACATGATGTGCTGTGAAGTCTTTTTAAGACTGGAGCTGAATTAACAACTGTTTACAAAACAAGGCATTAATTGTTCATAACCTTTCCACAAAACTCCATTTAATAACAAGGTAAACTATCCCTCTTTCAAGCATAAAACAGTAACATATAATATTGTACACCAAAGACTGCAGAACACTAGGTAACTATGTGGACATTGTGTGACTATTTATTTAAAGGGATACCAGTGAAAATTGATGACATATCAGCTTCTTTCATCATAGATTAATTAAGGCACAACCTCTTGTGAATGCAAATTAAGAGCCAAGATGTAAGGCTAGAATTAACACTTGGATATGAAAATTGGCCTTTGTGATAGACAAAATAAGACACGTTTCACTGTCTTTATAGGGACTTTCCATTGTGCTCACCCAGTGTCTCATCCCCAGTTTTTAACCCCACTCCTAGATTTACCATGACCCCTGTACCTACAGCATTCAGAGAGTGTTTTAGTCCCATAAAACTGTCGAAATAAAGATTCTTGCTCCGCTTAAGTAGCCCTGTTGCAAACATACACGCAGGTTCAACATAAATTTCACCAACACAGCTGGCTACACAAACACACAGGCGAGTCTAACCACAAGTTCACGCATACAAACACAGATTAGATCCCCTGCGGCTGTCATCGGTCAACTTGCCGCATCATCCAGTTGGTTCTCGGCTCCCCGCTCCCCCTCCAGTGTGCCAGATGTGATCTTGAATTCACTTTGTCTAATTATCCTGAGTTTGCACAACAGAGTCGCCAGCCGCCTGCCTGTTGGATAGAGCACATGCGCAGCCCAATTAGGTGTTAAATTCTGGGTTGTTTCCAAGCAACCTACATTAGGCTGCAGCCGCTGTGAGGCAAAGCAGGCTTCAAAGCTTTGAAAGATGTTTTTTTTCTTTTTTTCGCTGTTTGAATGGGAGTGTTTGGGTGTGTTTTACGTGTGGGTGAATAGGAAGAGGGCAACAACAATTGTGAGAGGGTAAATGAGGACATGAAGGCAACAAAAATCTACAATGTAATTCACTGACAGCCTGTAATCATCTGAGCAGTGATAGAAGAAAATCTGGAAAATGCAGGATTGTGCTTTTGGCTGAACTGAAAGGAGGAAAAACCTGTTCCTGGGTGGTGTTTGTAAAGCATCTAACCCGAGCGTGGCTTGTTTTTCAACCACTGATTTTGGCTGTGCCCCTGTGTCAGGGTATGACTCAGACTTGCACGGTTTGCGTTGAGCCAGGATTAATTCCACCATAATATGTCTGACATCAGTTATGCAAATGGTAATTTGGACGCAGGACTGTTATGAGGGGGCATAAAGTACCCCTCCTGTCAGCTCATTCTGATAAACACAGCTTACTGATGTCAGCAAGCCGATGGGAAAATATCTGACTGGCAATTTTATTCGCAAAGATATTTTTTGAACGTTTAAAACTATTTTGTTCAAGGTTATTCCAGCTCTACACAGACAAAAAAATCCTGCTCAAGTACTATTCTATTACTCTCAGCTTACAGTATTTTTCCTGTGTTTCACAGTGAGTTTGAGGAAAGTTTTCTAAATGTCCTCTTTACCTTTTGTTTTCTCGCTTCCAATTAAACCCCTTGCTCCATGTTGTATCATCACACTAAAGTGCACTCATCAGTCACCTTTCCCATTGTCTACAGTATGTTCCCCTGTTTTCTCAGTCAGTAATCAGAGCCTCTGTTTATTCTGTTACCCCGTTTTCTTTTGTTATTAAAAATAATGTGAATATCCTTTTTCACATTTGGGTTATTAAATCACTTAGACACAAACAAGTCGGTCTAATGGCAGAAAGTACATTTTTAGCCAACATATTGACATGTAAATGTCAAAGCCACAAAGTTAAAATGCTTCTGAAATACGTATATTTTTTACCTCATCTGCAGGTGAGCAAAACCTGAGTTGGCATGGTGTTTAACTCAGTGGTGTTGACATGGGTTTTGACAAGGCTCTTCCTGACGCAACCTGGGCTCAAACCCGCAGGATCTCAGGATTACAAGACTGAGGCACCGACCACCAAGCTACAGCAGCCCCCCCATATGCTTATATATAAAAGCTTTTAGTGCCACAGCTTGATCATGCAGGCTTAAAAACATTAACCTAATCCACCGCAACCTGATGCACGGGGTAACTGATGAACAGGAACGTTGCATGAGAGAAGGACTTTTCAGTCTCCAGAAAGAATTATGGAAAGTCAGCAAAAAAGGCTTAAAAGTCAAAGTAGAAAATGTGATTGATGGTTTGTTATAGAGGAGGGGGCATTTTGGAAAAAATGACAAAAATGGAGACTGTGTTACTGGGATGAATATTTAATTTAATCTGAGCTCCTTCAGAATATTAACTCATTACCATGTGTGTGTGTTTCTATTTGTGTGCACATGATTGTGCTGCCAAAATCTCTCCAAGGACAACCCATCCCACTTTGTTTCCTCATTGCGTAGAAGAGAAGCCTTCTCTAATTTGGAAATGAGGGGATGGAATAATCAGCATTGAAAATGAGAAGATAAAGTTAAAAAAAAGGGATGGTTTCACATTTCATAACATTCACCAGTATATGCCTAACTCTGAGCTAAGCTCAGTTCACACCTCAGCTAACAGTTCACAATTCACTAACAGCCCAGAAAGGGTCAGCACAACAACAAACAGTTTCTTATGTTGCTAAAAATAAGAGCTGACCTAAACTAAACCACGATAATGCAATGATGAACACCAGAACCAGAACATTTACTGGTGGGTCTGATAGCTTATGAAATACATGGAAAAATAGGAAAACAAAAATATTTATACCAAGGCCCAGTCACTCAAATACCATACACTCTTCCTTATTTTTTTCTTCTTTCTTTCATATTTTACTTTAGCGCGATTTAGTTTTTATAAAATAAACACATAAAACGTAGAAACTTCTAGGCTCCTAATAAATTAAATACCCTACAAGCAGTCTTCATTATCACACTAATCTACTGTTAGATTACTTAAACAAGAAATGGTTTTCTGAATATGAAGAAACCCCACTGGGTCAGCTGAAATGTAATGTATCTGTAATGTACAGACAAAAGTACAGAAGGTTCCAAAATCAAACTTGAACACAATCAATAGTTATTTATAATACTTAGTGATGTTTTCTGATTGGTAGCTTTGACCATTCTTCTTTTTTATGTTGATTTTTAAGTTGAAGTGCCCAAAAAATGACTAAGAAACGTATAGATATTGTGGCTACTTGATTGGATGGCATAAAGTGGATAAGTCTAGGCTTTGAAAACCTTTGCTCAAACCTAACATTTAATTATCAGAAAGTTTTTTTTTTAAAAAAAGGTATACAATGTGCCATGTTTAGTTTAGATGAATGGATTAGCTGCTGTTCGCATTTTTAAATCCATCAACACAGTCAAAACTTAATGTTAATATTATAGTACACGGTACAGCTACGTTGTTGTTTATATTTAACTAACTTCAGCCATCTGTGGTGCTCTAATCAGCCAGCCTGCATTGATCCAGGCAGACTTTTGGCACAGTGAGGGTCACGCCGACACAGGTCACTACAACACCCGAGTCCTGTTTGCACTGCGGTGACCACAATGGCAAACAAACATTCAAACGCAATCTTGCTGGGAAAGAACAGGTCAGAGAAAAGCTCTGATTTCTCCATTTCATTGGGGAAAGGAAAGGAGTGCGGCAAAGAGAAAGGTGGAAGACAAACTAAAAAAAAAAGATCTTCAAGGGAAAGAGATGTAAGTAATTCCATCAATCTGCAGCTCCTCACAGGGAATCTGGAAGCAGCAAACTGTTCAATAATGCATCGATTTTCTTTGGGAACGTTTCTTTCTTTGATTAGATGTAAATGACTCTAAGAGTTTGTCACTTGACAAGTAAATGTGAAGGGAAGCATTGATGTCTGACTATTTGTCTCTTTGCTTTTCTGTCTAAATGTCTGATTGGCTTGACTCGCTCGAAATACAATTAAATTAGACCAAATAAGGCACAGGACGGACAATTTGCAGTCCACAGAAAAGCTTCAGTTGGTCTTTGCCATGTTAATGTTGCAAAATATAATTAAATGGGGACTGAAAAAGGTAGAGGCATGCTTATATAGAATGTTAAGTTTGTCAAATTTATCACTATGGCAGATCATACTGAGAATTATTCATTTAAAGGCTTTGAACCTTCGTATGCATTACTCCAGCAGCTTGACAGGGACAGATTGCCCTGACCAGAAACTGAACTCCTGATATGCTGTTTGAAAGCCAACTTTCAGTCTTACACCATTCATAGATAGACATAGAAACAGGAAGGGTATGTCGTCATCTTTTAAACATCCTATCCATCCGCATCAACATTACTTAAGATATGTTTTAAGTAGATTTTTTTTTCTCCATTTATATATATATAAAAAAGGTTTGTCAACATTATTTGAAGAAATAGCTGAAATACCCCTGCCGTGCCACTGGGTGGTTCAGAATGCCCACATTATCAAGATAACAAAATACAGAGAAAGAATATCATCAGTTTGGCTAAAGATTCTCCCAAAACTACTTCTTTTTATTTTTTTCTTTAATCTTGTTCACAATTTACTTTCAGTTATGAAACATTTCAACATGTGATCAAAGTTTCATGGCAAAAGGATCAGTGTAAAGCAAGACATGTAGAAAAAACAGTAAAAACGGCTCAGTTGTTGGTTTGGTTTGAGCATGTGCAGTATAGGGTGTCATGTCATCGTTTTTAAAAAGCTCCATGTTCTGCATCCACGCAAATCCACCAAAAACGGAGTTTAAAAAAAAACAACTAAATTTTTCTATCCTAAAACTCAGTTTGTGTATGGACAAGTGGTACAAATACAGCAGAAAATCTCTTTTAATATATATATATATATATATATATATATATATATATATATATATATATATATCAGTAGTGTGGATCAGCACACATAAACAGAAGTAAACACTACACTTCGACTGAACTTGAAGCTAACATGTAATCTCTGCTCCTTAAAAACGGTTGAGCCGAATTAGCTCCAATTGCATTTGGTTGTGTTAGTTTTTCCTGAAGTTGTTTCGACGGTTGTTCTGCACACTCTGATGTTAGCTTTTAGCTTTAATTGTGGCCATGTCTAACTAGCAAACTCTGAGATTTCCCTATCGGAGCAAATGCTGATGAAGATTAAATTGTTGCCTTTTGTTTGTTTGTCTATTTAAAAGTGAAAAAAGAAAAATGGAAGGGACTTTGAGTGTTGGCAGAATAATCCAAGTGCTTAATAACCAAATCATCAAGGCCAACTAAGAAAGTATACATTTTTGCTGTGAATTAGAGCGTCATATTATTATGCAGTTTAAAAATTACTAATCAACTGTTTTGAATGGTTGATAAAACTCTGGTATATATATATATTTTTTTACTTTCTCCTTCCAGCATGGTGCGGCGAACTCTGGGTCAATCCACTCGCTCCATCTATCTGGGCCTGGCTTTCATGTCCCTCACTCTCCATCTCCTCTTGGCATTTTTCTGCTTCTCGGTCCTCCAGTCGGCCTGTGTTCCTCCCACTTCCTTCTCTTCGACCTCTTCCTTTGTGCCAAAAACGGAGATAGTCTCGCACTCCTCCTCTTCTTCTTCTGCTGCCTCCTCCTCAAACGAACCTCCGAGCAGCTCCCAGAACGGAGGAAGTCCCAAACTGAGCTCGCTCGACCGTGAAGGGAAGGGCTCGTTCGATGAGGCCGCTGAGAAGAAACTGATTGGAGCTGAACTAGGGACTCTAAAGGAGACGACTCGCTCCAAGCTGGAGGAGCTGTTTAAACACCCTCTGTACAATCTGCCACGTCCAGGGCTGCAGGATGATGATTGGCTGCTGAGGTTGAAGACAGATGAAGAAGCAAAAGAGACAGAATCAGAGGACAAGGAGAACTCTGTCACCGATGACAGTGAGTGGTAAGTGAAACAGATCGCACAGTGGCTCATCAGCTGACTGACAAGAAGCGTCTTTGAACGCACCTCACTTGCTTTTGCTCAGGGGCATCATGGGTTTCAGAAAGCTTATGAGGATTTCAAACACCATCCAGTAAAAGTGGTCTGGTTTTCTTGAAGTCGAGACCCTCCATCCATGTGAACATTTATGTTTCTGGCTTTATTTCAAAATAAGATAATAAGGGCTTTTATTAGCTCAGGAACCTCATTATATGGACAGAAAATATGGTCTGCTTGGTGATGTTCATGGTCCTCAAAGAATAACAAATTTTCCTTGGTTCAATCACAATCTCAACAACTCTGCAACTAAAAAAACCTCAGACAAGTTAGGTAAATTCACATTATTGTGTTGCTTTATCAGTGACATAACCACAGTGCACTCACTTCGAAGGCAGACTGAGCGAGGCTTTGTGTCCATCACAATGTCAGTGTTGGCACAATTTTGCAACAGTTTGTATTTATTTTACCCAAAATAAGTGCTAACTACATGCAGCAAAGTCTGGCTCTGTTGCATGTATTGATGGGATTTCCCTTTCAGATTGTAACATTTTGGAGGAGAGTATTTGAATGAATCACACAAACCTATTTATCATGACTGCGTCCCAAAAAATAGACCTTTAAAACCTTTTAAACCTATTTACTTCCACCTGCCTTTTCTGCACATTTCATCTTATAGGCGAAGTGCCAGTGAGGAGAAAGGCTATGATAAAATCTCTTGGACAAGAGATAAGGAAACCCACCCTCCCTGGCTGCAGTTTCACCTGGGCATCTCTCGCTGGGAGCTGTATGACAGGAAAGACCCCATCCTGGCCCAGATGACTCATTACTTGGCAACACAACGTATCCTTGGAGCTGGTGAGCTAATAAGAAGGGCAGGTGGGCCAAAAAGCTGGTATAAAAACAAAACAAAGCAGAGATATAAAANGGGGGGGGGGGGGGGGGGGGGGAATGCTGAGTCAGCGTTCACACTATTGTTTTCCTGTTTATAGTTTCTTTGTACATTTTTTGACCTGAAACTACGCCTGTGTGTGCAGTCTTAATCATTCACAGACCAAAACGTTCGGCTCGATCTGGAATAGTGTGCTATGACTTTTAGCATTTGTAACTTTTAAACTTTTTGAAATATTTACCTTTATTTACAAACGAATTTCCCATTGAAATACACTGAGATTTCGTCAGTTCTTTCAGCAAAATGGTTCTCTTAAAAACTACTTTGGCATACTTGCTATATTTTTGTCTTCTTTTTGCTCCTTTTAGTTTTTAGCTACCGTCTTGTTAATTTTAGTTACTGTTTTCTACATCTAGCCTTTAGCTATTGTGTTGCTAATTGGAGCTTTCAGTTACAGTTTTGCTAATTTTTGCTTTAAGATACTTTTCTGCAAACCTGAGCTTTTAGTTGCTAGTTTGTTAAAATTTGATAATTTCAGCACTTAGTTACAGCTTTTAGCTTCTGTTTTGATGATTTTAGCTTCCGTTCTGCTTGTTTTACCTTTAACAATTTGTTCTTCAACAAATTTCGGCAGTCATTTAGCATTTACGCCACATTTTTAGCAGAAAATGGAGTTTCTCAGGTTAAAGCTTGAGCTTTATCTCCAAGAAGACGATAGTTCATAGCACTGAACCACAGAAATGACTGGTAATAACTGTTCTGGAAGTTAGGTCCAATCATTTTCTGATCAATTTCAAATGAGTGTTGTTTCGGTCTTGTTTTATAGTTATTGCATCATTACAAGAAACTTGCCAGAAGCGAGGCAGAATATTCACTGACTTAATGCAGACAAGAAAACAGATTAAAATCAAACGACAACAAGCCTGTTTACAAAGAGAGAGTGAGACATAAAAAAGACCCCGAAGGACTCGACACGTCGTTTTATGTCCCAGAAACTGTTTTGGTTACAAACCAATAATGAGAAAATGGTTAAAAAGCTGAGAACACGGGCGTACGTGAAGCATGAAGGGAGGTCTTGGAGGCCAGACGGGGAGCGTGCAAAGACAGTGACATCAATTTTATATAAACTTATAACTAACAGCAAACATTAACTCGGAAAAAAAAAACCTGATTCTTATGATACGTTTCAAAGTAGTTGATGTTGTTCTTCTTTTTGTCACAAGGTCATGAATGTAATCCTTCAGGAAACTCGTTCTCCATCAGAAAACACACACACACACACACACACACACACACAGAAAACCCAGCCTGTAGCTGAGATCAGCACAGATAAATAAACACCGATATTCTTGTCTCGTTCATCGACATCCACACATGCTCATTTTGTATTTGCACCTCTCAGACTCAGAGTTCCTGTCCTCAGCACGCAGCAGAATAAATAATGTATTCTGATTTATATTACACACTGCAGATTAAGCATTAATCTCAGCTACAGGCTGACTTTTTTTTTTATTTCTCACTGTGTCTTCCCTAGCTTCTTGTTTAACACTTTAACATCCAGTGTCTGTATGCTATTTGTCATAATCAGGAGAGGCCATATGAATTATTGATAAATACTTTTAATTAATATTTTGTTTTATTTATTTGCCGTACTTGCTCATAGAAACATGGATAAAGTTAAAGGCCTAGCTTTCCTTGATATCACCACCTGCCTTTCATGCCAGAACTTTAGACAAAGCTCATCTTATGGTGGGTAATGAAAGAGTTGTGGCAGTTTTGGTCAAAAATTTGAAATAACCTTAAGTGTGATCTCATGAGGTATTAAAGGATGTCATGCTCAAAGTATTTATTACTGCTAAACCAAATTTCAGCTCAATGTCTGCAAAACTGACTATATCATAGTTATCTTTGTGTTCTCTACAATCAGTTAGCTGTGGTGGCCATCTTGAATTGGATTGACTCCAAACTTTAATCAGCTCAGATGTACATCCAGTGATTACTTTCTGAAAGTTTAATTCAAATCCATCCAGTGGTTAAGGAGATATTTTGCTAACAGACAGACACTAACACACACACAAAAACAAAAACCTCATTGCTTGCCTTTTGCCTTTTGGTGGCAGCCAAATAGAAGTGATATTGTACTGTGTTGGGAACTTTTTTGAATTAATGACATTTAGATGCTGATGAATGTTGTTAGAATCCAAAAACATCTAAAAAAAACAAACAAACAACCAAAGATAAAAAAGAAGAAGAAGACAAAATACAAAGCTCAGCTGATGGAAACTGAGGGAAAATGGTCCCAATGCTACTAATTATCCTACGATATAAGCAAAAATGCTTAAAGGTTAGCAAAATATTTAAATGTTCAACTCAGATAATGTGCAGCAGATTCTTGTTAAATAAAGAAAACTTGATCATCGTCTGACAGAAGCAGTTTTATTTAAATATTTTACACAGGTTCCTCCTGCAAAGGGCAGAGTCCTGCAGCAGTTTGCTGTTCTCTTATGTAACGCGCCACCGTGTGGAGGAACATGTGCGCTGCAGCGTCCATGCAGTTCTCACCTGCAGCTCAGGCTTTATGTAACGTTCATCTGGTTCCTGCTACAGCAGGAGCAGCAAACATGAAAGACCTTCTGTTTATCCTGCTCTATATCTAAAAATACCCTTTGTACAGTTATGGATAAAAAAAACTCCACCCTCTGTCTATTCTAGCCACCATGTTCATATTTGTTAAACAAAATCAAAGCTAATTTGTAAAGGCTGTGTGTGAAAACGTCCCTAGTATCAGGGTTTGGTAGGGGGTTGGACCCAGAATGCAGACTGGCACAAGGAGCTCAAAGGGGAACATAAGTACGTGCTGCTTCCATGATATTTAGCAACCAGGAGCTCTTAAAACCTTGAATAACTGATCATCAGCAACTATAACCACCTCTATAAAATCAGATATGTTGCTGCTCTGTAGCATACATGTGAATGTTAACACAATGCCAAGGCGGAAAGACATCAGCAATGAGTTTAGAGGAGCATCAATCTGGGAAGGGTTAAAGGTCATTTCCAAACTGTTTGAAGTTCATCATTCTACAGTGTGAAAGGTTGCTTACAAGGGGACAACCTTTATGATAGCTGCTAGTCTTTCCAGGAGTGGACAGCCCAGTGAACTCACCCCAAGGTCAGACTGTGCAACGCTCAGAGAAATGGCAGAAACTAGAGAGCGCCATCTCAGACTCTACAGGCCTCAGTTAGCAGGTTAAAAGTTAAAGTTCATGGCCGTACAAACAGAAAAAGACCAGAGCTCCCAGGAGTAAACCTCTTACCTGTAAAAAGAACACGGCAGCTTTATCCGAATTAACTACAAGACTTCTGGAACTGGTTCATAACAACAGGACAATGATCTGAAACACAGCAGCTAATCTTCAACAGAACGGCTGGAAAAAAAAAAAACAGTAATGGTCCAGTCAAAGTCCAGAACCTCAACCTGGCTGAAACGCTGTGGTGGGAGCGGACGAGAGCTGATGTCTGGAAACCTCAATGGCATTTGAAAGCAAAGTGGGCCAATATGTCCCTACAATCATGTCAGAGACTGATAAGTAGTTACTTAGGAGGGTCTACAAGCTGATAAACTGTTGGGGGGACTTCTCACAAACAGCTTTTCCATTTTGGTTTGAATTCTATGTAATAATCAACAACATGGTGGGATCTGCTGTGCATTTTTGTACACTTGAGGTTAGATTTAGATCATTTTAGAAACTGGCAAAGTACGAGGTTGGACTTTCTCTTTGACTGCCTTTGCTTGATGTGTGTGTGTATGTTAGCTCAGAAGAAAGGAGGCACCCAGCTGAAACTGCTGCTGTCGTTCCCAAACTACGGACAAGCTCTGCTCAAACCCATGAGGTAAGACGCGTAGTCCTGGTGGAAAACACAGAGTGCGACGCTGCTCGAAAGGGGTGGACCTTTCTAAAAGCATGTGTGTGTTTTTGTTGCGCAGACAATCCAGAGATGCTGAGACGGACGTAAACCTCTTTTACTTCTCAGACTTTGAGAGGCACAACGCAGAGATCGCTGCCTTCCACCTTGACAGGTACAGATGATTCAGCACGCAGTCAGCAGGTGACCCTCTGGGCAAAAAGACTATTCTGTAATAAACAGGTCACCTGGTACAACGGCATGACTCATTCATGAAAATCATCATGTCTTTAGGGTAGCAGTGCACCTGAGTCAAATCGAATTTTGAACGGAAAATGAGGACATAGACCCAGTTAAGTAGCCAAAATGAGAAGCCATGCACACAGATGACAGGCCACAGGGAGGTGGTGTCTACTGCAACGAACAGAACCCGGTCAGTAAATTTCAGCTCGACCAAAGCTCAAAGCAGGCAGCATTTTGAGCAGGATTGTGGTCCTGAGGCGAGCGGAGCGTTTGTAACATGCCTGAATGGTAGCAGGAGGTTAAGGGAAAAAGGTCCAGAAGGAGGTGGGTGGAAATGGAGATTCCCTGTTATTGGGTAAAAACAGACTAGAAATTTGTAAAGACGTCACAAAAAACAGAAACCTATTTGGCTTTATTAACCTCTTTTGAGGAAAGGGGGCTGAGAAAAGGTAGAGTTGAAGCAGCAGCAGTGGGTAAAAGACAGGTTTTAAAGGTTGTGCCTTCACCGAATGAAGAACTGGTCTAAAAGTTTAAGAAACATTCCCATTAGGTTTTGTGTGGCGGTATCTTGAGTGTAAATGATAATATTTTCCAACAGCTCTGCGAGCTGTGGGAGTCTACAACTGTTTAAGGTCAAACGTGTTGATCAGCGACAGGAAGGCAGCGGAGTGATGACTGTCCACGAACGAAGAGAACAGTCATGTTCTGGAGTGGAGGACAACAGATTTTCCATCTCGCCAACAAAGCTGTCCAAATGTCCCGGTGGGCGATAAATGACAACCAAAGAAACTTTCAGCAGCTACCATAACGGTGCTCAGCTGTGTTTATATCTGTGTGGATGTGATGGAAATGTTCCTGTGAAAGAAAATTATGTAAATTCTTTTTTTTTTTTTTTACTTTTGCTTTCAGACTCCGTTTTCATCCAACGTCTCGTGGATTTTTCTTCGCTGGCGTCTCAAAGTGTATCCACCTCTAATTATTTTCTCCTCCTCCGTGTCAGATTGTTGGGCTTCAACCGGATCCCCCCGGTGGTTGGTCGACTAATCAATGTCACCACAGAGATCAGAGACATTACCACTGACCACAAGCTCTCTAGAACCTTCTTTACTTCCCCCGGTATGTGTTCAGACGCTCATATTCAAATGTGGGTCCGCAGAGGTCCAACAAAGACTCCTGAGTCCACTAAAACTCACACCTTTCCGACTCCCTTCAGCTGGAAACGTGTGCTTCTATGGCCAGTGTGAATACTACTGCTCGACAGAGAACCCAGTGTGCGGTCGGCCACATGCGCTGGAGGTTTCCCTGGCTGCTATGCTGCCCGACCTCACCCTCGCTCCCCGCAGGTCCTGGAGGTCGCCTTGGAGACGGTCCTACAGTCGGACAAAGCTGGCGCAGTGCGTACACTTTGTGTCTCAGCCTCCTTTAAAACTACTGAGTCAGGTTCACAGTAAAATACATTTTAGCTTCTTTTAAGTTGGAAAACTATTTACTTTATAGGAGTTTATATTGTCAGTGCTCAACCAATACGAGAATATTTGGAAGTTGAAGCTGATTATGGCTCTTTTATAACATTAGTCAGCACTCAAAGACATTTAAGGACCTTACGCAGAATGATGAGGGTTTGTTGCCCTCTAGTGGTTTTAAAATATAATTGCAACCCAATTGTGTTTTGGTGCTTCTTTTTCATAGGAAAAGCTGAAGTGTTCCTAAATATGTCAAACAAAGAACAACAAGTTAGGTTACAACTATAATATAAGATTTCACACAGTCACAAATTGCCGTGTGTATTTTCAACATGTATAAATACAAAATGCTGTAAAAAAAAAACAAGATTATATGTTAGGAAAAGCAGCAATTTAGTTGAGATCATTTTTTTTCCTAAAATTGTGGTGTGGCTGGGCATTGTTCTGGCCTCTTTTTAATTTAGGTTTACGACAAAGATCTCAGATAAAAGAATTTGTGTTGTCCAAATACTCTTATCTTCTTAGTGTTTTTGATGTGTTGCATTAAAAAGTCTGACGTTTTACCATCCTGAAAGCAAGAACCAAAAGAAAGTCCCCATTTTGATGTCATGAATTATTATGATAATTAGCCTGAATGTCACTGCTCACAAAAGACACTTTGAGGGTAGTAACACTTTTTTGACATGTGATGCTACCAAAAAAATTCAATATTACTTTTTTTTTTTCCTAAGAATGGTACAATTTCTTAGATTAAACTTTTGATTTATTTAGTATGTTCCATTGCAAATAAAATATGGGTTTATGTGATGCTTTTATTTATATTTTACACAGTGTCACAACTTTTTTTTTTTTAGAATTGGGGTTGTAGAATAGAAAGTGCTGCAGGAGTCTGTATGAATAAGTGAATGGGAACTCGTTCTCTTTCCTTTAAATGAGCACCACGTCACTGTTTCCCTCAGGTGGGAAAAGGAGCCAGCCTACTGCGACACGGTGAAGCAGACGCCTCCTTACAACAGCGGCACCAGGCTGGTGGACCTCATAGACATGGCTGTCCTGGACTTTCTCATGAGTTAGTTGTTTCAGTTTTTTTTTTATTTGTGTGAAACACAACAAGGTTTAATCTTATTCAGGCTACCCACGAGCCTGGTGGAGAAAACCATCAGAATGAACTGTTTCCATTCATTTTAATGACAAGTGAGTGAAACGCTCGTGTTTTTCATCCAAAGGCAACATGGACCGACATCATTACGAGACGTTTGAGAAATTTGGAAATGAGACTTTTCTCCTGCACTTAGACAACGGACGAGCGTGAGTAGAATATCATCTTTAAATGATCATTGCTTACCTAGTTGGTATGTATCAGGGCACATACCGGGTAAGTGCGAGGAAGTACCAAGATGTCTATGTATTCCTACCATTCTTTGTTGCTGTTTTTTATAAGTAACTTCCTAATCAGTTGGTGATCATAATAAACGTGTTTATGCTGCTTTCAAATTCAATTGCTAATATTTTTCAGGTTCGGGCGCCACTCTCAGGATGAGCCGTCCATTCTGGCACCCCTGACCCAGTGCTGCAGGTAAACCTATGGAGACCTTCACACGTAACAAAGAAAGTGCCGTAGAGGAAACCCAACTGCTACAGCCGTATAAAACTCTCTGAGATGTGTCTGTTCCCTTCCTGGTCTCACTCCTCCACGTGTTCCCGTCTCTGCAGGATCCGCCGCTCCACGCTCCTCCGGTTGCGCCTGCTGTCGCTCCCTGAGTTCCGTCTGAGTGACGTCCTGCGGGAGTCACTGGCCCAGGACCCCCTGGCAGCCGTGGCCCCCCTGCTCTCTGAGACGCACCTGTCTGCTCTGGACCGCCGCCTCGCAGCCGTTCTGCGAGAGGTCCAGACCTGTCAGGAGAAACACGGCGACGTCCTGTATGATGATTTAGAACTGGACGATCGGGGCTATGACCATCAGCCCACTGGGGACAAAACAAGATAATAAATTATATGTTTATATTTATATTTACAGAATCTGTCTCAGAGTCTGTCTCATGTTGATATCGTTACTTAGTGACTTATTAGGGTTTTTATTTTGTTTTAGTTCTTTTTGAAGGTTTCAAAAGAGTATCCTCAGTGGGATTCGTGCTGACGCCAGTGAACGCAGCACACATCTTATTCCTTGCGGGCCTAATTAGCTCCACCGCTTTCAGCTGTGTTAATGAATATTTAGAATAGATTAATTAATTAATGACTCCACTAAAACATGAATTTAATCATTCTGAAAACAAATGAACAAGACACCCAGTTGTTCATCACTTAAGCTGAATTCTTTAATTTTAATGTTGTTTTGAAGTCACTGTTTTATTACTTAAAGGGTTAGTTTAGATTTTTTTTCTTTTTATGTTTTTTTGAAGTATGGTTCAGTGGTAAGTCAAGCACAGTGATGATTTGGGGTAATTATGAAGACATGTTGTAGATAGCTCTGTGAAAGTTCTCAGTTTGAAGAAAAAGAGTTTCATTCTGACCGGACTGATGAGCTAACGGCTAGTCTGTGAGGGGCCAAGCTGCAGGAATATCAAAGTGTTTCTGCTGAAATAACCAGGTAACATGTGACTGACAGTCATGTAGTAAATATTTATGAAGATTTATGAAATAACCTTTGCATACAACGTTAGAGCATCTTTTAAAGATTGTAGTTCTTTTAAAATGGCAGCAGTCCACTTTAGTTTTGGATTAGCTGTTCGCTCGTTAATCCAGTCAGAGTCAAGCTCCCCAAGCTGAGGTCGTCCAAAGAGCCGTATCTACAACAGGTGAGATAATAACTGCTCATAACCTTTCCACAGAACCCCACTTTTAAATAAAAGTGAATTATCCCTTTAATGTAAGGTTCTTCACGTTTAAAAATGAAACTCAGAAGCACTTCACCTGACAGCATAGTTTCTTCACAGTCTAAAAGCAGAGATCTGTGAGACGTTTTAAAATAACACAACACCTGTAAGACGTTAATGTTTGCTCAGTAACCTATAAAAACAAAAACTCTAAGCTTACCAAATTAATCCTCCAAATCCAAAGACGGTTTTATATGATCATGATTATAGCTGACTCAAGATTATTGATGTGGAACTTACAAAATGCCATCAAAACCTAACCACGGATTGTTAATTTTACAAACCGTGAGTAAACAGAAGAGGGTTATAGTTGGAGGATGGCCTCTGCTCGTTACTGCCATCCTTTCCCAACCTTTCTGTCTGATTTATGAACTCCATTTAAAAGCCGTGGTCCCACTTTATTATACAACCCTGTCACCATTCAGACAGGCAACAAGAATGCGCCAGTCCTTTTGTCCTCGACACAGGAGTTCTTTTTTCAATAAAACTCACATTTCTCGAAGGAATGCGAGTTGCAGACCATATTACGTGCCAAAGTTTTAAACAAAGAGCTTGTGCAATCTGTTAGAGCAAGTGATGCGACCCTTCTCCTACCACACCAAAGTTTAGCTCATTGTCTGAAGAACTAACTGAGTTATGACCATTTTTATGTTTAATAAGTTTAGTTAGCTGTGGCGGCCATCTTGAATTAGTTTGACCCCAAACAGTAATCACTTGTAGATGCACATCTAGTGATCACTTTCTGAGAGTGTCATTAAAATCAGTCCAGTGGTTCATGGGATATTTTGCTAACAGACAGACGGGGTTGACTCCAACAGGTAATCCCGAGTTTTAAACGATACTTATCTTGGATCAATTAGCTCTTTTAGTATGTGTTGGGTTTGCCTCTCAGCTACAACTATACCAAATTTGAGCTCAATATCAATAAAACCGACTGAGTAATTATTGTCTTTTAAAAATGAAATCAAGGAAATTAAAACAGGTCATGCTGAAAGCAGTTCAGTAACAGGGCTTTCTGGTGATATCTGTTGTGCTTTTCAGTAAATTATTATTATTTTTTGTAATCACCTCTTAAGAAGGGTCACATCAAAGGATGCTTGCCTCAATCATGGAGGCGCCGTAGTGGGTTTTTGTTCTGTTGTCATAATCCGGAGGGTTGCGGGTTCGAGCCCAGGTCTCGGCAGTGAGGACATCTGCCCCTCTCCGCTGGCTGTGTTTACCCCTGCAGGAGGGAGCAGCCGGAGGAAGTGGTAACTTCAGATTCTTTGATTTGCGCACTCTGCTCGTTTCCGCTCCACAGTGTCTGCACCCGTGTTGTGGGCAGGATGGCTGACAGTGCAGAAAAAAAAAATAGCTTTCACTTTCCAAACGTCACTGTCAGGAACTGGGAAGACGTCTGTGGGCAGTGTCCTAAAACAACTTCCGGTTGTCCTGTGTTTTTACAACTTGTGCGGGAATGAAACTCCTCGGCTTCTCCTGCTCCTGCTCGTCGCTGTGAGGCGTCTGGTTCGCGGGGCATGGACCCGCTGGACTTCTTCGAGCCCCATGAGCTGCTGTGCTTTTTCCACCGTCGGAAGACGGAGATGTCCTGCATGGCCAACCCGCACACGTTCCTGAGCCAGCTCAGGGATCACAACCTGATCCAGGAGGACACCTACAAGGTAAACCGCTTTGCTCCTGCTTCTGTTTCGTCCCCAGACCCTCAGGCCCGTCCGAACCAGCTCCCCCTCACTCTGTCTAAAATTCACGCCACACTAAAACAAATAAAAGCATAGGTCGGCCATTTTCAAACTCCAACCTCTGCTCATTTGAGGGAAATTTCACTCAGATTGATTTAGCAGGGCCGGGTTAACAATTTGGAGGACCTGGGGCTAGATATAGCCCCCCGTCCTGGTCCAGTCAGGGTTTAGGGTGATAATAACATCTGCAACGTAACAAATAAACTCCAAGGGAGCAAACATTAAAATATGCCTAATCCATTTTAATACAACTGAACCGATCATGAGAAATAAGTATCGCATTTCATTCATCATCCAGCACTTTTTTTTTCTAACTTTTGTGTGCGCTGCAGAAAGTGATTCGAATGAAGAGTAAAGAAAAGCTGAGGAAAGAAGTTTACAAAATTCTCGACTGGCTGGAGACGACGCGAGCGAAGCACATCCGTGCGTTCTGGAAATGCGTCTTCGTGGAGGTCATGCTGAGCCAGTACCCCACCCTGAAAACGCTGCGCAACAGCCTCATGGATGGTAAAACCAGTTTGAAAGCAGTTTCCTGTACCGTGTTTCAGCTTGTTTGGTTTTTTTTTTACGTGGTTTGGTTCTACAGTATTTTTGACAACCTAAAATAATGTAATTTGTAACTTAAAATAATCAAATCATTAAAATAATTTAACATAAAATGGATATTAAAAGAACACCTCTGCACACCCCTGTTAATGTACCAGGTTTTAAGACTAGATTTGGAAGGTTATATGTTATTTTAGTGTCTCTATGGACTTGTTTATATGCAAATTTCAGGTATGACAAAAATCAATATTTTCACATATTTTGCTCTGCAGCCTGTGTTCAGTCTGACTCATTTTGCAGCACTGGTCACAAATATCTGATGTGACCACAAAAGAATCTGTTATTATCAATATCTCAAGATATTTAGCTGGTAGGACAAATGTCCTAGCTCTTTTCCACATAACTTTTATGTTTTAAGGCTGTTGCAGAAACCATTATTTGTTTAAAAAAACTATATAAGCAAAACAGGAGCAGCGACTTTTTGATAAAAATAGCAGTAAGGTGTGTGAATTTTCTGTGTGGCGTCTGCTGATTGCTTCATGCTTGACTTGAATTTGCTCGCAGGGTCTTACAAGTTTGACGCACAGCTGCCTGAGAAGGTGGAAAAGGAGGAGGAAGGCAAACGGGAAAGTCCGGGGCGTTTAAAGGACGAGGAGACACGAGCCAGCTCCGGGAAAAAGAGGAAAGCCAGAAGCACGAGCAGCGACGGCGACGAACAGCAGCCTGGTCCGTCATCTCTGCTGACTCCAGGTCAGAAGAGAAAGTCCAAGAAAATCTGTTTCTGTAAGTCGCCTGCCTTCCTTTCACCGATCAGCATGACTGCGTTGCCTGAAAGCGTCACGCCTTCTTCCAACCTTCGTATTTCCTGTGGATGTACCTCAGAGGCTTCGCCGCAGACTCTTCTCTAGGAACACGCCAGTCAAAAAAAAAAGAAAGATCATTCTTTTAACCCCACGCTTGTGAACGCACCATAACTTAGTAACTAATTTGTGCTCAGGGTAGCCCATTTTTTTGTGTGAATGTCGGCCGGGCTCAGCCTTAGAGATGAGGCGAGGAGCTCCGTCATCCGGGGGCGAGCTCGGAGTAGAGCCGCTGCTCCTCCTCATCAAAAGGAGTCAGCTGAGGTGGTTCAGGCATCTCATTAGGATGCCTCCCTTTGAAGGTTTTCCAGGCATGTCTCACCGGCAAGAGAGCCAGAACTTGCTGCAGGAATTCTGTATCCTCTCTGGTCTGGGAACGCCTTGGGATCCTCCAGGAGGAGCTGGAGAGCGTCCCTGGGGAGAGGGAGGTCTGGGTTTCCCTCCTGGACCTGTTGCCTTGACCCGACCACGGATAAGCAGTAAAAGATGGATAGATGATCATAAATTAAAGCAGATTCCGCATTTTCCTCTGCTTTAATATCCAGAAGCAGTCAGCCGTCAAGCGAGAATGTTCGTCCAATGAAGAGCCTGCTGTAATTATTCCTTATTATACACTCGTCAAATGTTCAGTTCTGGGAAGCAGCACGAACCCTGACATGTGGGCGAGCACCATTGCTCAGATCAAGCAGATGTCATTAATCGTCTTATTGTTTCCTGCTTTACCTTCTTGTCTGCTTAAAATAAATAAATAACCTGCCAACAATATTAAACTTTCTCTGTTTTTCCAGCTTCCCCGTTGAAGAAAGGAGAGAAAGGTGACATCTGGACCTGGCCCATCTATAAATCCCAGCTGCCTGTGATGTGTGGCGACAAGGAGGGAACACTCAGACGAGACAGACTGGCGAAAGGTGTGTAAAACTTAACTTAACCAGTCACACAGATATTAGTAATCAGCAGCTGGGAATTTGTTTTATTTACGCTTGTCATTTCAGTTTCTGTATGTTCAGTTTGTGTATAATCAGCAAGTATTTTTCTGTTTCTGTCACCCGTCTTGATTTGCCTCTTCTGCTGCTTTGGGAAACAAAAAAAAACATTCAGAAAATACATCAAAACACACAGCTGGATTTGACATATTGTGCAATGGTTTTGTAGGGGGAAAAAAAAATAAAAAATTTAAAATATTCCCACATACACAACACAGGGATTTAGGCAGAAAGAGTAAGAAAACTCAGCTGTCTTCGGAGCTCATCTTTTTTTGTTATTTTTTACGCAATTATAGTGGAAGTTTTATGATTTTTGGAGTTTTTATCACAAAATATTTAACTCGCTAACCCTTGAGCTGACTCAGCTTTTCAGAAACATTGTCTTTAAAACCTGAGGAAGAAATTCTGAGCAATTTCGTAGTCACTGGTTCTTATATACTTATTTTTACTGTACATTTTGGCTGCCCCATAAATTCAGTATGATTTAATAAACTGTGTCATGATTGGAACTAACGCCAACCCCAGCCTCTGCAGATCCTATTATTTAAACTCCAAGAGCAACATTGACACAGATTAGCTGTGGCGGCCATCTTGAATTGGGTTAACTTCAAAAGTTCAGACAAAGATGAGTTCGGGTCAAAAAGTAAGTCCCAAATTATCGTTAGGCTTTAAAGAAGAAAGTAAGTATGTTGGGATTTTGAGCAGTAGCTGCATCAATAATTTTCAAAATGTCCCAGCTTAAAATGATTTGTTTAACATTTCAGGAGAAAAATGCATCCTGGCGGAAAAACGGTGGTTTGCACCCAGTGAATTTGAGAAGTTTGCAGGGAAAGGGAGCTACAGGAACTGGAAGTCGAGCATCCGATGCATGGACACCCCTTTGGGAAAACTCATCAAGGTTTGGTGAAAAGTGATTTCAGAGCTGTGAGACTTGCTTTCCTTCTTGCGCCTTTGGGCAAAAAATTTGCACATCTGATGCAAATGTTTTCCTGGCAGGACGGTCACCTGACGTCAGTAGGATACAAAGGAAGACATAAACAGGTAACAAACTGGTGAAAACAAATGATTTCTTTAAATCTTATCTTAAGTTTTAGGTAGTTTTTTCCCATCTGAGCTATATCCACTTGTGTCTTCCTGCCAGGCAAAGGCACCTCAGTCATCCTCCAGTCATTCAGACACAGGTTTGTTGTTTCAGTGCTTTCATTTTGCTTGGCAACGAGACTGTAGCCCTACAAGCCTGTACAGGATTCTCTGATACTTCACATTAAATATTAAAGCTAATGCTCAATTAAAGCAAGTTACCACAGCCGACTGTTTTTTTGAGTTTTTGTGTCTGTTCTCTTTTTCAGGGTTTTATGTATGTATGTTTAATGTGCCTCAAATTTACATACTTGAGACTTGTTTTTATTAGCTAAAATTCTCTTTATTTTAGTGTCTGAAGAAGAGGATAACCAGGAAGACGAGGTTTCATCAAGTGAAAGAAATAATTCATCAGACGCCTCAGGTGCTGATTCACACAAAGGCTTGGAAAGAAAAGCTTACATTTTAAACGATGTTACGTAACAGTTTTTAGTTTTATGCGTCACGTTCACGTGTTTCAGAGGAAGAAGAGATGGAAGCTTCGGATGAGCAGCAGCCAGAATCCAACCCCGACTATTACAGGACGACATTCAAGGTGACATGCGGAGCGTTATCTGGGAGTTTAAACAAGAAACGCTTTGCGTCAGGTAACAGAGTCCCAGCAAATACGTCCTTGATCATGTTTCATACTTGGCGGTTTGGCTGTCGGGGACGCACGGCTCTGGTGAACAGTGTGGTGACTTGCGATCTTCTCTCCGTCATTAGGCAGATGTGGGAAAAGCATTCGTACGGACACGAGCTGGCTGACCCCGGTGGAGTTCGTGAAGGAAGCGTTTCGTCAGGGAGACGGCTCCTGGAGGAAGGACATCGAGTATGATGGAAAACCACTCAGCTCTCTCCTGCAGGTAAACGTAATCAGGATGGTGTCAAAAAGCACATTTGTTGTCAACACAAAGTATTGTTTTATTGCATTTTGAATCGTTTGTTACCTGTAGATATACAGTAAGTTAATCAAACCCCTTTTCTCATTTAAAACTGAACGAACCCCAAGACTAACACTGAGAACCTAAACACCCTGAGGCTTGCTTAGGGGCTAACGTTTTAGTGTCTTTCAGCTGTGTTGATGCATCTGGATGCTGTGTTTTGAATGAGGTTGTGAGATGTCACCTGAAGGTTTTGCAATAGTGGTCAAATGAAATAAACAAGACTGAGCAATATGTTTGGCTTAAGCATCAAAACTGAACTTGGAGTCAAAATTTACTCCTGGATTCCTTACTTAAAGCCTACCAGTTCTTCAGTCTTGTTGGAAATGGAGAATAGAAGACAGGTCATCAATAAATCCACTAAATAGAATAATCATGTCGTCAGTCCCCCAGAAGCTGAAAAATGGCCAGTTACTATTAATGCCTCTGAACGAGCTCAGTTTGTCTTTCCCTTCAAAAGGAATTTTGAGCCCTTTTTCTGTTTGTGTCTTTCTTTAGTTAAAACTAAACAAAACAGGAACATAATGCTAATTTCTCTCTTTCAGGCTAAAGTGTTGGTTTTGCATTCGCTGCTTTGCTCTTGCAAACTATGCAAACCAAAACCTAAAGACCTGGTAAGTCTGACTGTCAGGGTTGACTTCAACAGTGAGTAGTACTTGAAGTACATGTTGTAAAAGACTTGGCTACGACCACACCAAATTTAAGCACAATATTTGTAAAACTGACATAAAGAAATCGCTACAGGCGTTTGTGTATTTTCAAAGTTAATTAGCTGTGGCCACCATCCTAAAACAGGTTGACTTCAGAAGTTATTTGGTTGTAGATGTACATTCATTGGGCTTTTTTCTGAAAGATTCAATAATATGATACAGTGTTTTGGTGACACACACTCTCAGATATAGGCGAAAACAGTATTGTCCACCTTTTACCTGCAAGCGATAATAACACAAAACTTGTGACTCTTGTGGTCTAAACTAGCATTTTTATAAACATGGA
This sequence comes from Kryptolebias marmoratus, assembly GCF_001649575.2. Classification (NCBI taxonomy): domain Eukaryota; kingdom Metazoa; phylum Chordata; class Actinopteri; order Cyprinodontiformes; family Rivulidae; genus Kryptolebias; species Kryptolebias marmoratus. The sequence continues at coordinate 15,692,030 of NC_051441.1, read as the reverse complement.
ACCTTCAAAATAAGTTTTCCGCCATAGCTGAATGTGACTGCGGTCATGGCTTGTTTGTCTTGGCAGGATGATCAGAGAAACGATGACGAGTGTTTCATCTGTAAAACTGAAGACGTGGAAGATTTGGTAGAGTGCGATCACTGTCCGAGGTCGTTCCACCAGAAATGCCATATGCCTCACATCGAAGACGCAGTTAAAAAGTGAGTTTTGATGGGAACCAAGTTGACAAATTTAGAAAACCTCGTGTGTGAAGGCTACGACGCTGCTGCTGCGCTACACATACTCGCCAAGTAATACATGTATATATTGTTTTTTGCATTCCTTCAGACGCTCTCCCTCACCCGCACCCTCACCACACAGTATACAGCACCTTCCTACAACCGTACTACCACATACACCCACGATCGCACCACGTCCTGGACACGACTCTCTCAGACCACATCAGGATGCAGCTACGAGCTAGAATATCACATCGCTCGAGCATGACGGCCACCACGAGTGTCTTTGCTTGGTTGTTTTCATGACTTTGCCATGATCTGCAGAATTTTTTTCATTTATTTTTTTTGTTTATGTTGTAACAAGTTCATCATTCAGTGTGAAAGGAGCTTTATAAGAAAGCAAACAGGTCTAGTTCATATCAAACCACATGCAATTCAATTCAGTCAAAGCATTCAGATTCAAACCTATTTACAGAACATCACCTAATAGAGACTAAAACATTCTTTACCCGTTTCTATTCTGTTCTCTATATGTTGAAATACATCATATACTGTATTTTGTGTGTGTGCAGTGACGTCAGACCATGGATGTGCACGTTCTGTGTTTTTAACACCAACCAAGTGTACCGCTACGCTGATGAGCAGAGGAGCGACGCTGTTTTGTCTCGCCAAATATCCCAACACATCCTGGTTAGCATCTGTCTCTCTTTCCCCCCGTCTGTCTGGGTCTGTCCGTCCAAGTGTCTGTCTCTGTCCCACCGCTGCCACTCATCCCCGTTGGTCGTTCATTGACAGGAATGCCAGTATCTCCTCCTGTATCTGTGCAGCGCTGATGTGGAGCAGATGTTCGCCTTAAACCCCACGCTTTATGTAAGGCTCCCTTTTTATTTTCTGTATCCGCGTCTTTCCAAAACTGTTTTTCTAATTTAAAGGAAACTAAGAGCAGAGATCTGTGATCTTGCATTAATGCAGACAATCTGTGCTTGACACCAACAGATAGAAAACTACTCCAGTTTTATTAAGACTCCGATGTGGCTGGGCAACATAGCTGAGAAACTAAAGAAGAAAGAGTACCTGACTGTTGGCCAATTTGTGTCTGATGTTGATCTAATTTTCACCAACTGTGCTTTGTTCAACCAGGTAAGACACTGCGCTCAGAAAAAGAAGTAAACATCATTTTATTATGTGTTAGTACAACTGAGAAACCTTGACTAAAAACACCTTAGCCAGCATATGTTCTAGTTATCCTCTCTTACTAAAATACCTTGTTATAAATGCATCCGTTGTCCTAGAGGTGAAATGGTTCATGTGTTTGTAGCGAGCTGTCACGGTACAACACATTGAAGAACACATTAGTCATCGGCGATCATCGCTCTCATCTGGAAGAAGGCACACATTTTTTTATTATATAATGTGGTACTATATAAACAGCTGTAGTCTCATGCCATAGTACATTTAGGAAATCTTGCAAGTTTGTGTTAATATATCCATTTAACCCTCCCCCCGTTAAGTGTTTTATCGCTCATATTGGGCAGTGACTAACATCTGGTAATAGCAGCGCTGTACTTCAGTTTTATTAGTTGGGATTAATCCTTTCAAGACTATATTTTAGTAAATAAAATAACACGAGTTGTTTCGCTCTTTCGCAGAACAATGAAGAGTTTCGTGCCACGGGTGAACATCTGAAACATCTGTTTGACCAAGAATTTAAGAAGGCCTTCAACATCTGCGATTAGACTGCTGACTCATGGACGTTAGGCTCCAGACCTGCTCAAAGCTGGGAGAAAATGTTCTGAAAGGAAGATGTAAATGTTGTGATGGTAACATTTATCCGAATGAACTTGCAAACCGTTTCTTTGCGGTAAGTTAAAGAGTCAGTATGTAGAGGAATCACTCTGAAGGTGAGTGTTTGTAATATCAACTGGAAAACAAAAACTGAACTTGGCAGTCTGGGATTATCCTCATCTGGTACATTAAGGACATTTTTATTGGGTTTAAGTTTTTTGTTTGTTTGTTTGTTTTTTTACATTTAAAAGGTGTGTAACCAAAGTCAAGCGTAAATGTTAATCAGTGTTTTTAATGAACTTTTAAAAGAAAGTACTGTTATTTAAAAAAGTGACTTCTTGATCTTATAGGACTGTGATATGATCATGTAAGAATTGTTTACTGAACTTTCGTGAAAGGTTTGAATACCACTGCATTTCTAGTTGTATTTCCTCTGAACTCCATCTAAGATGAATAAGTTTGAGCTAAGTCTCCGATTTACTGGCAGTGAAAAGATTACTGAACCTTAATTCCATCATTGACCACTAATGTTTACTGTTCAGTTTGTATCTACTAATACAACACTTGGGTACAGTGAAGAACTGCTCTGTCTCTCAACAATCTGTGTTTGACTCTGATATTAAAGGTTATCATATCTTAAGACTACATTCATTATTTGCAGAATTTTATTTCACAATATTAGGTTAAACTCTTTTGAAGTGGGGTTCTGTGGAAAGGTTATGAGCAAAGAAGTGCCTGTTGTAGATAGCTCAGTTTGCAAAAAAAGTAACTGATTCTGATTGGATGGACAAGCTAACGGCTAGTCTGAGTGGGGCTAAAAGCAAAGTGTATTTCTTGTCTTAAAGCAAAGTCAGTCTCAGAAATGTAAATTTCATAGCTGTACATGTGAATGTTGTTTTATAAGCCTTTACACCACATTCAGGAAAAATGTGATATTTAGGCAGGATGGGCTACAGCTAGCTGCTGCTACCGCTGTTAGCACTCGCAAGTAACTGTAGAATATTGTTTTTATGTTTTTAAATTGGAGGTGTTTATGATGATAGCAATCCATTAGCCGTTAGCTGTTTCATCAAGCTGAGATTGTTCGAAGAGCCATCTACAACAGGTAAGATATTACTTGTTTATAACCATCAGAAGCCCCACTTCAAAAAGCTTTAAGATAAAAAGAATAATGGACATTACATAATAAAAATGGGGTTTTACCAAATGTGTAGAAATTTGAATTAAATTAGATAAAGGGGAACGTTTGAAGCGAGGAAAATAATCAAAGCAACAATGTAGAAAGTGCATAAAAACACGAATAACTTAAAACAAATCAAACTCTTAAGAAAAGCTAATGTGAAATTATATTTATTCACCTTTTTCTGGCTTGTTGTGATTTTTTTATTTATCAGTTCAACCCATAAATAATAATAAATGTTTTTGTTTTTTATTTATGTGAAAGGTTCCGGTTACAGTTTCCATGTTAGCTCTGCGGTGTGTTGATTTACACTGTTTACTGTGCACGTGCCGCGCGGGGCAGCTGACGTCACTGCCACGGCTTCCAGCAGCAAATCTGAGCTGGGAGCTGCGCAGCCGCTCTGCGCATCCGTCAGCTGAGCAGAGGTGGACAGCGCAGCCATTTCCCTGCTTCTCCGACTCCCCCCAACACTCCCACACCAAATTAAACATATAAAAAAAGAACAAGCAAAATGCCCGGACTGGTGTCGGAGCTGCGCGAAACGCAGGGCGCCGAAGTGACGGCCGGAGCGGCGTGAAAGTCTCGCGTCGCTGGTCAAGAAGAGCCGCCATCTGCGAAAACTTTCTCCGCGACCTGCGCAGACCGAGCTCGCTCGCGCCTCCGTCAGACATGGAGGCGAGCCTGCGGGGAGGCGGCGCCGACGCTCCAGCGATGCACGTGAAGACCGAAGCCGCGGACGAGAGCCCATCTGCGCGGGTTTCGGGCAGCCAGGAGTCGTCGCCTGCGCCCTGCGGAGATGCCGCATGCGGAGCGGGAGGAGATGGAGGAGGAGGAGGAGGGCAGCAGACTGCGGAGGAGCTGCAGGCCGCCACCACAACTCCCCCCGTTCTGCTGTGTGAGCACATGCGTTCATACGGATCTGTGCGCATGCACTGATCCAAATATACTGCAAGAAAACCGTTTCATATCTATGTCATTCCATTCATGTTGACAGCATTAAAAGCTTTTTGCCACTGGCTGTAATGATGGCTCTTGTATCCGGTTTGTCCTCAGATCCTGTGAGCACAGATCGGTTCTTCACCTCATCAGCCGATGGCAAAACATACCTGAAGATTGCCCCAGGTGAGTGGGAACTGTTGCCTGTTGAAACTCCTGCTGCAATTCTCTACAACCCCAATTCTAAAAAAAAAAAAGAAGTCCGGACTTGGTGTAAAATGTAAATTAAAACAGACTGCATTGATTTGCAAATCTAATAAAGCCATTTTTTATTCTCCATGGAACATAATAAACCTATCAAAGGTTAAAATTAAGATTTGTGGCAGCAACACATCTCACAAAAGTTGTTACAGGGTCATGATTCCCTCTGTGAAGCGCCCCCTCTTGTAGGAGCTGAGGACAGCAGCTGCTGCAGGTTTTGGAGGGGGATCTTGTCCCATTCTTTTTTTCTTTTGTTTTTGATGGGGGATTCTGTTCAACAGTCCCGAGCCATCTTTGCCGGCTGTTTTGATTCATGCAGCACCAAATGTGTCCGATTGGTGAGAGGTTGGCCCATCCTTTGCAGCTCTAACAGCTTCAACTCTAATGGGAATGCTTTCCTTATGGTTACGGAGTCCACCTAACTGTGTCTAATTGGGAATATAAATTGGACAAAGCTGCATGGCAGCAGATCTTTGCCTTTGAATATTCAGCAGGATGTTGCGAACTTTTGCCTCAAGGATTTACATATGAAGTGAACCCGGGCAAAGCCTAATCAAAGTCACCTTTGTCTTGCCCCAGCTGCAGTGCTGCCACCTGCCCCGGCAGAGAAGACCCTTTCCTCCGGCTCGGATTTCTCCTCCAAAGCCGTTCTGTGCCTGATAGAGGCCGTCGGGCGGCGCTGGGGCCTCTACGAGACCCGGGAACGCTCCCAGCTCTTCCAGAGCGTCCAGGAAGAGATCGCCTCCAAGGGCCACGTCCTTCCCGTTGAAAAGATCCGCCGCAAATGGAACAACCTTATTGTCACGTACAAGAGGGTCAAAGACCGCAGCCGGGAGACGGGCCACGCCAAGACCTCCTGGGAGTTCTTTGATGTAAGTCAGGGAGACAAAATTGGGGTTCAGACGGCTTCATAACATACTACATAAGAATGATTTATCTTGGGGTGGATAAAACGTGAAAAACAGTTTAAAGAATCTAAATATCTTTTAGCTTAAAGAGTAAAATTAAATACAGGAAAAACATTAGGTCTAGTTGAGTCTCATACTCTATTTGAGTAAAAAGCTGAAATTTAAGCAGTGATTTTCAAAAAACTCAACAGTCTGAGAGGTTGAGCAATTCTACAGATTTGGGGCAACTACTGCAACAAAACTAATCACCTTCATGTTCATTTGGATCTTGGAACATCCTGTTAGGACTGGTTGGGTAGATCAGAGTGCTCTCCCTTCTGAAGAATTGTAGAACTTAGCGTCTAATAAAGACCAAGTGATTAATAGTTACACCTTAAGGATTTATTCATAAGTTATGGTTATAGTGTTGTTTGAAAAATATTTCTTAAGGCAGAAAGCACAGCTTAGCAAAAAACATAGATGGAATTGGACTTCCTGTTGAAAGAGATTCACTGATTATTGGACGATCTTTGCAGAACAATCAACCAAAAACATTTATTTACGTATGTTCCTCCATCTTTGGTCTTTGTCTTTTGTTACTGTAGCTGATGGACGCCACACTCTCTGATACTATTGGCACACAGATCATCAACAACAGAAGAAGCAAAGGCAGCAGTGCCACTTCTGCACTGCCTGGTCCTTCGACAAAGATCGCCGCGAAGCCAGCGCAGCTTCCGCAGCTTCCGCAACAGCTTCCGCAACAGCTTCCGCAACAGCTTCCGCAACAGCTTCCGCAGCCAACCACCGTCATCCGCCCTAATGGCGACTTCTCCACGACTGGTGGTGTGGATTGCGCAGGTCAGGGGACTGCCACCAATCAAATCATCAGTAGCGCTCCAGCCAGTACATTACAGAGTGCAGCAACCATCAGTGCAGTAAATGCTCCAGAGCTCAAGCCCCTTATTGTCCTCAATGGTGACGTTGTTGCCACTAGTATTCAGCCAGCCACCATCGTTCCAGCTTCGTCTTTTATCTCCTCACCTTGTCTGACAGAAACAACCTCTTCGTCCCCCTCTCTTGTCTCAACCAGCAGCACAGACCTCAACACGGCAGGCTACAAGGGCTGTAAAGCTTCGTCTTTCACATCCGGTGTCATACCTTTTTGCCTTACTACAGCGCCACTCAGTCACAGTCCAAATGTCCTCGGGCTCTCTTCGTTTTCCTCAGCTCCCTCCTGTCACACTGCTTCCATTGCCACCTCCTTAACCCCATCGGTCCTCCCCGCAACTGAAGGGCAGAGCCAGAAAGGGAACCAGGAGCAAACCAGCTCGGCTTTGTTCCAGGAGATCTTGAAGCGGCAGGAGGAGCAGGCTTACCTGGATCGAGTGGCCCGCCGCAGGGTGGAAGCCAGAGAGAAGAGGCGCGAGAGGAGGGAGGTGCGAATGTCGGAGTCCCTCGGACGGATAGCCACGGCCTTGGAGCTGCTCTCCTCCAAGCAGGACACAGTCATTGCTCTTCTGCAGAGACTGGCTGATCGAAAGTGAGAGGCTGGAAAGCTGCATTTCTTGACCATCCATCCTCATTCTGAGGTTAAGCTCATCAAAACATCTCCTGCTATGTTCTAAACCAGTACATAATCTTGAGGGTTTACTTACCAGTTTATTAACATCAATTTTTAAAAAAAAAAGCTTTTGTTCAGTGTCACAGTATGTTGTTAATGTGCTATACATGTCAGTTTGCTGCCCTTACACACAATAAAGAAAATTCCTGTTTTTCAAATGCACTGGTGCTAATTTTTGCCTGAAGGAGGCACTAGAGAAGCAAGAGTATTATCAATTTAGTAAATGTCAATTTTTTGTAAATGTCAGGTTTAGTAAATATTGGTTGTTGAATTTCAGTACACCTATATTTTTAGCTGAATATTGATTGAAGACCACTAGTCTGTACAGCACCCTAATATTCATGAAGTTTCTCAGCACCCAGTCTTATGCCTCCTTTACACATGCTGACAACCCTGCTTACGCTCTCTACGACCATTTGCCAGCAATCAAACCACCACAGCCTCACTACAGAGGTTTTGGACATAGTCGAAACCCTTCACCGTCTGTCGCACTCTGTCATGCCTAATGGCGAGCCAATTGCGCTCTCAATACACACCTGGAATCATCGCGAAGTTTCTCCACAGACCATCTACATTCTGGCTGATTTTGTTTTTATTACGTCGTAACAGGGTTGTCAACGAGTGCAGCCCTGGTCTAACACTTTAACCTCTGTAGTGGAAAGAAGGAGGAAGCTTAAATTGATTCAGTTATCTGATAAAGCTACTCATACATACTGTATATGTATAACAGTTGCTCACAGGTTCAAGGACTCTGAAGTTTTTCCTTTTGGAAATATTCTGGAAGTATTCAACGTGTTCAACAAGCTCTTAAAGTTGCATGAAGTTAAATGACAGAAGAATACAGAACTTGTACTATTTAATTTTTCTGTTGGTGTTTCCCATCACTTTCTTTCTTTTCTTTCCTCTTGTCTACCTCAGGGCTGTGGTAGCGTAATGGTCAGTGTCCCTCTCTTCTAATCCTGAGGTTTGAGCCCAGACAGGAAAGGCATCCGACATAAAACGATTGCCAAATCTGTTGTGCGAGTTTGCTCGCCGTGACAACCCCTGAAGAAGGGAGCAGCCGAAAGAGCAACAACTCTTGTCCTCCCTCCTGAGGACTTCATCAAAAACAACAAAAGGTTTTAGCCACTAGATGGAGTGCCTCAACTGTTAAATACAGTAGTTTTTGGTCAGTTTGTATACCCCCTTTAATGTGAAGTAGAGTGGTGTGAGTTGATAACGCCAAGTTCAGTCATATCTTTGATGTTTCTGTTATTTCAGTTTTTTGAAAGTACTCTGTCACACAATAAAAAAACCTTGAGAGAACGAAAGAACCCTTCTCCACACACAAGCAGACAGAATGGCTCACAAGTGGTCACTCCCACCTCACATTGCATGTTCAGAGTTTCAGTTTCATTTTGCTCTCTTTTCAAACTTTACAATCAGGGTGACAATAAAAAAGGGAAGGCAGCTGTTCTGAAAGACACAACACTAGGTTTGGTTTGGTGAGACCTCAATCCGTGTCCACCATGAACTCTGACGGCTTTCAGGAGGCAGAACAGGACATGAAGCATAATGGTAAATATGAAAATGAGCTCTGTTTCAATTCCTTTTTCTTTCTGCTTTTGTCCCCCTGCATTTTACTTCCAACTCCTTACGGGACGTTTTCATAAGAACTATTTCAGTTACTTCCTGTCACGCCACTTTGTTTTTTTCAAACCACACAAATTGTGTTCATTCTTAAAGATTATCTGTTTTACAGCAAAAAAAAAAAAAAGATAGGATCGAAGGTCAGGGGCTCTGAAACCTGATAGAGTCAACACGGATAAAGGAACAATAAAACAAAGGTAGTTGTAAAACTATCTTTTTGCGAACAGGGTAGTCAGACAAGTGTTTGTGTTTTCCACAGATGTGTTGTTGGACACATTTGTTAAGGCTGTAGCCATTTTGTGTGTTTTAATTGCCCTCTTTTGTTGTCATAAGAGGGAAATTAACAGTTTGCTGCCAGAAGCCAAAACCCAGCAGGGGATTTACCTTCATTCAGGGGAGGCTACTTTTAATTTTATAATGATCCCGACCGATTGATATTGCTCTTACTAAAACCAAGAAGCAATATTCAGAACATACAACTGGATAACTTTAGGTGAACCAGATATTTCTAAATAATTGTTCCCTGTTTATAACAGTTCTGTTTCCTTATCTGTGGTTTAGGAAGTACAGTGGTCAGTTGCCAACAATTTCTTGGTCAGTGGTTTGATCTGTGGTTTCAACTCGAATTCTGACACGTTCACATTAGTGAAACACAAAATTGTTTATCAGCATGAAAATACAGGCAGACACAGGTTTGTGCAATAAGTTCACTGAGTTACAAAGTTCATCCTTGGGCATTACTTTGCTATAACTAAGTTTATTGTTTAACTACGCAAAAAAAGCAGCAAAAGGCTGGTTTTGTGAGAAAATGGGTTCCTGGACAAAGACAGAAAAACTAGAAGCACTCGGCGAGCGCCAAATTTTGCTAATATTTAATATGGGGTTCTTCATACATAATGGTGACCGGGTCACTCAAAATGATATTATAGTGTTTTTTCATACAGTAGAAAATATATAAGTAAGCATTTAAATGAGATGATGCAAAAAGGTTTTAGAGGTAACAACAAAATAGAATTTTTTTTTTTTTTGACATTTGCAAATTCATCCAAGAGATAAAATAATGCCCTTTGGTTCACTCTGCATCTCCAGCATCTACAATTTCACTAAATGTATTATCAGCAGCAGCAACAGGTACTTAAAGCTAGAATCTCACTGAGTGGCGACTGTTGGCTCCAAATTGAGAACGGCATTTACGAGGGTGTTTTCAAAATGTTTTCAACCAAGTTTCTTCGTTTAACTTTCAAGGAATGCTCAGGTGGGGATCATAATACATGTCACAGGAGCTGAAAAGCAAAATAAACTTCGCATAAGACACGGGAAATTCAAAGATTAAACATTTCCTTTTAACGTATCAACAATGTCATGAGCGTTCCTATTACGTAAGCCAGAACCAGTTTAGAAAGCAACTCAAAAGATAAAGTTTCTTCTTGAGTCTTTCGTCTGTTTTCATGAACAGCGATTGCATTGATGACGCAAACAGTGTTTATGAACAAAAACACTCTTTTTGTTGATTGACAGAGCCTCTGAGGATTATGCTGCTAGGGAAGAGTGGCGCAGGCAAGAGCTCAAGTGGGAACACCATCCTTAATAAAATGGTGTTTAGGTCTGACATGAAGCTGAAGAGAGTCACAGTCCACTGTGAGAAGGAGGTTGGGATGGTTGAGGATACGCCTGTCACTGTCATCGATACGCCCGGGCTCTTTGAGAAGGACCGGGACGAGGAGGAAATCGTCCGGGAGATCCTCAAGCGTGTGAAGCTCCAGGAGCCAGGCCCCCATGCCTTTGTGTTCGTAGTTACATTAGGAAGGATGACCCAGGAAGACCAGAGCACTCACACGCTGATCGAAGCCAAGTTTGGCCCCAGAGTGTGGGACTACACCATTGTGCTGTTCACCCACGGGGACCTGCTGGAAGGGAAAACGATAAATGACATCATTACTGAAAGCGACGACAACCTCCGCGGCTTCATACGCAAGTGCAGCGGCGGCTTCCACGTCTTCAACAACAAAAACCCGCAGGACCAGACGCAGGTGGTGCGCTTCATAGAGAAGATCCAGACACTGGTGGCCCTGAACGGAGGAAGCCACTACAAAACGAGTCTTTATCCGAAACAGGAAAGACTGATCAGGGAGAAGCAGCAGAGAGTCCTGACAGAGAGAGATGAAGCCATCAAGAGCAGGGAAGAGGACCTTAAGAAGCACCACCAGGGGGAGGAACTCAAGGCGAAGATCACGGAGCTCTGGAGGAGAGAGGAGGAGAACGCAAGGAGAGCTGCAGAAATGGAAATCAGAAACACGAGGGTTTTCAGAGTCCTCCTGTTTCTGGTATTTGTGGGTCTGTTTTTGGGCTTTGTTGTACAGGTTCCATTTACATACCTAGCAGGAGTTACAGTCATCTGGATTGGGTTGGTCTTCAAGGTATCTCCAACTCCTCAAAGTAAAATACCCTGGCTGTCAGTGAAAAAATGAACCAGATCATTAACTGGTGTTGCTATCAATTCTGATGGTGAAATAGATAGTGAAATATTTTTGTAATATTTGTACTGATTCACCATGACGAAGAGTTAATCAGCTACATGTGACACAATGGTAATAATACTTATTCATGAATTGTTTTTAGCATTTAGTGTACGTTGATACATTTGTTTAATTTTTGCGTGCAATGTGTTGACTATTACATCTGTTTGTAGCTATAATTTGATCCTGTATGATTGTGTCTTCATGAGTATACTTGTACAAATAAAGGTGAAACAAACAAAAAAAAACCCTGTATGTTGGTCTTCAAGGTAAATCGTAGTAAGTTTAATCATCAGTAAAAACAGATATTCACTTGATTCACATGTCGATTAAAAAAAAAACAAAAAAAAAAAAACTATTTCTATAAATAAACTGCTGCGAGGAGTTTCACAGATTTAGCAAGAACAGTCTGTGGCACCAGATTTCCTCTGTGGGCAACTTTTTCCGGTACTTGTTGAGGCAGAAATATTGAAGGGCGTGTCTGAATTTTGGTTTCTTTTTCATTTCTCCAGTTGAGAGACCGCGGCGGTAAGACGCTAATTTTGAATTGTCTTGCAGGTAATGTTTATCAATGGACACAGATCAAAATGACTGCACGAAGGAAAGAGTGTACAAGTGGGTTTATATTGGCCAAACTGCTGATATTAGATACCAAAAAAGAAATAGCATATGTCAGTACTAGTCAGACATGAATGCACTCCTAAAGTCATGTAGCTGTGTGTAGTATGGACTACAAGACAAACATCTCATTTTTAATTCCATCCGGTCTATATTTATGCTGTTTGTTGAATTTAGAGCTTTGGTTATCGACAAGTCATTCAGGCAACAAGACATTGAAACATCTAAGTGTTTGGCAAGATGTCATCACATCATGTCGGTGCTAACAAACCAGCACTTCATTGAATCCAGAAAGTCATTTTTACGACACACTTACCAGGTTTCTGATTGTAATGCAGCTTTCATACACTATAATCATGTCACACCAAGAAAATGTACATTTTGTTTAATGTTCTAGCTTTGTGTGTGTATGTGTGTTTAACTTTTAAGAAAATGTCTCATGCACCAGAGGACGGATTTGAATGAAATGCTCAGAAAGTAACAATTTCATATGCATCTATGACTGGATAACTTTCAGAACCAATCAAATTAAAGATGACCTCCGTTGTTAGGTAACATTATTTAGCACAAAAATGCAAAACTGCATTTCTTCAAGGAAAGTTAGGATTTTAATTTGTGAAGAGGATGTCAAAGTTTGCCAAGTTAAACAGCTTTTCAAACGGGCCTTTGTACCAGGACACTCCAGTGTCAAACGTAACATCTCAAAATATCTCAAGTGTTTGGTGATTTACATTTCAACACATCTGCTTTATTTTCTCAAGGCCAGAGAACGCAGAGAAAGTGAAGAAAAAAAAGCAGAAGCTGAAACATCTCACAATTTTGAGAATTCGTTCCCTGTGGCAAGAGTACAGCCAGACACAGAGCAGTCTCACGTGGAAGAAGACAAAGCTCACAACACCTTTGTGCCCAATGAGTTCCAAAGCTGCAGGTAAGTGTGAGAATGACAGATCCTGAAGCCAGATTAACACTTCTGACATGAAATTAGCATTTCTTGAAAGTTGAATAATACCCACTATGCTGCTCAGCTACTACTACACCACATCCTGGCTAAAGATGAGTAAAGCTGAAAGCCATTTGTGTCTTTGCAAAGGTTGGTTGGTTGTGACGGCCATCTTGAATCAGGTTGACTCCAAACATTAACCTATCGGATGATTACTTTCTGAGAGTTTCAATGAAATCTGTCCACTGGTTGATGACATATTTTGCTAACAAACAGACACACACAAACACATGAGCACCAATCTTTTACTGATAGAATTAGCTAAAAACTAGATTTTTATATTTATTTATGGTAACGTGTCATGTACGTGCACCATCCATCTTCCCCCTACAGTGTGCTCTGAAAACCATCCTTGCGTATTGCAAGGATAGTATTGGGGCAAATGTTTTAAAGGGGAAATGAAAAGTGCTTTGAAGCGAACATGAATCGAAAGAAAACCGTGAAAGGTGCTTGTATCAAAGATCAAAAAAATGACTAGGGCCTCTTCAGTGATCACTGTCTTTTCATGTTTCTGACTCTTGTTTCAGTTTGGGTTTATTGTTTCTTTTATTTTATTTAGTCGCCTTTATGTTTCATTTGGTCTTAGTTCTGTTTTTGCTCCTTGTGTTTTTGTTCTCCTGTTATCATTCACTTCTCCTCAGTTTATCTCTTGTTTGCCTGCCATGCCCATCTACACCTGTGCCAAGTTTTCTAATCACTCACCTGTGCTCACTTCTCCTGATTACCCTTGTCTTTTAAACCTGGTCATCTCCTCTACTTCCTGGCTGGTTCATTCATCCTGGTATGCAGTTTTTATCCTTGTGGTCTCGTTTCTAGTGCTGTGTTTTTGTTTTTGTTTTTTTTAGCAGCCATGTCAGCCTCTTGTTTTCTTGCTTTTGTTTGTTAATAAATCAGTTTTTTTATTCAAGATGAGTCTGCGCATTGGGTTCAACACACTCAAATCTGACACACGCGAAATCTCAAAAAACAAGTCAGATAAATGGATGTTTTTTGATAGTGTTTAACTAAAAGAAAAACATGAAAACTCATTATTTTTAGATTCACGGGTGTGGCAAAAATGAGTTAAATATGCTGAATTCTTGAATCAAGTACTGTATCTGTGTATAAATACATAACCTCCCACCAAATATTTCTGTTTTTCCAGCTTCCTCTTTGAAGAATAATAATAATGGTGACATCTGGACCTGGCGCACCTATAAGCTGCAGCTGCCTGTGACCTGTGGGAGCTTGACGGGAACACTCGTACGAGCCAGACTGGCTAAAGGTTAGACAAGCAGAGTCAAACCAAACATGATGCTAGTGAACCTGCCGTAGGCTGTATATGCTTCACCAGCTAACATGCTAACTGCATTTCTGTATTAGAGTACAGGAGTATTTATCTGTTTTTGAAAGCACTTTCTGAATGTTTCAGGAGAGAAATGCATCCTGGTGAAGAAAGACTGGTTTACCCCCAATGAGTTTGAGAAGCTTGCGGGGAAGGGGCGCGCCAAGAACTGGAAGCTGAGCATCCGATGTGAAGACACCCCTTTAAAAAAGCTTATTGAGGTTTGGGGGAACTGTGAGGTACTGCTTGTTTTCAGATCTATCCTTTGTGAAACTTTTCCCTCACTTGCAAATGTTGTTTGGATTCCTTAAAGGACGGTTACCTGAAGTCAGTAAGGTACAAGCGAAATAAACAGGTGAACATAGATAAAAGAATTCAGATTGTTTTTTGCATTTAATTAACCGACCATCAACAATATCCTCTTGTTTCTTCCTGCCAGGTGAAGGAACCTCGGGCGTCCTCCAGTCATTCAGACACAGGTTTGTTGTTTTAGTTCTTTTATTTTGCTTTTAACAAGACAGTAGCCTCACAACCTGTTATGCAATCATCTGCTACGTCACATAAAATATAAAAGCTACGAGATCTGAAGTTATCAATTAACGCAAGTTATCACAGCTGACCAAGATTAAATTATTATAATTGACAGAATAAAGACACACTTTAACTTGCAGAAAAAATGTAAATTTTATTGACAAAACAGTCACGGTGTTGGGGAAAAAAACAATTTTTCGCAGCTTAAGCCAGAGGAGGTGAAACCCTCTGTGCTCCTGAAACTGACTGTATTGGTTTCATTTGACATTAGGCTATAATTATGAACTTCAGAATAACGCAGTATTTTAGCTGCAGCAGTCCGGGGTACAGCTGATCCCTCCTGCAGCAGCAGAACTTACAGAACTTGTTTCAATCCTTCACAATAAGTCTCAAACACATACTGTACACCGAGTGTTGACTTTTAAATGTGCTCAGAATGTTTGGTGGTCTAGGCTGCAGTATTTGTTTTACTGAAAAACAACAATGTAAGCTATTTTCATACATTTCTGATGTTTTAAAGACCGTTAATTGAGGTTAGCACTAAAGTATGTGTTTGAGACTCTTATTGTGAAGGATTGTAATAAAACCTGTGCTCCACAGCCATCGTAGTTTCCCCTGAATTATTGCATCTACACAAGTTTCTACCTATATATGTTTAATGTGTTCCAAAATCGCGTATTTCAGGATTCGACCATTTCAGAGTGAGCTTCCAATTTGTTGTTTTTGTCTTCTTTTTTAGTGTCTGAAGAGGATGGAGAAGATGAGGAGAGTAATCAGGAAGATGACGTTTCATCGTGCAAAACGGAAAACTCATCAGACGCCCCAGGTGCTGATTTCCACACAGCTATCCTGCAAAAAGAGTAGAAATGTGAAGCTATAATGTAGCAACGTTTGTGTTTATGCGTCATCTTCCCAACATGTGGTTCACACATAAGAGGAAGAAACGAAGGATCAGGATGAGCAGCAGCAGCCAGAATCCAGCCCTGACAACAACAAAAGGACATTTGTGGTGACATGTGGGGACTCATCTGGAGTTTTACACAATAATCGATTTTCAGGTAAGCCTATCTGTCTTGGGAAACAGAAGAAAATAAAACAATGTTTATCATGTTCCAGGTCCACCAAAACTATTGCATGTGTTTCAGATTTTCTGCCTTTTGGTTAAAAAAAAGAAAAAATATGTTTTTTAAAACCTCAATATTTGGTCTTTATGTGAGGGATGAAAAGAGCAGCAGGTTATTTTGCACACGCCCACAATTCCTTAGTGAACTAAAAACCAAAATGATAACGAAGCTGGGGGTTTTTTTGTATGTTTTTTTTTTTTTTTATTTCTTTTTCCTGCTTATTTTACTTTATCTTGATCTTGTGGCCATTAAACTTTAATTGTTTGCTGAAATCATTAAGAAATAAGGAAAAACAAATCAGTTACAAACCTTTTGGGAGAATCTTTAGGCAAGATAAGAATGATGCTGATTAAGCATTTATTGCAACCTATTAAAGCATACTCTGTGCTATTATAGCCATTATCATAATTTTAAGCTTGTTTTTATTATGTATTATTAATTTTTTAATGGTCTCTTCGGTTTGGTGTTTTCTTTTTACTTTTTACTGTTTTATGTGCAGCACTTTGGTCAATGACAGTTCTTTTGAAATGTGCTACGCACATAAATTTGATTTGATTAAAATATATCCCAGTGCTGTAGACAGGGGGTCAAACTCAGAGGCGCGTGGCTCTGATGAACAGTGTAACAAGTGACCCTTTTCTTTTCCTCGTCAGGAAAACGTGGGAAAAGTGTTCGTACCGAGACGAGCTGGCTGACCCCGGAGGAGTTTGTGAATGAAGCATTAGGTCATAGAAATGGCTCCTGGAGGAAGGACATCGAGCACGAGGGAAAACCGCTTTCTTCTCTCCTAAACAGGGTCAGGGGTGTCAGAAAGCACACAAAGTATTGATTTATTGCTTCTTGTACTGAACTGAGGATAGATATACAGTATATATATATATATATATATATAAATTAAATAAATATAAATTATATATTATATAATATAAATTATATATATATATTTCTTAAATTGACAAAACAGTTTTCTGCTATATCTCGTTCTCTTTTGAGTGTAAATTTTTCACATAAAACTGAAAAAAACTGCAACCCCAACTTGCTCACCCTTGTGCTTGTTAAGGAGGTAAAAGGTTTTTTCAGTATTGGATCTGTTGCTTCTCTGAAGTACAGGATAAATTAGGAACATTTTAGTGCTGGTAAAAAAAAAAGACAGAATGTAAGGACTTTTGATTTTACTGCAGCAAAAATTGCAGCCATTGGTAGTACATATAAAGATGTTTCATGTGATAAGGTATAGGATTAAAAATCATTTTCTGACTTTTGTCATTTATTCATAGCAGCACATGTTAAGTCTAAAAATGACAAGTAGGCCAACCACGGATGCACTGATGTTGCTTCAAGAAACTGGTTCCCAGCTCTAAAAGGGATTTTGAATTAAAGTGGAGGAAGTAAATTAATTAGAAGTTTCAGGAATTTTAAAACCACCAGGTTCTTAATTTTGAAGCAAAGAGAAATAATGTTCATTTTTCTCTGGCAGGAAAATGACTTGATGATCCATTCAGTGCAATGCCCATGCAATCTGTGCCAACCAGAACCTGAAGACCTGGTATGCCAGTCAGTTATGTGGAAGCAACATGTTCTCATTTAGCTTGACAAACTAAAACCTTTCATATTGTTTTTTTTACAAATGCAAAACTGGTGTTTCTTACAGTGAGTTATAGTATGAATCTGGGTTTTCATAAATCAGGAATCATGATAAGGCTGCGCTGTATTCTAATACGATTGCTGGCATGGCTTGTTTGTCTTGGCAGGAGAATCAGAAAAACGACGACGAGTGCGCCATCTGTAAAACTGTAGGAGAGCTGGTGGTGTGTGATTACTGCCCAAGATCGTTCCACAAGAAATGCAACGTGCCTCATATTGAAGACACAATTATAGAGTGAGTTTGGATGGGAGCCAAGTGAACCAGTGAGCACATCTTTCACACAGTTTTGGATTTTGTGCATCTGTCTAATTCACAAAGTGACTCACAGAATGGTATTTGTGGCCAAAACTTTGCTGACAACAAAACAGCTTTTTTTCTGCACTGTTTGCCCACATTCAAATAAGAGTGTTTGCACTTATTTAGAGAAAATGCTGACATATCTCTGTTTGAATAAGTGTCAGAGCAAAAAAGCGTCTTGCGTTATTTGGATTTACCATCAGATTTTTACTTTCTCCTGAGAGCTGGGGGTAATGGCAGCTCAGGGGAAGGAACAGAGGACTCTGTTGCACTTTTACCTTCACAAAAAGAGGACCGACATGTCAGGAAAGGTATTATTTAGCCTCTTTCCCAGTGATCAGTGTCAGGAGTTGTTTCAGCTACAAAATAAGTATTAAAAAGTCCTGTTGCTGTTGCTTAACATTTGGGTTACAAAAACCTTATAATAGAAGATTTCAACAGGTGGTGCTTCACATAGAGGTTAACTAAAAAACAACAAAAAAAGTAACTAGAGAAACTGCTTTTTTTGTTGTTTTTTACAAAAATGCAGCGTGAACACTGAGTGTTAAAATCAACAAAATCACCAAAGCAAATAGCTAAAAGGCTTGGAATTGGGGGGTTATCCCACAATAATGCATGAGATTGTGTGCAATGTTATTTTTAAGATTTGACTAAAACACTTATAATTCAACATAAAATGGTCATCTTTGTTCCCAACTTTGCCAAGCAAAGGTGGTGAGTGATACACACTCCTGAAATGAATTTCAGGACTTTGAATCTATAACCTAATTGAGACAAAAATGGAGACAAATTGTCATCCTGTTTAAACTGTCTATTTTGCGTGCGCAGGAATGACAAAAATTGGAAGTGCACGTTCTGCGCTTTTAAAGCCAACCAGAAGACTGAAGCTGTCATGTCCCGTCAGATATCCCAGCACATGCTGGTGAGCATCAGTCTGTCCCTCTGACTGTCCCTCTATCTCACAGCTGCCACTCACCTGTTTTTCTCATTCATCGGCAGGAATGCCAGTATCTCCTGATGTATCTGTGCAGCGCTGAGGAGGGGCAAAAGTTTGCTACAAACTACAGATTTAATGTAGGTCACCTTTTTGTTTGAGTCTTTCTCTCCTAACAAAATAGCACTTATCCAGTTTGAAAATGACCAGACTACCTCTTTAATGGAAAAAGTAAGTAAACTGTGCTTCACACCAACAGATGGAAAACTCCTCCAGCTTTTTTAGAACTCCGATGTGGCTGGACAACATAGCAGAGCGGCTCCAGAGGAACCAGTACCAGATCGTTGGCGAGTTTGTGTCTGATGTTCAGTTCATTTTCACAGAGTGTGCGAAAATCAACCAGGCAAGAAATCCTTCACTTGTTTTCCTCTACAACACTAAACGTGCTCTTTGTGGCATCCCATCAGACGCCTCACCCTCACTCTCATTTACTCATCCACACACACACATTCATACACAGCTAATCTGAATAATTCATTCTATGGAGGCTAATCTGTGCTTTAGATCACATTCTTGCTTGCCACAAATGTGTCCATTTAGTGCATTTAGTATCTTTCCTCGGGACACTTCATGTGACATACTGGTGGAATCAAACCTCCAGCTGTCTCATCGGCGGACAACTGCTCTAACCACAGATTCACAGCTGCCCCCATACACCTGTACATGTGTATTTTTTTATACCACCCATGTAAGATTTGTCCCATAGGATTCTGATCAAGGCATTCTTTTTAAGACTTTATTTCTTTTTTTGGGTTAAGATTTTTTTTCACGAGTTGTTTGTGAGTTATGCACTTATTTCTGTTTTGCAGAACAATCCTGAAGTCTTTGCCATGGGTGAACATCTAAAACAGTTATTTGACCAAGAGTTTAGGAAGGCCTTCAACATCCAGGATGGCTCTGCAGACAGATGGACAACGTTGGTGCCAAAACCCCTAAAAAAATAGGCAAAAGTAAATGTTTCAGTGACCAGTATTTTGGACATTTTTTTTTTAATCGAACTAGACTTAGTGATCTTTTTGCAGTGCGCTTTCTAAAATTTTCTAATTTAAAGTGTTAAAACAATTTGTAGAGGACGAATTGCCTAGTATTGAACTTGACATTTCAGGATTTTTCTCATTTTACAAGTGCTTCAGCACAATGAAGACAAGTCCCTTCTGTTATGTATTTGTTTCACACTTCAAATCGACAACACAGTGCCTACAAACTGAAGTAACCATATTCATAGGTCCTATATAATCTGTTCTTTTTTAAGAAAGACCAAACCATATTGTATTAGTAACATATTTAAAAGCTTTTGTAAAGAAATAACTTACTTCCTGATGGTATTTTGTTACTTTATGATCCAAGATTTTATAATGAATGAATTTTAAAACTTATAAAGATTTGGATGTCACTATAAACTATGCATTTGCAGTCTGATCAGTGTTATGGAACATGAGACTTATTGACTGGTTTTCTTGCATCATCAGTAGATAACAGTATCGTGTGGGGTATGTTTGTTCACAGTTCGTTATTCGGTCATGCTGCCCTCTAAATAATACGGCCTTACAGCACCAGATAAGACTGATGCTCTTGTTCCTTTTTGTTGATAAGGTTTGTTTAAAAAGTGTGGTGTTACAATCTTAACAAAGCTGTCCCAAAGCACATGGGACCCCCAGGCCAGCAGGGAGCTTCAAAGAGCTCCTAACTACACATTAAAGACAAGCTGACACACGGTTTAACCTCCATTAGTTTCTGTCAAATGAAGGAAAATCTGCATCGTTTGATATTTATGTTGACAGAATTCTATTTTATTACCACTAGTGTATCAATTTCTGCTGCTTCAACGGTAATTGCTAATTTTCTGTGGTTACATTTGCTTACACTGAATTAGAGATAGGTTTATGCAGACTGCTTTCAACAAGCAAACAAAAACAACAACAAATACAACATTTGAACAGAGGTGGTCTGTCTTTGTTGAAAGCCCACTCACCACGACAAGGTGCAGACCACGAGTGGGAACACGAGACAAGACATACGTGACAAACAGGACAAACACTGACGAGACAAACATATATGGTGTGTATATGATATATGTATACATAGAATTAAAACTCGACTTTGCCCGTTCCACGTGAGCGGTTGCTCCCTCACTTCAAGCTCTGGTCCTCTACCAGAGTCCTGGGAGCTCCAGGGTTCTGCTCAGTATCTTAGCTGTTCCTGGGACTTCACTCTTCTGGACAGAGATCTCTCAGGTTGTTCCTCAGATCTGCTGGAGCCACTTTCCCAATTCAGTTTTCTCAGGCCTGTATGCTGTGATGATCACTGGCTCCACTGAGGCATCGACTCTCTCCAACCTCCTAGTTCCTCTTCCAGCTCTTAGTGTTTCTCCAGCTTCTCAGGTTCCTTCCTCCTGATGCTACAGTCACTTGGGGTCACTACATCGATCACCACTGCCTTCTTCGTCGACCACCCCGATGTCAGGTTGGTAAGCCATCAGCTGTTTGTCAGTCTGGATCTGGACCTCAATGGTTCCTCGGCTCAGATGTTCCTTGAAATGAGACTCCTGGTCATGGAGCTCCATTTACTTTTTATCTGCCTGCATCTCACATCCTTTAACCGTCTCAGGACTGTTGGACAGCCTGCGTCCTGGGTCCTGGACTGGGGGGGTAGATCCTGACCCTTCTCTCCCTCCCCCCGTCCCTCCCTCCGTCCCCTTTCTCTCTCTCTCTCTCTCTC